>NC_056520.1:14526666-14578297 GCF_014905685.2 Nematolebias whitei
GCTAATATACCAATGCTAATGCGACTACTGCTAATTACACTAATGCTGCTACTGCTAATATACCAATGCTATTGCGACTACTGCTAATTACACTAATGCTACTGCTAATATACCAATGCTAATGCTACTATTGCTAATTATACTAATGCTAGCACTACGCGAGCACTACTAATGCTAAGACTACTAATGTTATTGCTAGTAAAATTAATGCTCATTTTAGTTACAACTTAGCATTCTGTTTAAGTTAGTGAACCTTTTGCTACTTTTAGTTAGGCTTTGCATCTTTTAGCCTTTGTTACTTCATTTAGATATTTTTGCTACTTTTTAGGTTTTAGCTAGGCTTTAGCAACTTTTAGCTAGTGTTGCACTACTTTTGTATAGCATTTGGATACTTTTACCTATAATCTAACATTTTGCTACTAGACACCTATGTCCCACAATGCTTTGCGTGAATTATGCGTGCGACTTCCGGTGGAGCGGAAACTGCGTTTATGTGCAAACGGTACAAGCTAATGTTTCTCTGAGCATTGTGGATTTAATTTAAACATGCGGGAACACCACCTGTCGGAGCTCTAACAAGAGACGCTGCCTGCTGCAGATAAGGTATGGAGGACGACCTGAAGAAGTTATAAGTTTATATCTTATTTATTATAAGCTATTTTTAGCTAGGCTTAGCAACTTTTAGGCTAACATTTTGTATTAGCATTTTGCAACTTTTAGCTAGTGTTTTGCTACTTTTCTATGTCATTTGGTTTTAGCTGTTACCTAACGTTCTACAACTTTAGAATTTAGCTTTTTTTTTTTTTATCTAGCATCTTTTTACATGTGTATGTTTGAGCTACATGCTACATTTAGCTTTCAACTTAACTTTTGCAAATTTTACCACACAACTTCTCAATGTGTTCTGGCAAAAAATAACAATAATAAAAAAAAAATATATATATATAGCTTTTTCGATTCAATTGACTTTTCTACCAACTCAGCCTGGACCCGATTCTGCGTCAGGTTCTGGACTGTGTCCAGGAGAAGCCCAGGTGCAGCTGCTCCTCACCTGCCTCCTCTGGTTGCCCAGGCAGAAGGTGCAGATGGGCCGCAGGGAGCGGCCGCTGAGCTCCGCCGGCCCGTGCAGGATGTCCCGGTACCGGAGGCAGGGCTGCCCGTCCCGGCAGTCCTCCCCCAGCAGCAGCACGTTGGCCAGGTGGGAGATGTAGCTCGAGGCCAGGCGCAGGGTCTCGATCTTGGAGAGCTTCCGGTCCGCGGGTTCGGTGGGGATGAGCGTGCGCAGCGCCGTGAACGCCGTGTTCACGCTGTGGGTTCGGTCCCGCTCCCGCGCGTTCGCCGCCTGCCTCTGTTTGCTGACGCCGGCCAGAGGCGCCTCTCCGCCGCTCCTGTGCCGCCGCCTCCTGCGCCTCAGCGAAGCCTCCCCCCCCTCCTGCACGGACTCCCCCCGCGGGCTGCAGCCGTCCGAGCTGTCGGAACCGCTGTCCGGGTCGGAGGTGAAGCCGTCGATGCGCGCGGTGCTGCTGGACTTCATCCTGATCTGAAACGAGCTGCTCGGCTCGCGCGCGGGCGGCACTTTATCCCGGCGGAGGAGGAGGGGTGAAAATAGAACCGGGGGAGGTGGGGGGGTCGAGCAGCTGCCGCCGATCCGGTGACTGAGGGGGGGTTCGGACCGTCCGGGCCCGACTGCATGCCATATGTGCTGAGTGACGGCTGGTTTCTGGGTCTGAGCCAGGACGTAGAGGGGAGACAGGTGGAGGCTGAGGGTGGAGGAGGGGGGCACCTGTTGTCCGGAGGATGGAGGTTTAAATAGACTCGACCTATATGGACCTTTTCACAACACCAGAACCTGAAAACACAACTTGTCTCCTCACTTCCTGGACCAGGCTTCAACTCTGAAGCTGCGTTCAAGGATTCTGTGTTTCCAGTTGAATGGAAAATGAACGTTAAAGAAATGCAACACCTTAAAGGTGTGGAGATGCTTGGAGGCATCGCCGCTCTTCAGGATTAAGCTCGTCTCAAAGTAAGAAGCGTTTCGGTCAAACCTTTAAAATAACAACCTTGATTTTGTTGCGAAATGTTTAATTTCTTTTGGTTTTGATGGTTCAGAGTGGGATTCAGTCTGCTGCTGCATCCAGGCTGCAGGAGGAAGAGGAGGGTAACCGCTACTGAGTGAACAGTCCAGGTGGACAGGCCCGGCCCGGTCCACCCTGCCCAGTGCCATCTTTGGGGGGGGACGGATATAAATATCTAAAGGGTCTGAGCTCGAGCTGCTGTTAGAGCTCAGTCAGGTTGTCAATTCATCCAGATCCTGTCAGAAAAAAACTCGACTTCATTTGAGTCTGTTGGGTCTGATCGCTTGAATGTTGACAAGTTTTACCTGTGCAGAAACACGAACCCGTCATGAATAATTTGATCCTCAGTAAGTACTTGGTGTGATGCTGCGCTACATCAGTGAACAAAATAACAGCCATAGTAATAGTCGGACATACTGTAGTTAAGATGACGGCAGTACAAGATCATGACATTGATCGTGATCATCAATACGTTTACAGAAGAGAGAATCCAATAAGATGAGTAATAACAGGTTTTTGATCATTACAAACTGGTGCAGGGTTTATTCACAACCCACATGGAGAACCAGTAGTCCCCTATTAACACTTGGCTGTGGGTTCCCCAGTAAGTACTGGTTAGCTCCCGAGGCGTTCCCGAGTAGTTAGTCACATTTTGTGCAGCTTATTGTAAAGTGTTACCCAAAGTTACGAGAGGCTTATTTGTCATGTGCAACATCAACACAAGGTCGACGATTCAATCACAACTCGCCAAAACAAAAAGAAAACTACAGCAAGTAATATTAAAGCATGCAGCAAAAATACTAAAAACATACTAAAGAATACTACTAAAATACTAAAAATACATATTAAAAAATACTACTAACATGCTAAAAACATTAAAAATACTTCTAACATATTAAAAATACATATTAAAAAATACTACAAGCATACAAAAAAAAGCTAAAATATAAAAAAAAATACTACTAAAATACACACAAAAAATATTAGTAACATACTAAAAATACATATTAAAAAATGCTAGTAGCATACTAAAAACATTAAAATTACTACTAAAATACTAAAAAACAAAAAAACACTACTAACATACTAAAAAAAGTTAAAAACACTACTAACATAATAAAAATATATATTAAGAAATATGATTGACATACTTAAAAACATTTAAAACTACTAAAATATTAAAAACATTAAAAAAAATTACTAAAATACAAAAAAAAAATACTAGTAACATAAAAAACATTAAAAGCACTGCTAAAATATTAAACGCATTAAAAAATACTACTAAAACATATAAAAATACTACTAACATACTAAAAACACATTAAAAATACTAACATAGTAAAAAACGTTAATACTACTAACGTATTAAAATTCATATTAAAAATACTTCTAACATACTAAAAACAAAAAATACTATTAAAAACATTAAGAAATACTATTAAAATCCTAAAAAATATTTAAAAATACTTGTAACATACAAAAAAAACATTAAAAGTACTGTTAAATACTAAAAAAACGTATAAAATACTAGCATACTAAAAAAATAAAAAATAAACATAAAAAATACTAACATACTAAAAATACATATTAAAAAATACTAACTTAGGAAAAAAAACATAAAAAATACTACTAACATACTAAAAAAATACATATTAAAAAATACTATTAACATACTAAAAAACATTAAAAATACTACTAAAATACTAAAAAAACATAAAAATACTAATAACATACTAAAAATACATATTTAGTAGTTTTTTTAACTACTAACATACTAAAAAAAAACTACTACTAAAATACTAAAAAACATGTAAAAAATACTAACATAATAAAAATACATGTTAAATACGCCAACCAACCAAAAAACATTAAAAATACTACTAAAATACTAAAAAATATATTTAAAACTACTACTAAAAACAAAGCGCCAAAGCTGAAAAAGATAAACATCTACAGTTTTATTTTCTATATGAATGTTTCTGTTCAGTCCCTGAGATAACTTCTGTTTTGACTTGGCGCTATAGAAATAAACTGAACTGAATTTAGAAAATCTACTTGTTGTCGTTTTTAGACATTACTGCGGCCACTAGAGGGCGCCAAACTCCAACTAATAGTTTCTAAACCTGGGGAGTTTAAAAGTCACTTTTTGTCAAGTCAATTTTATTTATAGAACACATTTAAAACAGAAACTGTGCTTAACAATAACATCAATGGGAGTAAAATATAACGCACACTAATGATAATACTGAAGGATTAATGTAAAAACAGAAGCAAGGAACAAAAAATACTAAATCAACTCACACTGTGTGAAATGTCAGAGAAAAATACTGTCATCGATTAAAAAAATGCAATCAGATTAATCACACTCGGGTGTGATTAATCACGATTAATCTCTATGCTTAAATTTGTAAGCTTGAAATGTAAATATGCAGGTTTTCATAAAAATGTTGAAGAAAATGTTTTATTGTCTCAATCCAAACAGTTTTCCAGGTTTTCATACCGAGCGAGTTTTATAGAAGTCGTTTTGTTTCACACATTAAGTTTTAAATGTTAACTCAAAAGTCTCCTTAAATGTCATCTATGTGGTCAAAACACGTAGCAACGTTCCCTCTCATTTTTCATGTGTCTGGGCAAACAAACAAGCTCCCTGAGCATCCGTCTGCATCCTCCGTCCTCACTCCAACTACCTCCATGTCCTCTCTAACTCCATCCATATATCTCCTCTTTGTCTTTTTCCTGGCAGCTGCATTTCTTACATCCTTCTACCAATATACTCACTGTCCCTCTTCTGGACATTTCATTCAACCTTTATTTAGACAGGTTAATCCCATTGAGCCTCGAGGACTCATTTACAAGAGAGATCTGAAAACATTGGATTTGGACATGTCCAAACCATCTCAGTCTGGTCTCTAACTTTATCTCCCAGTTGTTCAACCTGTGCTGTACCTCTGATGATCTCATTCCTAATCATATCCATCCTTGTCACTCCTAAGAAGAACCTCAACATCTTCATTTCTGTCACTTCCAGTTTTCCATACTTTGACCACCCAGATATACACCAAGCACTACTGCTTGCTAACACTTAGCATGATTAAAATGGCTACAAGTCGTGGGATTAGCTTACTTACCTCCTTTGTTTGATGTTCTATGACCGTAAACTTCAGTGATAAATCCACAACACCAAATATTATTCCTTGGTTTGCAATTAAATGTGCAGTATAAAACTTGGAAAACACTAGAAGCCAAGGTTGCTTGTAGCTTCTTCGCACATCAGCACTGAAACTCCAGAACCCTTGGAATGGCTGGAGTGAAAGTTCACCTGTGATTTCATTGGTTGTTTTTTTTTTACCTCTTCGTAAACTTCCATTGTCGCTACACAAATCATGTGACACAGGTCTGTTTTGACCGGAGTGGGGGGGTTCTTCCTCCACTCTGGACGCATTTCAGACAGGTTGAAGAGAGCGATGCGCTCGGGCTGATGGCCAATTCGCAACTGCGCAGCCTAGATTTTCTTGTGTACAGAGAACGTGCGAGCAGTGCGCGGTTGCACAGGCGCTCAGTTTAGAGGGAACATTGGTAAACAGTATAGTAATGGATTAATCTTCATTGTTTAATATTAACGCGTTAATCTTTTTAGATTGATCGCATGCGTTAACTCGTTAACGTTGACAGCCCTAGAGAAAACAGATGTGTGTTTTAGCAGAGATTTGAACACAGGAAGGGAGGTGACCTACCTAATGTTGGGGGACAGATTTTTCCAGAGTCCCAATCACCTCTGAGCTTCAATCTTGTTTTTGGAACAGCCAAAAGCAGCTGATCAGATGGTCTCAGGGCCCGAGATGGAACATATGGTTCCAGTAGCTCAGAGAGATAAAGGAGTGCAAGGCCATTTAGGTACTTATCGGTCAACAGAAGAATTTGAAAGTCTATTCTGGTACGCACATGGAGCCAGTGAAGGGAGGACAGAACTGGTGTAAAATGTTCAGATCTACGAGTTCCTGTTGAGATCCGAGCTACAGCATTCTGGATGAGCTGGAGATGTGAGAAGAGACCCTGCTGACCTCAGCATAGAGTGCATTGCAGTAGTCCAACCGGGTCGTGATAAAGACATGGACTAGTTTTTCAACGACACTGGCTTGAGCTTAGCTACCTGCCTTAATTAGACGAAGCTTTTCTGCAGAACAGAGTTGATTTGTTTGTCAAACTTGAAGTCCGAGTCTAAAGTTTTAACAGACTGCCTAAGATGTGGCTGAAGGGAGTCAGTCCAGGTTTACAGGATCAGAGGTGGCAGTTGAGCTAGGGCTAAACACAACGACTTCAGTCTTCTGATCGTTAAAACTTGGAGTGAATGGAGCAATGGAGCAAGCACTAGCTGGTTTCAAGGGCAGGTAAATCTGACTATCATCAGCATAACAATGGAATGAAAAACCATGTTTCCTCAGGATAGACCTCAGTGGGAGAAAATAGAGTGAGAACAGAAGCGGTTCAAGAATCGAGCCCTGTGGGACCCCGCAGGAAAGAGGCATTGAAGCGGACTTCTACTTTTAGTAGAAGTACCCTCTATAACTTATGTATGAAATCAACAAACTTAAAAAAGATAAAATCATCAAGAAGGCTTCTCTGTCCTGCAGCTGTTTAACGTTGAACTTGTGGAAAACGGAGTCTGAGGAAACAAACCTCTACCAACCTGGAGTCCTAATTAGTGCAAAGCTGATGAGGCCTCTTTAATCTTTTAATCCTCATGGCCCTAATGGTCCCCGTGGCCCCCATGTCTCAGACCCAGTGCTGATTGGCCCACACCGGTTATAATGTCTGATTTTTTTTTTTCACTGCACTTTAAAAATCAAAATGTCATCTGTCGATAATGAGTTGGCCATTTTTCAAAACAGTTTTTATGTAATTATCAAACTTGACCCTGATTTTATTTGATCCACAGTGAAATTAAATGATAAATGAACGAAAGAAACTCATCCCATAATCAATTTTTGTTCTTAATCTAGGAAATGAAGCACCTCTAAAAATGCAAAGCGATACGGACTCACTTTAAATAAAAGTGCAATGAGTAATGGGGCAAACAAAAGTAGAACAAAACACAAACTTAGCCTCAGATATTTACATTATAACCCCCTCACATATACAGTGTGTGGTTACAGGAGGAATCGTCAAAAAAAATTAAATATCAAAATAAATAGATTTTAATATTTCTTAATTTTTTGTGCTATAAAGGTAGCTTCTGCATGATTCCTGTTATTTAAGTTCCGTTACAATCATAAAATATACTTTATACCTTTATATAGTTTTTCCACTGTATGTCACCAATGCAATGTTTGTCCACCTTTTAAACATGGGTGGCGATGTTTTTTAACATTGATTTATTGACATAAAATAAATTTAAAAGCTGAATTTAAGTGTGCAGTACTGTCATTGTCCTGAGGGGGCGCACCTCTCAATATACGTGGGGTTCTTCTAGAATGACTGTAGAACACGTCATGGCAGGCCAAATCTATATAAATATTCGCAAAAATCTATTCATTTCCAGACCTATTTTTAAAAATATTGAACAGTAACAAATAAAAAGTGTAACAATAGTGTAGCTAAACACATGTGGTAAGTTAAATGTGTAGGAAGGTACCGCCAGCAGAAGGTGGGCTAATCTCTAAAGGTTGCAGGTCGCGCGCGTCTCGTGTCCGTTTTTTTCTGGAAACCTGTGCATTAGCTACGGTTATAAAAAGAGAAAGAAAACGCAACAAATAACATTTGAAGTACAGAATACTAATTAGAATATTTTACAATACTCTTCTTGTAGTCCATTACTGGTATTTATCTGCCAATTGTGAGTGTTTAAAAACAATGCTAGTTTAGCTAACAGCTGTGCTAACTGCTAGCCTGAGCATTAAAATTTGTGCTGTTTGCATAATTATAATCCTGCTTAAGTGCTTAATTTAGTTGGTAAAATACAGTATATGTTGCATGTTTATTTATAATGGCAAAACCAGGGCTTTTGAAGCGGATCCAAGCTAACAAGATCCGGGAACTCTCGCATTTTGAACGTGTGTGCTCCGGCAACTGTTTGCTCGGATGCGGAAACGCAAATGTCCGCCCCTAAAAGTCCAAAGTCATCGCGCATTTTATTTTGATTGTTTATTCAAAATACAAGATAATATAACCCTTGAATTTTAAATAAACTACTAGTTTTATTTTTTGTTTATTTATTTACATCATACGGCTGTTTGAACTCAGGCAGACGTTGACGTGTACTGACCTTCCTAAACTCCAGTTTTAGCTAGCTCTCAACTACCGGAAGATCTCGACCCAAGCTTTAGTTTCCAGAAATAAACAAATCGAGTCTTTCATGTGATGGAGCATATTCCTCTGAAGGATCTTTATTTTGTTACAAAACAACCAATAAACAATGATTTGATAAGTAGATACAACACACAAATGAGCACATATACAACAAGAAATATGTGACATTAAAAATAACTAAATAAATAAATATTCATATAGAAGTTTGACTTATCGGTGAAGAACCATAACCCGGAAGTATTTACAGTCGGATCTATCTGCAGGATGTTTTGGTTTCATTGATGAAGTCTTTCCTCTGATTGAAGCTGCATGCTAATCAGACCATGTGATGAAACGCAAATCTCCTCTGGATGATGGAGCTCTGCAGACGTCAGCCTCGTGTGATGGGGAGCTGAAGTAAACAAACAAAGCAAGTTGTTTCTGTAAGTTTCAGCTTTTTCTACTATTTAGCTATTTTTTTTTGCTAATTTTAGCATTTTGAGCTAATTCCATTTTTTTGCACAAATTTTAACGTTTTTCAGCCTATTTCAGCAAAAATGTGCTCTCTACACATCCTTCTATAATTGAAGCTTCTTTCTGCCTTTTTTAGCTACTTTTCAGCTGGTTTTTTTTTGCTAGTTTAATCTTTTTTTTTTTCCAGATAATTTCCACGTTTTTGTGCTCATTTCTGCTTCGTTAAGCCTAATTGGGCAATACGTGTTAATTCTGATTTCTTAATTTAAGCTTGTTCTACCTGTTTAGCTACCTTTTTAGCATTTTCTAGCTAATTTTTGCCGTTTTCAGAAAAATTCCAAGTTTTTTGTGGTAATTTCTGCTACTTTCAGCCTATAACTTCTTTCTGATAATTTCACCTTCTTTCAGCTTAATTATGCTACTTTCAACCTTTTCTGCTATTGCAGCTAATATAGCTGTTTTATGCAAATTTTAAATTCTGCTAATATACATTTTTGAGCTCATTTTAGCTCCTTCCACTTCCTTTTGGTAGTTAAAGCTTCTTTCTGCCTTTCAGCTACCTTTTTTCCATTTTTTTTCTAATTTCATTAAAAAAAAATTTTTTTTTTAGCTAATTTCCTAATTTTTATGCTCATTTCTGCTTATTTAACCCTGTTTCAGCAATATGTGTTATATCTGCTTTCTTTGGCTAATTGCTTGTTCTTCCATTTCAGCAAAATTTCAGCATGCTTTTTAGCTACTTTCAGCTACTACAGTATATAGCTGTTTTATGCTAATTTTAACTTATTCATCTAATTATATATTTTTGAGCTCATTTTAGCTCCTTCCACTTCCTTCTGGTACTTAAAGCTTCTTTCTGCCTTTCAGCTACCTTTTTTTGCCATTTTTTTTTGCTAATTTCAGTTGTTTTTTTTGTTTTGTTTTTTTAGCTAATTCCCTAATTTTTGTGCTCATTTCTGCTTTTAACCCTGTTTCAGTAATATGTGTTATATCTGCTTTCTTTAGCTATTGCTTGTTCTTCAATTTCAGCAAAATTTCAGCTTTTTTTTAGCTAATTTCAGCTGTTCTTCAGCAATAAGAGCACTGCATTTTCACAGTAAATGCAATTTCTTTAATTTTTGGTTTAATTTCACACATAATCTTCATTCTGCTTTATTTTTTCTTACACGTCTTTGATGTCTAAGTTTTTATTTGTCCTTTTTCAAATATAATTTTATTGCATATATTTTAATTGTTCTTTTTTTAATTGTGACATTGTCATTTCATATTTAGCTCTTCTGATTTTGTCTCTTTTTTTACTGACTTTTAGAGAAATATGTTTTATATCTACTAATAATTTGTGCATCTTTCTTTGACATGAAGTTGCTTTTGCTCTGGCGACTTTTCATGTTTGACTGTGAGGTCATGACACCTGGTTTTGCAGACCAGGAGGAATGTTTTCAAACCAAACCTTAAATGATGTTTGACACTCGTACAAATGTTCCTACCCTTTTGGAGCACAGAGATCCTGAATACCCGCTCCTGCAGGCGCAGACGTTCGGACGAATGCAGCGACTGCCGAACAAACATTTCTGTTCACAGTGAGCTGAGAGGGGAAAAAACACAATAATTTAAACACCCAGCCGGATGTAGGTGTGTGCAGAAAAATTTCTTTTTGGTTCACCCATAGTTAACAGGTTTGAAGAAGTTGTTTTTTTTTGTTGTACTCACGGATCTGACACAGCATGCCCTGCCACCCTGGTGCGCAGTGGCAGGTGTTTGGACCGACACACTCTCCTCCGTTCAGACATGACTGCAGGCAGCTGGCTGAGAGGCGACAAAACACACACTAAACATCTGAACCCTAACACAACGCAGTTTAGAAGGCTTTTAGTACATTTACAAGTGGAATCATGGGTAATTTTCATCTAGTTATCAAAATAAGGTTAATAAGGTTTTTGTTTTTGCCCTTATTGAAGCTTATTTTTGTCTTTGATGATGGCTGCCATAGCCAACAACACAAAACTCACTAAGCTTTACAAATAACAGCTAAAATTAGGTGACATAGTAGCTGAGAGTCATCCATAATTTGTAATCTGAGAGTCAAATTATCGCACAAATTCTGTTCTTACAACAATGGCATGAACTGTCCGAGTCACATCTGTCTGTCTGTTAGCAAAATTTTTCATAAAGCGTAGGACAGACCCCCTCGACCCAAAAAGAAAAGCACGTAAAGATAATGGATGCATGGCACAGGACATATTTGTATGAGACTCGGAAAGGAATCGTTAAATGTTTATCGACAACTAATTCAAGATGGCTGTCGGAGCTAATCAACGTTAGGAAACGCAGAAATGGCTACAACTCAGTCAATGTTACTGAAAATTGAGTAGAAATTTGGTGGGGTAGTAAGTGAGAGTCATACTTTGAGGACCACCCAGCATTGATTTTAGTTATCAATAGTCATTTATTTAAAATTTCTTTAGTTTGTTTTTGTGTAAATGAACAGATTTTTGTGTCCAAATGGCGGTAGACATAAAGAGGGGCTAAGGTTTTGTCATCATTATGCAGTCAGATTTTTTTCTGCTAAGTTTTCAAAGTTTTTCGGCATCGTGTCACTTACGTTTATCACATTTCGTGCCTCTCCAGCCTGATGGACAGTCGCACACATCTGGGCCCACGCACCTGCCGCCGTTCATACACACGGGCTCACACACACCTGAGCAGTGGAAAAAAAAGAAATGGTAGGAATTAATCTGACCTCACAAAATGTAAATACTGAAACTTTCTACGCAACATTCACAGGAAAACTTAATAAACTTAAAAAGGGTGAATAAACTGGAATAATTTTCCTTAAGGCTCTGGATGTTGTGGGTCGGTCTTGGTTGACACGCTTTACCATATCGCGGGACATCTGGGGCAGTGCCACTGGATTTGGCAGACTGTGGTTGTGGTTGTCCTCTTAAAAAACGGGGACTGGAGGGTGTGCTCCAATTATGGGGCATCACTCTCCTTAGCCTCCTTGGTAAGGTCTATTCAGGGGTACTGGAGAAGTGAGGCCGATTACTGGTTGAACCTGAGATCCAGGAGGAACATTGTGGGTTCTGTCCTGGCCGTGGAACACTGGATCAGCTCTTTACCCTCATGCTGACCCTTGAGGGGTCATGGTAGTTTGCCCATCCTGTCTACATGTGTTTTGTGGACTTGGACAATGCTTTCAACCGTGTTCTTCAAGGTACATGTGGGAGGTGCCCCGCGAATATAGGATTGGGGGCCCGTTGTTGCTGGTTGTGCGGTCACTATACAATCGGTACGAGAGTTTAGTTCTGTTCATAACTTTTATGGACAGAATTTCTCGGTGCAGCCGGGGGTGGAGGGATTCCGGTTCGGTGGCCTCAGGATTCCTTCTCTGCTCTTTGCAGATGATGTGGTCCTTTTGGCATCATCGTGCCGTGATCTGCAGCTCTCACTGGAGCGGTTCACAGCCAATTGTGAAACGACTGGTAAGAGAATGAGCACCTCCAAATCTGAGGCCATGGTCCTCAGTTGGAAAAGGGTGAATTGCTCTCTTTGGGTGGAGGGTGAGGTTCTGCTTCAAGTGGAGGAGTTAAAGTATCTCAGGGTTTTGTTCACGAGTGAGGAAAGAATGGAGCGTGAGATTGACAGCTGGAGGTGCAACGTCTGCAGTATCGTGGATTCTGAGCTTGTTCTTTGTGGTGAAGAGGGAACTGAGCTGTAAGGCAAAGATCTCTGTTTACTGGTCGGTCTATGTTCCTACCCTCACCTATGGCCATGAGATTTGGGTAGTGACCGAAAGCATGAGATCATAGATACAGGTGGTTGAAATGAGTTTCCTCTGCAGGGTAGCTGGACTCTCCCTTAGAGATAGGATGAGAAGTTCAGTTATCCGGGAAAGACTCGGAGCAGAACCGATGCTCCTCCACATCAAGAGGAGCAAGTTGAAGTGGTTCAGGCATCTGATAAGGATGTCCCCTAGACTCCTCCCTAGGGAGGTGCTTCAGGCATGTCCGACTGGGAGGAGTCCCTTGGAACGACCCAGGACACACTGGAGAGACTATGTCTCTTGGTTGGCCTGGGAACGCCTTGGAGTCCTTCCTGCTCAAGCTGCTGCCCCCGCCACCTGTCTTCGGAACAAGCGGAAGATGATGGATGGAAATTGGAATAAAAGATGTTAGATTCATCCTGTTTGCAGGTAAGAAATCACATCTTGAAATGGGTTGTCACCAAAACTTAAATCAGTTGTAGATGCCAGCTCAAGGATTGCTGTGGGATGTTTAATTAAAATCTCTTTGGTGATTACCGGTAGATATTTTGAAAATAGAGAGACAAGACATGGACAAGGCAAAAAAAAACATTGTCGCGATACATTTGGCGATGGTTATGAGTAAAGATGAAGAACTGACTTTTCTCACAGCGTCTTCCCGTGTGTCCCTGCAGACAGGAGCAGACATTGTTCCTCATGCATGAACCACCGTTTTTACAGGGCGGACTGCAGACCGCTGGAGCAGAAAGAGAGTCAAACAATAGACAAAAATCAAAGGTTCTGCGCTTTAGTTTTACATTTAGCCCTCTCGTACATTTACCGTTTTGACACTGAGCTCCGTAGAAGCCGTGAGGACACTGGCAGGCATTTGGCCGCACACACAAACCTCCGTTCAGACAAACAGGTGAGCAGAGAGCTGGAGAAAAATTGATTCAATGAAATATTTGCCGCACAAAGACCATATTTTTTTTTCTTCATTGCACAACGCACCAGTCTCACAGGACGGTCCGGTCCAGCCAGGGGGACACAAACACTGATCCGGGGACACACACTGACCTCCGTTGTGGCAGTGACGGCCGCACACCACTGTGATCAACGAAAACAACTAATTTATCCTTAATGGATGTTAACCATGATTCTTTAAAACGTTTGTCTAAAATTTCCATTTTTCTCAAGTGTAGGTTTCCAACACAAACGCGAGCCGTAAAATTTAGCCACCTGCTGAACTTTTTCACCTAGAAGAACTTACAGTGGACAAAATTTAAAGCAACTCTTAAAGCAAGCATTAGCTGTATGTCTTCAACTGATTGACATCTGGAGTCAGCCCGAGGACGACTGCCACAGCTAATCCACATGACCCAAAACAAAAATGGACGTAACTCGGCAAATTAAAACCTTGAGCTCAAAGTTAGTGTGGTAGTAACAGAGACTCATCAACAACGCATCATGTGAGAGCTAACATGTCTCTTTATTTTGTATGAAATTAAGGTTTTTGCCTAAAACAGCTGTATCTTCATCATTTTTCAACATACAATGATTTTAGTATGAATCATCTAAATCATTGTCCAACATGAACGGCAGCGGGCGATATGTTGCCGCTTTAATCTTTAGAAAAGATGGAATTAGATCTGATTAAGCCGACTAAGAGTCCTTCAAGGCGTTTAATATGCAGTGCTGATCTAATATAAAAATACTTCAAATCCAATCTGCACTAATATTGTGGAATGTGTGCCTCTGTGGGTTTTGGTCTTTGACAAATCCAAACACATACATTAAATAATTGCTTCCTGAAATTTTCATTAAAGTCTGCCTAGCAATTCATGAGAGATTTTGCTAACAGGCAAATTAACGCACATATAATTATTAATTCAACTGGTTTCAGTTAATTTATATAGCGCCAAGTCACAGCAGAAGTCATCTCAGGGCACTGAACAGAAATATTAATATACAGGTATACTGTAAATAAAAGTAAGTTAATAACTTTAATTATCTGAGGAGCAGACTTGAGTTTAACTTCATCGCAGACTCTGATCTTGAGCAAGCTTAAAGGTAACGGTGGGAAGAAAAAACTCCCTCTTGAGGAAGAAACCTCCAGCAGAACCAGGCTCAGGGCAAGCGGTCATCTCCTTCAACCGGCTGGGTTTGAGAGGAACAGGAAGGAGGAACAGATACACAATGGCAGGTCGAGAATCACGTTAAGATAGAAATAGTATCAAATGAAAACTATTAAACTGTAACAATTCATTTTAAGAAAATAGGTTAATTTGTCCTCCACTAGTCTAAGCCTATAGCAGCATAACAAGCCAACCCTAACTATAGAATTAATCAAAAAAGGAAAATCTTAAAACTGGACAATATGTCAGCCTCACAGACGGAAACTGGAAGTTGGTTCCACAAGAGAGGAGAAAGAATTCCTCCCATTCTGCTTTTGGAAAATCTAGGAACCGCAAGTAAACCTGCAGTCTGAGAACAAAGTGCTCTGTTAATAAAATATTGAACAGTAAGGTCTTTAATATAAGATGGAGCTAGGTTGTTGAGGGCTTTGTAGGTTAGAAGTAAGATTTTGAATTCAATTCTGAATTTAACACCGTCTGCCATTTGATATTCGGTGTCTGCTTCTGCCTTTCTATCATGGCAAATAAAGTTTGGGATCTATTTTTAGACCTGTGGATTTAGAAAAAGTTAAGATGTATATTTCTGTTTTAATTCACCTTAAACGTAATCATTGATTGTTGCTGCCTTTCGCCATTTGAAGACATTAAGAACCTGATAGAATTTGCCCCAAATCTTTTTTTTTCCCCCCCTAAGAAATTGTTCAGAAACTTTTCAGCCTTGGACTTTCAAAGTAACAGCGTCAGAAATGCTATAGAAAAAGTCGATGAAAATTTCTGGACTCACTTGTCTCACATCGAGGTCCAACAAACCCATAAAGACAGGAGCAAGTTTGCAGTCCCACGCAGCTGCCCCCGTTTTCACACGGTAACCTGCACAGAGCTGCACAAGAACGTCACTAAAACCTTCACCAGTTTTTACTAAATTAGTTTATAAACTCAGTTAAATTTTCCACATCTTGAAGCTACATGAGTTTTGTTGTTTTAACTTCTAACCAATCAATTCAGACCAAAACCTTTGTAACATTTATGTGTGTATTTTTGAAATAATAGCCATAAAAAGTATTCACCTTGCTGACAAGTTTCTCCATGAAAACCTTTGGGACACTGACAAACATTTGGAGCGATGCAAATTCCCCCGTTCACGCACTCTGGATCACAAATGGCTAATCGAATACCAAAAAGTAATCAACAAAAAAAACCATTTAGACTTAAACAAAAAATAAAATAATTATTCCAAGATGTTTACCTCTTACCTGTCTGACAGTTTAATCCAGTGTAGCCTGATTTACAGTGGCATGTGTTGGGTGCAACACATTCCATGTTTCTGCCACATGTGCGCCTGCAGACAGCTTTAAAACCAACAGATGTCAAACTTTGGAAAACATCCTGGGAGATAAATTTATTATCTCTGTCCACCTACATGAAGACCGACCTCTGAACAACTTCCTGTAAGTGTAGTTAAAATGCTTCCATAGCCCCAATGGTGACTGATTGGAGTATTGGATGTCTCCCAATTTGACATGCAATTTATTTTCCTTTCATTGTGTCTATGGTTTTTAAGAACTAATACACTATGCTTTGCTTAAGCAAGGTGGGGGAGTTTGTGGCCAGATTTGTGGCTCAGTCTTACCTCGACACGTTCTCCCATCTCCAGTGTATCCTATGGGACACCTCCCACAATGGAACCCCCCATCCATAGCAGGCTCACATTGGACATCAGGAAAGCATGGCCGGTCAGAGCAAGCCGTCACACTGCTGACTCGGTTAAGACTTGGGATAGATTTTTGTTGTGGGGAGCTGTAGATAGTCTTGCCTGGAGTTAAGGTTGTTGCAGGCTCCAATGGTGGCATCTCCTCTGACTTTGGCTCAACCTCATCGCCATCTGCTGAGAACTCAGAATCGGGCAGAGTGTAGGACAGAGCGGTGAGAGCGGCAGTAAGAGGGATGGCAGGCCTTGAAGGAGTCCAGGGTTTTACTTTAGCAGGTGCTAAATGGTTGAGCTGTTGTTGGACTCTCTGCTCGGGCCGTGTTACTCTGTCAGACTGAGTGGACGGAGTTACCTGAAGGGTCATAGCACCAGTCAGTTCTCCTTCAGACTTACGAAGAATGTAGAGAAGAAAGAGGAAATTTTAACAACCAGAACAGCTGATTTTGTTTGATTTAAAAATATATATATATATATATTTGTGTAGAATTGATCAACTCACCTTGTGAACCAGTTCTTTAAAATGAGTGGTTCTTGATTGGGTGTACAGCCTGGTGTTCAATCTGGAGTTCCCACTTTTGTAGGTGGTGTGGGAATTTAAAATATGGAAAGCACTGACTGTTGACCTGGGAACATCTTTCGAAGCAGAAGTGACAGCTTCCCTCCTCCCCGTCCCGCCTCCTCTCTCCAATATAGGTTCTTTATATGGTGGATTGTTTTGCCTGTTAATAGACATGGATGGGCCTTTGATGCCTTGCCTGGTTGGGAAGGTGGGCACATGGAGGTGGGAGGTTTTTGCCTTGCTTTCTTGTGAAGATCGATTGGACTTGCCAAACATCTGCTGATGCTGAGGGAGGAGATTTGATGCTGACGAAAGACAGAAGGTTGAATAAGCATCTTGTACTTCTTGATTTTTCCAGCTCATTGAGACAGTCTCTTATCCCTACGTCATCTTTGTGCCAAAATGTAGACTTACCTTTACTCATGTCAACTACTGTACTTCTATTACTTCCTACCATAGTGGTTTAGAGGCATAACAGCCGTGGGTTGACTTTAACTCCCCATGTGTTACTGTATATACACCTGTTATGTTCCTTGGTCTGCTGTATACTTATCCAAATTAAGATGAGAAGGAGACATCTTAGACTTGGCTCAAATGCGTTTTGTTAAAAGGGGCTAATAATGCATGATGTATAAGTACATCATCATGTTATCAAAAAAGCTAAGGAAGATGAAGTCATGTCAGTTTTGCTGCTCACATGTTTTAAATACAAGCCAAGTTGCTCTACGTGAAAGCAAAATAAATCTCTTGCTGATTGTTCAGAAATTCTGTGGTTGCTTTGTTGCATGGACCATTCATCTTGTTCTTGGAGTCTTGTTCTCCTAAGATTCATTTAACTCTTCTTCTGCCTTGAAGGTATTTGAAAGTATGCCAACAACTCCTAAGACTGCAGACCTACCTCTCCCTGGAATTGTTACTGTCCAGTAGTACTGTAGTTGAATGTGTTGGGGGTTTTGGTCAAACTGCAGCAAACAGTTTAAAAGATTGTGCCAACAACATTTTCAGAACAGAACAAGGACTCAATAAATCCTGCCGCAAAAATAATAAAAAATTGTCCATTCATGTCATATTTGAGGCATCTGCATAAATGCGCTGATTGTTTTTTTTAACTTTCCAGACGAACAGGATCAGCAATAAAGGGATTAAAACTGGAATCATATGCTCCCCTTTGAGTTTCCTGATCCCCCCATGAGAAGCAACGTTAAGCAATCTTATTGCTGAAACTTTGTGGGCGAGTGGTTATTACTTTGGCAGTCTCTAAATACTCAAACTGATTTATTTACTGCAGTGAAAAACATTGTTTTTCATCAAGAAAAACACAAAACTTTGTAGAAGCCAGCTTGCAAAACAGCTTGTAACATATACAGAGATTCATTTGACCACATTAATCATTACTCTTTATTTTACAAACAGCTGAAATGTTTTAAAAGAATATAATCCACAGGATAAGAAGAAAATGCTTTTCTTTAAAGACAGACTTGAGAAATTTTTTCACAGTAACTTAAAACTCTTTGCCAGACACATTTGCAGTTAAATGGAGACGTTAAGGAAAAACAGTCCCCCACCTTCCTTGAAGGTCTTCTTGCAGACGCGACCATTGCCGTAAAGTCCAGGCGGGCAGCGGCCGCAGACGTAGCCAACATGCGGAGGTCTGCGGTTGATGCATTGCACCCCGGGGAAGCAGGGCCTGCTGGCACATGTAGCCGACACGTTGATGGGCAAAGACTGCGCCGATCCTGGAAAATACAAACTCTGATGAGACGACACGTGGTCTTATCAACCAGATGGGAGTCGGGTCTCATCAATAGTTCTTCTGAAGACAAGATAACCTAGAGAATATCCTGACGTGACTTTTTTTGGATAAACTGGAGAAATTGTATTTCCCGCGAAAATGCAGTGTGAATGCTTATTGCAGAAGGACTTGCTGAAAAACTGCTAAATTTAGTTAAAAAAAACATGCAGAAATGGAAGAACAAGCTAAATTAGAAGAAGAAAACAATGAAAAAACATATTTGCTGAACTAAGTTAAAATCAGCAGAAATGAGCACAATAATTAGGAAACTACCTTACAAAAGCTGAAATTGGAAAAAAAAAAAAGCTGAAAAGTCAGTAAGAAGCTTAAACTACCAGAAGGAAGCAGAAAAATCTGAAACGAGCGAGAAATAAATAAATAAATAAAATATATGTTAGCTGAAAAAGCTCAAATTAGCATAAAACAGATAAATAGTAGCTGAATTTGTGGAAAAAGCTGAAGTGAGCAGGAAAAAACTGAAAGGAGCATATCAAGCTGAAATTAGCATAGAAGCAAGAAGTTAATTAGACAGGTTCAACTTTCACTGACTCACTCTTTCATGGGTTTTCAATGTAAGATTGTACACGAAACATGATTGTCTGATTGAAAGAAGGCGACCAACCAGGCATTGTGCTGAGGGATGGACCAGTCATCGAGAGCACTGGGACATTTCCCAGTGGCCAGTCACCAAGTGGGACTAAAGGCTTAGTTCAGATCGTGCTTGATTATTTTAAATAAACCATCCATCTTGCTCGTGTGGCTCACTCGGTATAAGACAGACACCCCCGCCCCTCCTTTCTCTTTCTGAGGCTGTCTGCCACACAGGCAGGCGCTCAACCTATTGTGTGTCTCTGCTCTGCTGTGGCAGACAGCTTCAGAAAAGAAAGGAGGGGGTGGGGGGTGTCTTATACTTGAGTGAGCCACATGGATTGTTTATTTAAATAATCAAGCGTGCCCGAACCGAGTTTTTAGTCCCCCTCGGCGATCACTGAGCAGGCCAGGCCACCGGGAAATGTTCCGGTGCTCCCGATGGCCAGTCAGACCCCGTATCAGTCTGTCTGCTCTCTTTCGCTGTGCTCTTTTAGAGCATTTAGAGAGTTTAAAACATTGTTAAGAACATTGCAAGAGCATGGGAAGGGTTTTCTAAAGCCTTTATATATATATATATATATATATATATATATATACGTCCCTACTTCATGGAATTCCATCTATCGCGGGGGTGTCCGGAACGCATCCCCCGCGATAAGTGAGGGATTACTGTATATATATTTTTACCTTTGATGCTTTTACTACATTTTGTGCTTTGCTTTGAGTTTTAACTGAAATTTACTGTTTAATACAATGTTTTTTTGTATTTATTTCTGGAACAAATTGGGTAAAAAAAAAACGTACACCGTCAGCTGGAAGTCAAATCTCAACGTTCCTCTTTTTTAAAATTCCAATACAGACAACTTTAGATTGGATTGTTCCAATGAGTTTAACAAGAAAACAAATCACAGAATATTAAACCAGGAGTGGTATAGATGTTTGGTTTACCTGCTGCTGTTCTGCCATTTCCAGCCATACTGGAAGAGTTGATCACTCTGTACCAGATTTTAGACTGGTCCAGTTTGGCTTGTTGACTCCCTGAGGCATTCTTCATTGTGTTGATGGGTGAGTTTGGGTTTTCTTCTTGAGGTTTTCTCCGTTCATGATTGATTTTTTGGGGCGCGTCTGCTCCACCTCTCTTGTTGGTTTCTGCTCTTTGAATCTTTGAATCGAAGGCGATTCCTGAGATATTCCTCCAAGAGTTGGACTCAGCTTTCACGCCAGTTCTCTGAGTTGTTTTCCCCTCCTCAGGTTTTATCTGCGGTGAGGTGCCAGATGAACTTGGGAAGATTTCCATTCTTTTTTGAGGGTCTATTAGCAGAACATCTGGTATCTTGTAAACAGCTGTGCGAGGGGCTGGTGTCAAGGAGCTGAAGGGAGGCGTGAAGACTGCTGCTTGAAGAACAACAAAGAAACGAGTTTGGATTCCTCTGTAGCACCTATTTGTTTTTTTTAAAAACCACATTGCAGTTATGTTGCAGTAAGAGAAGAAAAGTCCAGAGGTTTCTAACTGGTCAGACCTCCAGTGGACCCAAGAAGAGGGACATGTTTAGTGAGGCGTGATCGCTCCTTCCAGCTTATGAACACATTTCAAGGCCATGTGCGAAGAAGGAACCGATATGACTGCAAACGAGGCAGCAAGTCAAACAAGCTTGACTTGAATTTATTTAGCCTCATAGCTGCCAGAACATTTGACGAAACACCATGAGCAGACTGCATCGCCTCAGTCCAGATTTAATCGTATCGGCTCGGAAAAGGAACTCTTTAATAGTTTGCTTTATCCTTTGAAACGCGTCTGTTGTAATAACTCAAACATTGTTTGGTCATTTCTGCTCTTGTCTTATCCTTCGCTTGAAATTTCTATTTGTTTGGACTCATGTATTTTGTATCAGCAGGCAGTGATGAAAACTTACAAGTAAAATAAAAACATTCAGCACACCTAAAACCTCCTGGCTCATATATTTGTGGGAATGTTTATGAAGCATTTACATTATTGAGATCCTTTTTTTTTTTCTTTTTTTTTGTAGGTTTTTCGGCATCTTTCTCGTTCCACAATTTTGTGCTATTTCAACAAATCATATCAAAATGTTCAGCTCTTTCTGGACAATCCTGCTATGACTGATTATTTAGCCTTTTCTGCCACTTTTTTCCTCATAGAAAATGAATTGAGCTCATTTTACCTCCTTCAAATCTTTAGATCTGTTTACAACCTTTTACTGCTCCTTTCACATTTTGTTCTGCTTCAGCTTCTTTCAGCTTCCTTGTGCAATTGTAAACTTTTTTCAGCTCCTTTCAGCTGTTTTGTGCTCCTTTCAGCTTTATTTATTTAACTACATTTTTGTGCTTCTTCTAAAGTCTTTCTGCTACTTTCAGCTTATGTTCCTTGCATTTATTTCTGCAAGTTTCAGCTATTTCTGCTATTTCAGCTACTATTTAGCAGTTTTATGCTAATTTTAACATCCACATTTTTTGCAACAATTTCAATTTTTTTTTTTTGCCTAATTCAGCAAAAGTGTGCTTTTTCCACTTCTGCTAATTTAAGCTTATTCTACCTTTTCGGTTACCGTTTTAGCATTTTTAGCTAATTTCAGCTGTTCTGATAAATATAAATTCAAGTTTTTTCTGGTAATTTCTGCTTATTTCAGTCTAACTTCTTTCTGCTAATTTCAGCTTGTTAGGCTCCTTTCAGAATATTTCTGCTAGTTTCAGCTTTTTCTGCTATTTCAGCTACTATTTAGCTGTGTTGTGCTAAATTTAGCTTTTTCAGCTAATTCAACATTTTTTCAGCTCATTTAAGCTCCTTCTATGTCCTTCTGGTAGTTTAAGCTTTTTTCTAGTTTTTCAGCTACTTTTCAGCTATTCATTTAGCTAATTTCAGCCTCTTTTTTTTTTTTTTTTTTTTTAGCTAATTTCCTTATTTTTGTGCAATTATCTGCTTATTTAAACGTAATTCAGCAAATATGTGTTCTTTCTGCTTTCTTCTGCGGACTTAGGCTTGTTCTTCCATTTCAGCTAAATTTCTGCATGTTTTAGCTGTTTTTTTTTAGCAAGTTCTTCCGCAATAAGCATTCACACTGCATTTTCGCAGGAAATGCAATTTTTCTTTTGTTTTTGCTCTGAACTAAGCAAAAAAAAAAAAAATAAATAAATCCAGATTTTTAAGCTTTGCTTCATGATTTGCGTTTCCAGATTAGACTTGGTTTGTTTGCATCAAAAACAGAAGCTACCAGTTTTTATGAGCTGACATTCTCAACAACACAACAGTCGTTGAGCATCGGCTGCTTTCAGCCATCTGCTTTCCATTCACTGGAAGCACTTGATCCTTGCTAAGTGTCCCTCAGGGACTCTGCTGTGCAGAAAGTCACCTTTTTATTTTTACTTCAGGTTGAGCTCTGGTTAAGTCAGGGGCGCAACACACTCCGCAGCAACGTTTTTAATTTTCATGCAATAAAATCCAAGAAAGACTGAACTGAAATCACAGCCTTAAAAAGTGATCAACTTTAACTGCAAGGAAGTTAACAGATTAAAAGTTCATCGCTTATGTTTGTTATCTGAGACCTTAGCTGTTGGCACGTTGTCAGCATGACCTCTTTAACGAGTTCCAGGTTTTTCAGCTTGAGGCGTCTCCTATGCGTCTGCTCTGAAGTTATCTCAACGTCATGCAAACAATGTAAAAGGGCAACATTTTAAAGTAGCAATTTCCTCAGTTTATGTAATCAAAAGATGGCAGGCACCAGAAACAGTCGAGGTCAAGTTGAGGTCAGGGACCCCAAGAAGACTTTGAGAAAAATGCTTGAAGGATTGCAAGAAGAAGAAACGGAATGCTTTCAAATAATTTCAGGAACTGTTTGACAAACTGGCCTCATTTAGACAGTAAAAGCAGAGTTTACATGAAGAACACATAAACGACTGTTAAGCACGGTGGTGGACTAGTCATGGTTTGGCAAAGAGCACTTTAAAAAAGAAATCCTGTGCAACAAAGAACCTAGAGTTACAGCTTTGGAATATTCTCGAGGCTTGGATCTTTGAGAATGTAAATGTTTACATTTACAACATTAATGGGACATTTTCCAACTTATTTAAACATCCAGCTGTGAGAGAGTGTAGCAGCTGATCTTCTGGAGCGTTAACTGCAATCAAGTCCGCACGCTTGTGTCAACGACTGTAGCAGGGGAAATATTTTAACCTCTGCTACTTATCAGTCGGGTAATGCTAAAAAATGGGACTTTGACAAGAATGTCGAGCAACATTGTGTAGTAGAGTCTAATGTATTTATGGTGTTTGTTTTTTTAATAGTCCTGATTTCTTACCTTTGAGCATAAGCAGGGTTGCGAAATAGTAGGAATTTTCAAAATTTGAAAGAGATTTAAGATACAAAACTAGAGAAATTGCATTTCCTGCAAAAATGCAGTGTGAATGCTTATTGCTGAAGAACTTGCTGAAAAAACCCCCAGCTGAAATTAGCTAAAAAAAACATTCTGAAATTTTGCTGAAATGGAAAAACAAGTCGAAGTTATCTGAAAGCAGAAAGAACACATATTTGCTGAATTAGGTTTAAATAATCAGAATTGAGCCCAAAATTAGGAAATTAGCTAAAAAGCTGAAATTAGCTTAAAAAAAAAAAAAAAAAACTGAAAAGGCAGAATGAAGCTTAATCTACCAGAAGGAAGTGGAAGATGCTGAAAATGAGATAAAAATGTGGAATTAGCTGAATAAGCAAAATTTAGCACAATTCCCATGGAAAGATTATGATTTGAAATATTTCAAATTCCCCATTTTAACATATTATTGAAAGATTCTGGGAAATATCTGCTACTAATGGGACTTACAAATTATTTAAGATTTAGCTTTTTGAAAGTGTAAATGTAGCATTACATGAAAATAAAGAAATGTAAACAATATGATGAATAAATATCAGCTTAAAGGTTTTTCCAAATTAGATAATTTATTTATACTCGTTCATATTATTTAATTTATCTAGGGTGACCAAGCTTTTGCATGTTCATCGGATCTTTTTTACTAGAAACAAGATTTAGCACTCCAACTGTTCATGTTAATATTTATTTTACACGGCAACAAAACCATCGCCTTTAACTTCTTTAAAAAAAATCTTAAATTAATCGAAAATGCTGCTGCCAGAGTCTTAACTGGAGTTAGTGGGAGAGATCATATATCTCCAGTTTCAGCTTCTCTCCATTGGCTCCCTGTGAAATTCAGAATTGAATTCAAAATCTTATTTCTAACCTACAAAACCCTCAACAACCTAGGTCCATCTTATATTGCAAATCTTATTGTTCCATTTTTTTCTTAACGGAGCGCTTCGCTCTCAAACTGCAGGTTTATTTGCAGTTCCTAGAGTTTCTAAAAGCAGAATGGGAGGAAGATCTTTCAGTTATCAGGCTCCTCTCTTGTGGAACCAACTTCCAGTTTCTGTCTGTGAGGCTGACACGTTGTCCAGTTTTAAGACTGAACTTAATATTTTCCTTTTTGATAAATCCTATAGTTAGGGTTGGCTTGTTATGCTGCTATAGACTTAGACTACTGGAGGACAAATTGACCTCATTTCCTTAAATGAATTGTTAAAATTGAATTGTTTTCATTTGATAATATTTCTATCTTAACATGTGATTCTCGACCTGCCATTGTGTATCTGTTCTTCTCAAACTCAGTTGGTCAAAGCAGATGGCCGCTTGTCCTGAGCCTGGTTCTGCTAAAGGTTTCTTCCTCAGGAGGGAGTTTGTCCTTTCCACTCTCGCCTTCATGCTTGCTCAAGATGAGTTTGCGATGAAGTTAAATTCAGAGCAGTCTGCTCCTCAGATAAATACCCTAGTGTTAACTTACGTATATGAATGTTTCTGTTCAGTGCCCTGAGATGACTTCTGTCGTGACTCGGCGCTATATAATAAACTAAGTTGAACTGAATTGAATATTTAAGACGTATATAAAGAAATCTTACCGGAACAAGTTGTCCCATTTCCCAGCATGCCTTTAGGGCATGGGCCACAGCGGTACGAGCCAAAGCTGTTAAAGCACGGGACTCCTGGAAAACAGGTTTTTCTCTCACACTCGTTGATATCCTCCAGGCATGTTAAACCTGCCGGAGCGCACACACTTCCGCCTCAGAGAATTGAAACCACGACATGCGGCTGACTTGAAAGGGTTCTGATCTTACCTCGCAGCCCTGCAGGACACTCACATCTGTACCCGCTGGATGTGCTGATGCACCTCCCGGCTGCGCACGGCGCTGATAAACACTCGTCTACATCGCGGTCACAGAGCTCACCCTGCTTCCCGTCTTGACAAACGCACAGGTACTTCCCACTGCCGGCAGGAAAGCTCACATCTGTCACACACGTGCCTCCGTTCAAACAGCCACACGGCACCACATCAATCTGTTACACATGAAAAATGTATATATTTATTGTACTTTAATAACTTTAGACTGTATACAGTATATATCGATGCTCCTCCTACATTACCTTCACCATAAAGGTGCGCTGGGCATCGCACTCATCAGAGAGCGTGAAGCGAAACAATTGTCTCGCCTGCCCGACCTCCTCCTCCTCTCCCCTCAGAAGTGATGGAACCCCCCAGATGAGGAGGCCTGCAGGGGAGAGCACGGCCCCCTCCGGTCCATTCTCCAGCTGAAAGAGCAGCGCAGAGCCCTCAGGGTCAGACGCCGCTAACTGAAAGACAAAATTCTCTCCGGCAAATGTCCGCAGGTTGATTTGAGGTCGGTGGAAAGATGGTGGCTCGTTGTCTAAAAAAACAGATGGGACGATGTGAGAAACAAGGCTGTTCTGTAATTATATTTCAAAGCAGCGATGATGTGATTCTCACCACCTTCTTATTTACTGTTCTGCACCTACAAGTGTTTGACGACAGCAGGTTCCTGTCCTGTAATAAACACTTTATCAGCGAGCATGGCAAAAACAACCCCCCAGGCTATTTCTGGAAGGATCGTAAACCCAAATTTCCGTGTTTGGAAGGATTTGTAGCTCGTCTTTCCAACTAATGGATGTTTCTCCAAGACCACGTAGCTTCCTGAGCCACGTTATGATACAGGGAGGCTAAACTGACTTTGTGAAAACAATCAATGGACCACACGTTTTACAGTACCTGGAAAAATATGCTTTCTGGGAGATTTGTTGGAAAACACTTTTTAATAGCTTTTTCTTATGGTTAGTAACCATAGAAATAAAACTGGAGACCTCTTGTTTTGTCCAAACGCTTTAGATTACGTACCGTAAATGTTGCCGTATAGGTCACACCTTTCTGCATAAATTTGCAAATCCTGCGATTTATACACCAAAGCGACTAATACACCCCCCCCCCCACACACACACACACACACACATTTTTATAAATATGGCTCAGATCTGATGATTTCATTCAAAAACCCAGGGTCTAGACTGACCCTGGGTTTTTGATCTGCTCAGAGATGGATTATAATGAAATTATGACTTGGTTCTGACTGGTTTAAATAGGGCCAGCCACTCTAAAAAGAGTCTCCCAGGGATTCAATATCCGTCAAGGAATAAGAGTTTTATTTATTTTTTGTTTCTTTATTGGCTTGCCGCACCCCGTAGAAAGGCTTTGTGCACCATATCATTTTTTCCTGACACGTCAGACCACATAAGATCCATTGAGATCACATTTAGTCCGCCCCACGTATCCATGTGATAAGGCTGTGCTTCCGCATGTGAAGGCAGAGTCTAGGCCCTATATATTTGTAAAGAAATGTCATCCGGCCCTCTCCCGGTCCAAGATCTCGCGTCAAATTGTATCAGAGAAGCCAGCGCTGTAAACTAACATTTTCCGGCCTTGATTTAATACAACTGGTAAAACTTAATTCGCATTTCCTTGTTTTATTGAGATAGTGTGAGTTACTACTGTACTTCTGAGGGAGGTCCGAGCCGGGAGTCGCGTGAACTGGTGGCGGGCCTGGGGTTCAAGATGAGGCCTGAGGCCCACAGCTAGCAACAGCTAGCTGCAGCAGCTCAGGGAGCCCGCAACAGCTCACGTTGCAACACTGACATGGAAAATAATGAACATTACCATTTTCAGCCACTAGAGGGCCCTCGACCAATATGGCAAGCCAAGTGTCTCATTAATAGGTAATAGGCATTTTTGGCACAACACCGGCCCATGTTTCCGGGTGGTCAGCAGTGATGCATAACAAATGCGACAGGTCAGTGATGATACATAATAGATGTGACTTATTTAAGTTTTTTCCACTTTATTAGACATATTTGGACTGATGTGACTTATACGGCGGTGCGACGTGTACGGCGGAAAGTACGGTAGTCATGGATGTCATCTAACAAAAGTTTTTATATAAAGTAGATTTCATTTGAGGCTTTTTAAGTTTGTCTTAGGGCATTGAGAGGCCAGATGAAAATTGTCCAAAGGTCGGTTCTAGCTCTCAGAAGCCCTTGTTTTGTGCTACTTGTTTCCTCTGCAGATGTTTGCTCACAGTGGGTGTTACACCAGAAACATCTCGCAAGTTTGATGGTTTTATAGTAAGGAAATTACTATTATTTCTGGAAAAGAGCAAAAAAGTGTATTGAAGTAGTGTGATCATTTCTCTCTCAAAAAGAGTATATTGGTTAAAAAGGTAAACATATTTTATTTGCTTATTTTAGTCCTTCATAGTCATCAGAAAATTCAAGTTTCGATGAGGTTAATTGTTGGTTCAGTTGGTCACTACTTCCAGTGTGATTATCACTCTGTGCTGCTGTGTATCAACCATGTGATTTACCCCCACTTTGTTCCACTTAGGAGTGGTTAAATAGGTCAGGGCATGCTGGGAAATCTTTGAACTGCTGATGGTGACAAACAGGATCACAGTTGGACTCCTAACATGGCAGCAGCTAACTATGGCTCCCAACTTCCACTAAGGCCATGTTTACATTTGAACAATCTCTGAAAATGTTAGTTTTTTTTTTTCCTGTTGTTGATTGCAGCGAATAAACACGAGAGAAACACACTTGAGTAAAGCTGTAATCATTCAATCCACTATTGGTTTGCCAGAAAAGAAAGGACCATTTGTCCAACTTTGCTTTAAAATTATTGTTTTATGACCCAAATGTATGTGCTGAGTGAGGACGCTTCAGTCTCAAGCACGAAAACAGTGTTGCCAGATCTTGTGATAGAAACAACCAGCTCTATGAAAACAAGCCCAAAAAAAGGCCATCTGGCAACCCACCACATTGTGTAAAACAGAGGCCGTTTTTAAACAGTATAAACATACATTTATTATGGCATTACATATAAACAACAGCAAAATTATGCTAAACACTTTGAATAACATACTTTTATGTCAAAAATCATTTATTTTTTTCTACATATTTTTAAAAAACAAACTTTTTGACATCTGCGTGTGTGTGGAGCCCCCTAGTGATCAGCCACAGTATTGAGTGTTTGGGTGTGCGCCTGTCGCCTCGCCAACTTGGGCGGGAGTGATAAACAGGAAACGGGGGCGTGGAAGGGACAAACTACCTACAACCACTCGTCTTTTGCTTTATTGTGCAGAGCTGGGAGATAATCAACTAGTTTCACTCGGGGAAAAAAAGTCAAGCCCAAATTAACAACTTCACGTTCAAAAACAAGCCCAAAAAAACGCAACCCGCGACTCAAGATTTGCGAGCAACTTTAGGAAAAAAAAAAAAAAGCCCAAAGTCGCTTATAATAAGCGAACTTGGCAACACTGGTTACATCCAAAAGGGTGAATACACAAACCTTCGTTCAGACTGAGGATGACGGTGGATTGCTAAGTGTGAGCAGCACAAA
The DNA here is from genome assembly GCF_014905685.2 of Nematolebias whitei. NCBI lineage: Eukaryota > Metazoa > Chordata > Actinopteri > Cyprinodontiformes > Rivulidae > Nematolebias > Nematolebias whitei. The sequence continues at coordinate 14,555,820 of NC_056520.1, forward strand.
CAGCACTCTTCTATCCACCAATGTTACTTTTGTTCTTCTCGCAAAAATGCAGAAAAACTATTTACTGCAACCACATTGTAGTGAGCATGCGCAATTTCACACCTGTGCAGGGAATCTCCAAAATCCGAGATCTGGATTCAAAAAGCTTTGGTTTCAGAAAAAACGAGGGAAGTTGTCGTGTAAACGGACGATCAAACAGAAATAGAGACGCTATGGTTTCACTCACTGTGTAAACTGGGCCTAATACAGGAAAATTAAAGCCCGTTTTTCATTTTGATCTGAAGTTTTAATTTACTTACTGCATGATTGGATGTAAAATAAGTTGTCTGTACCTCTGTTTACAGACCAGGTGTATTTGGAGGTGTTGGGGTCACAGACGAGGCAAGCACTGCTTGGGTTGACACTTCCGGCTGTAAAACACATCCCGTCTATGTTACACGTCCTCTCCTAGAATCACCAAACAGAGGTTTGATTTTGTACATCTTTCATTTGATAATTTAAGGTTTGAGGTAAAAAGTTATTCCTAATCTCACATCATCACACATAACATGCCACAATTTTAGAAATTGCATAATCTTTTATTAGCTTTTTGTACTTGTTTTTTTTTTGCAGTTTGTGTATCATCACTTGATTTTTTTTTTTTTTGCACAATCAATAATAAATAAATAAAGTGCTATGTGTTGTCATCATTGTATGTTCCCATACAATGGCAAAATTGGTTCTCCACATTTAACCCATCGCACCTGGAATACTGATGGAGCAGTGGGCAGCTATGTAAGGAACCTGGGACTTTCGGGTCCCGAGTCGGCTACCCTACCTCTACCCTATCTTTATATTTTTAGCCAAAACATGAGCTTAATTTTAGTTAAATATATATAACAACTGTTGCATTATTTTAGCTATATTTTGTCTTAAAGTGTTAGCCAAATTTTAGTTTAACCTTTAACTAAACCATTAGCTTATGTCAAACTAAACTGTAGCTTACTTTTTTAATTATCTTACCTTTAGCCAAGACATTAGCTTATTTTAAACTAAATCGTTAATCTTCATTTTGCCAAACCATTACTCTATTTTAGCTAGACCTTGCGCTAACGTTTGCCAGTTAGCCAAATTTTAGCTTAAACTTTCATTGCTGTATAGCTAAACTGTTAGTTTATCTCTAGAAAACTAGTTTCTCTTAAGCTAAACTGCAGCCTAATTTTTGCAGAATTTTTTTTCACTTTTACCTAAACAGTAGTTTAACTTGAGCTAAAAAATTAACCTACATTAAGCTAAACAGCTAACATAATTAATTCTACAACAAAGTCAGATAATCCAAATCCAGGTATACAATCCAACATTTTTCCGTGAGGTCATCTGGATAATTTCTTTTTTTGTGCTGAAACGTTTCGCCTTCGATCCGGAAGGCTTCATCAGTCAAGGAAACACACAACACAAAACTGATTCTTCCCCCAACAGCTTACTCCAAAGTGGAACAAACCAGTTATGTTGGTGCTAAGATGGTCTCTTTGTCATGCTCCCTCCATTGAAATCATTAATTCCTTAATTAACAGGCAGTTAATTTCTTCCTTGTTGACAGTTGTGTCAAACTGGTTGAAAACAACAAAGTCCATGCTCAATAATCCAGGTATACAATCCAACATTTTTCAATCAGGTCATATGGATAATTTCTTTTTTTGTGCTGAAACGTTTCGCCTTTGATCCGGAAGGCTTCGTCAGTCAAAGAAATACACAAAACTAATTCTTCCCCCAATAGCTTACTCCAAAGTGGAACAAACCAGTTATGTTGGTGCTAAGATGGTCTATTTGTCACGCTCCCTCCTCCATTGCCGGCCCTCTGCCTTGTTGACAGTTGTGTCAAACTGGTTGAAAACAACAAAGTCCATGCTCATGTGTGTTTCCTTAACTGATGAAGCCTTCCGGATCAAAGGTGAAACGTTTCAGCACAAAATAAGAAATTGTCCAGATGACCTGACTGAAAAATGTTGGATAATCCATTCAAATTTTTAGGTAAACTGAAGTTTAATTTTGACTAAACCTTTAACACATTTTTTGATGAACTATTACTTTGTTTACAAATCATTAAATTTTATGGTATTTGAAAAACTGATGTAAAACTGACCATTCTTTTAATTAATTACTGTTGAATAACATCAACACAAAGTTAAACTAAAAACTCATTTTGGGACAAAAATAGCATATGGCTGAGATTGGGTAGAGGCAGGGCAGCTGACTTGGGAGCCAAAAGTCCCAGGCTCAATCCCCAGTCATTGCACATCTCGTGGTGTCTCTGAGCAGCATACCCCATCCCCAATTGCTTCCCGGGCCCCTTCAATAGCTGCCCACTGCTCCACCTGGAGGTGGATGGGTTAAATGCAGAGAGTCAACATCGCCAGTTTATGGGAACATACAATGATGACAACACATAGCACATTATTATTATTAATATTATTATTATTATTATTATTATTATACAGTTGAAACAATCCCATTCCTCCTACAGAGAGACAAAACACTGGTTTGTTTTGCAAATAAGTTACCTTTAACTTACAGAGCCCTGAGCGTGATGCCTCACAGACCTGGCAAACACCATCGTAAGTCGTTAGCACCTTTGCCTTGCTGAACTGGGAGCCATCATTGGTCACCTGGAACAGAAAAGAAATATGATAATGTTTTATATCTGTGATAAAGAGTAAAAACAGTAAATAATTAAATTTAGATGCAATGCCTTAATCTCCCATCGTGCATATGGTTTGTCATCCATCATGAAGTCTTCTGCACTGATGACAGCACTACTTGGTGACGGAACAGCACAGTCCAGAGCCTTAGAACTGAGGAAAGTGGCTTTTGTCCGCTGTTGCTCCCCTAGACCCCAAGCTTTGTTCATATACTGTTGAGACAAATCAGAGAAAAAGCAATGGCACTTTCATACTGAAGGATCCTTGCCTGACATGTAAACCTCCCTTTTTTCACCTTCAGTCTGGTGAGAAGGCAGCTCAGGTTAGGAGAGTCGATGAAGCCAAGGCCAAAGACACGAACTTTGTGACAGTCAACTGCTCGGATGTCGCATAATCCACTGTTTTCTAAATCGGTTATCTCGATTGGCTGGCCTGTAGGAAAAGTTGTTACCTACAAACTTTACAAGATTGTCGAAACAAAAGTTTCATGTCACGGTAATGCATTTATTCTTTAGATCAACCAAAAAAGCAAAGCAAAATGCGTTTGAAAATAAAGCTTAAAAGGTACAAATTCATAGAGTTCTAAGAAAAGCATTGGATACCATCAACAAAGTAGAAACCATATTGACAGATACTCACCAATGGCCAGGCTGCAGTCATGAAAGCTGTAGCCTTGATAACACTGGCAGCCCCACTCTGTACATTCTCCATTTCCATTGCAAAAGTTTGGGCAGCGCAGTGCCAGCAACACTTCCTCAAAAGCACTTGGTGAACTTGGTACTTCAGTGGCTCGCTGGGTACGGTTTTCTATTAGTTGTCTCTCGCACTCATTCTCCAGATATGGCAGAAGTGCATCCTCCCAGCCTAGGTCATCTTTGAGCTGCAGGTCCAGCATGCAGAGCTCTACTGCTACATCAAGACGGCGTCCCAGCAGCCCTCGACACACCGCACCAACAGTGGTGTTGACCAAAGCCATCTGGCACATCTCCAAGGCTTTGGCAGAGGTCAGGCCACTTGGTGTAGGCCAGTGGGGTTGTACTTCCTGTCGAGCTTCTTCCAAGTGGTCCTCAGGAAAAAAGTAGGCAAAACTTTCCAAATCTACTTGTCTCAGGCTTTGAGCTGCAAAAATGGGACGATATTCAAACAAGTTGTGTCGTTTCGTTCTGTCAACAGAAAGCAGTAGATCCTTTCCAAACTCAACCGCCAGCTTAATCTCATCACCATTTAGATTTTTATCACCATGCTTCCAAATGTGCCTTTTCTCCAGTGGATGACTGCTGAAGGCAGACATTTCCAGGATGCTTCCCAGTGTTTCAGGACTCTTGATGTACTCCACTGTTGTGTCCATGAAGGGAAACACAGATGTGTAATCCACATTGTCATATTCTATGCAGTCAGAATGAGCCAAAGAGCTGTGCACGTCCTCTACCTCTCTGCCATGGTTAGGAGACGTGCTGTATTCTTTATGGCACTGACAGAAAGGTCGCCTGATATCTTGCATGACCCCAGGAGGTGTTTTATCAAAGAAACTTTCACCTGGAGCTATCCTAACACAAAGAAGGAAAATTTGTAACAAGCAACTGTAGAGACACCACAAACCAAATGTTTAAACTGAAATAAGGCCTGAGCAAAGATATATTACTTGGGTCTTAATTACTGACCTCCAGTCCTCAATGAAGTGATCCAAGTCATCAGGGCCAAAATAATCACCACCAGAACCCTGAAAGTCATTGTTGCCATTATGATCAAAGGTTCCACAGAGGCCTCGGGTATTGCCATAGTCAGCGCTGGGTGCTCGTACAGACAGGCTCATCCCCCAGTCACTTACATCCGCCCTAACAAAGGCCCCAGAGGGAAAGATAAACTACAACAGGAAAAGGAAAACAGATGTAACAATTAAAAAAAAACCAAAAGAATTGTAACTAACTCCACCGTAAAAAAAAAAAATAAAAATTAAGTATGGAAGACAAAGAACTCTTAAAAAGTGTTAAAATGAACAGATACCTACGGTGACCTTCCTCCCCTGATGGGACTCCAAGACCCTGACCCGACTACCCTCATCACTGGGGTTCTTTAGAGTAAGCTGTGGCTTTGTTTCTTGTAGTTGCCCATTGCACATGTCAAAGATGACTACGTCGTTCCCCTCTTGCACTGCAACACCACAGTTGCAGGCAACAGAGTAGTGTCGGCTACCGCAGTCCCACTGGCGGGAATGGACCTCAAACATCCTTGTAAGGCTTCGATATAGGACAAAAGTTCCAGTCTGGTGGTTCTCATAATGCCTGTATTGCAGATTAATGTCAAATGGCTTACAATTAAGTGAGTATATCTGCTTTTAAATGTGCCAGTAAATTACCGTCGATCAAATGTGATGACATGTGGATCAGTCAATGAGTAGCAGATGGAAGTGGGAACATCCTGGACCATGACCTGGAGGAAAAGCACTAGGTTAAGACATGCAAGTTAAAGCGAATACGCTTCATACCTCAGGGTTTGTTTTCATTAAACAGATGGAAAATCCCTTCAAGAAAAGGTTTGTTAGAAGACAGAAAATGGATTGACATTATGTGCAAGGATGATGTGCAAAGTTGATGGAACTTTCTATGAAATAGACATGGGGCAGTGGGGCTGAGTGGTTAGAGCAGTCGTCCTCCAATGCAAGAGTTTGGGGTTCAAATCCACCAGCAGTCACAAGTGTTCCTGGGCAAGACACTGAATCCCTCATTGCCTCCGATGTGTGTCCCATTGTATGAATGTGATCTAAAAAAGCACCAATTAGTCTCTTTAGAATGATTTGTTCAATTGGCCCTTTAGAGATCTAGTTGAGTGCTGTATGAATGAGTAAATGAGGGCACAAATTGTGTTATCAAGATACTCAAAGTGCTTTAAAAGACAGAAAGGCACTATGTAAATACAGTCCATTTACCATTTACATCAATTGTCCATCTACAACTAAACTGTATTTATAACATTGCTTTTTAAATTTAAATTCTGACTGTTTTGTTTTAAATGAAATTTAGATTTGCTAGAGAAATTCAAAATTCTGCCTTGATTTTTTTTTTCAGGAACACACAATTTAGGAAGTCTAATAACGCTCCACAAAAGAAATGTTTCATACCCTGATTTAATTCAGACCAATTTTATCTTGTTGTGATCCTATTAAAAAAAACATATTAGAACGCCCCAATCTATCATTCTTTTAGACAAATAATTGAAAATAAAATCCATTTTAAATAAATAAAAAAAAAAATCTCCAAACACCTCAAACTCAAATTTCCAAGCTTTACAGTATGTTTTTCTTGGAACCATCTTGGTATTTCCAGATTCTCCACAAAACACCTTTATGTTCTCCATTTGGTTCACAACCTTTAGGTTATATCCCACAACGACACTTAAAACCTCTTAAAGAACCACCAAGACTGGGAAAAATAAATTCCATAAACACCCATAAGACTTTTTTTTTGTTTTGCTTTTCTAAAATTACCAGTACTTGAAAGTGCACAATCTTTAAATTTCATTTAAGTGCAAGTGTATTACATAGAGACTTCATAAATGGTAACTCACTTGGAGAGATTTTGGGACATAGCTCCTCCAGAGACTTGGTACACTAGGACCTGGCACAGCTGAGACCAGGCTCGGGCGATTCCCATCTCGTGTGAAATCAGTCACAGCAGTGACAAAAAACTTTGCCCTGCCACAGCTGCCTTCGCTGCAGGTTTTCGGCTGGATTTCCACCCGGCAGGCGGACAGGACCACATTGGAGACCTTGTGGACGAGGCCGTCTGTGGGTGTCAACACAGTATTAAATTAGTGATAACAGATGGAGCAGCTGCCTGTAGGTCTGTAATAAAAACTTCAAAGGTGGCCCGGATGTGTTGATGTACAAACACATGGAACAACACAATAAGCACCACATACTATATATTAACCCAAAATGGTTGGTTCAAGGCACATTTTTTCAATGTTATTTCTGACTTTGGTAGGAAATCATATGTAGAAGCTTTTGTGTAGTTTTTGTTGCATTGACAAGTAAACTGCTGACTTTTCAAAAGTCCTACATCCACCATTGTAATTCCAAGTGCTCTTAAGGGGTATTCACTGTCGTGGAATGCAATATTTATTGGGGGTTTTTTGCATTCGGGCCACGCAATTTTTACAAAACCCTTAAACAAACAAACCAGTCAAAGAATCGCCTAAGCGCACAGCCGATGATTACCGAAGGCTGATGTCTTCATGCCAGGGGCCATCTACAGGCAGGTGTTTTTTGTCTCGTTGCATCTCTGTCGCCGCCAAACTTCCTTCAACTTCCTTCAACTTCCTTCAACTTCCGCGTCTTTTTTTTCCTTCCTAAAGATTTTTTTGATGCTTGACAAATAACGTTGGGCCTCAGCCAGAAAGAAGGTGGGGGGTTGTTTGTTTGTTCGGTGGGGGTAGCAGGATGGTAGCTGAGGGGGGTATTTCCTCCAAGAGACTTTCACGTCTTTGCATCTGCCTTTCGCCCCAATGCGCTTCAGATATGATTTTCATTTTCACAAAAAAATGTGGCACGAGTTATTCATCATAACTCTGGTTTTACTTTGCTTATCAACACAATTTAAAAACTGGTTTATAACTTGAAGTCTGCATTTTTGACACAAATAAAAATTACCTAGTGGCATACCCGCAAAGCAGCCTGTTTCCTCATAAATGTCGGTGTACGCACCCTTTTTGGAGGCCTTTCGGTGTCTGATCCTTCAAGTTCCTGTGCACAGTAGATCTGGCTGAATAGTTGCTACTGCTTCTTTCCAGTTTGATGTTAAACTTTCCTTTAAATCCAAATCCCTGCATCATTGCCGGATCATAATCCTCGGATTGAACGTGTTTTGAACACAGAACGTTGTTCTGCGACAGTGATATGAAGTCTGCCCATTTGACTTTGACAGACTTCAGCCATTTCTCAGAAATGTCCTTAATTTTTGGAAAAGACTCCCTCTTTGGCTGTATTCCCACAAAACTATGCATCACACTGATTCCGCTTGTTGTTACTGCCTCGAATATTTTTGACAGAAACTAGAAGGAAATAATCAACTATAACTTTGTACAATAGAAATCTCGAGCGATGTCACACCCTTATATGGAAGTGAATGGGGCCGTTTCCAAAGTTGCGACTGAAACAGCTTAAAATCTTACAAAAACTGTTTTTAAAACCAGTTTGTGTTACATTTCAATGTTTTCCACAAAACATAGGTTTAGGGTTATTTTTTATGTCTCTATCATATTTCGCAGGATATGTAATATAAAAAAATGGTGGGTGTTGGACTTATCGAGTACCCAGTATCAGAAGGGAAAGGAAATGTTGGAAAAGGGTGGATTGCTATCTTCAGGTCGTGGGTGAGGTTCTGCCTCAAGTGGAGGAGTTCAAGTATCTCGGGGTTTTGTTCATGAATGAGGGAAGAATGGTAAAAGGGAGCTACAAGGCAAAGTTCTCCGTTTACTCGTCAGTCTACGTTCCTACCATCACCTATGGCCACTAACTCTGGATAGTGATCGAAAAAACGAGATTGCAGATACAGGCGGACAATATGAGTTTTCTCCACAGGGTAGCTGAACTTAGAGGTAGGGTGAGAAGATCAGTTATCTGGGAGAGACTCTTGAGTAGAACTGCTGCTCCTCCACATCGAGAGGAGCCAGTTGAGGTGGTTCGGGCATGTTCAACTGGGAGGAGATCCCGGGGAAGACTCGGGACACGCTGGAGAGACTTACGTCTCTCGGTTGGCCTGGGAATGCCTTGGAATCCTCCTTGATGAGCTGGACGAGGTGGCTGTGGAAAGAGATGTTTGGACCTCCTTGCTCAAACTGCTGCCCCCTGCAACCCGACATCGGAACAAGTGGAAGATGATGGATGGATGGATGGAGTAGCCAATTTAGCACATTTAACACTGATTTTCATCTAAGGTTTGACTACCCAAAATTATAGCCAAAAGTTTTCACATATAACTACTGTGTTACGAGTTGGCTTTTTATGTGTGTGAATGTTTCTGTTCAGTGCTCCGAGAGGACTTCTGTTGTGACTTGGCGCTATAGAAATAAGCTGAATTGAACTGAACATATTTAGAAGAAATACACAACCGCTGATAAACGTTTAAAGTAGGGGTGCACTGATAAATCGGTCCCGATTTCCTTAATTTTGGGAAATTGGAAATCGGCCGATGCACGAGAAAACGATTTTACAGATATTTTTTTCGTTTTAACAACAATTGTCTGAACTTCATTTATATTTCAGAGCACTACCTCATGGCCATTTAAAACAAGTTTCTAGGATATTGTTCAAGGGTATGTTTTTCAATAAAATAAGATTGGAAAATTGAAGGTGCATTGTGACACTTGACAGTGTCGCTTATAAAACAAAATCGGAATCGGCAGGTATGACTATTTTAGAAATCGGTGATCAGCCAAAAAAACTGCAATCAATGCACCCCTAGTTTAAAGCTTGTAGCTAAAAGTATTGAATGTGGCTAAACTCCGAAATTTGTGTATTATGGTTCAAATTCTTTTATGTCATTCAGAGGTCATTTTGCATTATGCACATTTTGTGACGCTTGTTATCCATATCCAACAGGCTGAATTTAGCTTCTTAGAATAGAAGAGCTGAAAGTAAGTAAAAAAAAAAAAAAGGAAACCACCACCACAGATGCAGAAGTTTTCAGTGACAAAAAAAAAGATTCGTCTAATTTCAGTTCGTTAGCTCTGTGTTAATGGTAACTTGAAACGACAACAAAAAAAGTCCAATAAAAGTATACTGAGGTCAAATCAGTGTCTGCTCAGCTATGTGCTGCAGGGACTTTTATATCAGTTCAGAGTTGGGATTTAGTGACTTTATACTTTGTTTGTAAAAAAAAAAAAAAAAAAATCAATAAAAACGATGACACAGACACGTTTTCCAGCAGGTCTGACCTGGATCATGGACACTCAGAGTCAGAGGGACTCCACACTGGTGGCCGAGGTCGGACCTGAAGCAGGGGATGGGCACTGTGCTGTGGACGGTCACCTCATGCTCTTTGCTGTTCTCTGCTATGTGAAGCGAATCTGGAGAAAACTAAGGTAAGAACAAAAGTTATTTTATTTTAGCTTGACAGGTTTTATTTGAAACATCCCGGCCATCATGTAGAACAATTTACCTTTATTCCAGCGTAGAAACTTTCACTTTCTTTTGGTGAAGATCTGGAGTCGTTGGAGTTGACTCTGAAAGTTGAGACACTGCAGGAGAACTGCAAAGAAATATCACAAAATGTTGATAATCTAATAAGTTTATGTGTTGTTTCCCAATAATTTCTACTGGAAAACAACCACTGTGTGCTGGAAAATAAAAATTATTCCCAGCTGAGGAAGACGGGCTACCACTCAACTCCAGCTGGAAGACGTAATCCTAACGGTGTTGGATTTCCATCTGTTTTCCCTCCTACTGCTCAGACATGACATTATGAGCAACAACTTAGCCCTGCAAGTTTAAAATCTTCATCTATTTAATCTAGAGTTAGGAAAGTGACACACAGCACAAGGCAGATTTTTAAACAAGTAAAATTTACAAACAGATTGGTCAAATGCTTCTTATAAAGTAGTATAACTGACCAAACGGGTGCTGGGGAGTCCTGGGGAGAGCAAACCCTGGTTGGAACGTTAAAGCCTGAGTTTTATTTCTTTTTCTACTTTTTTTAAACTGTGAAATTGATGATTTTCAAAGAGAAAGTTTAAGATTGTGCAAGGAAAGTAAAACACCTCGAGTCACAAAAACCAAAATAGTTTACGAGTTGAGACTAAGTCAATTTCAGGAATAAGAAATTATAGTCGGACTACCCATACTTAAGTTTTTTTTATTTTATTTTGAACAATACAGGTTTAAGTTTTTGTAGAGGAATTCGGATTTTGTTTTTGACTTGTGATGTGAAAACATCAAGTTCAAGTTCGATCAACGGAGGACGCCATCTCCTGTATGGTCCAAACTGCTCTCACTAGAGATGCACCGATCCGATACCAATATTGGTATCTGTACCGTTATAAAAAATAAAAAAAAACTTCTGGATCAGGTATCGGTGACAATGTAAGCGATCCATGACTGGGCAGATCTATTCACTCTAATTCTATGCTTTGTGCTCTGAGTGACGTTACGCGCTGGCGAACTGACTGAACAAATTAAAGTTGTGTTGTTTTTACATGTTTGACCAAGCTTGTGAAGCTCTTGGTGTGTTTAAGTGTGCTATTATGGTGCAAAGTTTTCAATAAATTTGTAATTCAGTACATTCATTTCTGCGTTTACCAAAACAAATGTTTTAAGTTAATTCAGCACGGGGTTTGTAAGCTCAATCATCTAGGTAGACAACAAAAATGGCTAAAGCATGTCATCTGGACCTGTTTCAGAAACTGGTCCAGATGACATGATTTAGCCATTTTTGTTAATTCAGCACTGTTTTTTTCAGATTGCATCGGATTGGTATTGGCCGATGCTAAAACAGATATTGGTATTGGATTCTCGGCATCGTATCGGAAATGGAAAAAGTGGATCGATAGCTCCACTCCACTCCACTCCACTCCACTCACCCACCTCAAGCAGAAGGACTCCTACGTCCGTATGCTCTTTTTGGACTTCACATCTGCTTTCAACACCATGTTTCCCAAGATCTTGATAATTGAGCCTATGCAACTGGGTCCTGGACTTCTTAACCAGCAGACCACAGTCTGTGAGGATCCACAACTTCTCCTCCTCCACCATAAACCTCAGCACTGGCTCTCCTCAGGGCTGTGTGTTGAGCCCCCTCCTGTTCACTCTGCTCACATATGACCAAGCTGTCATATTGTAAAGTTTGCAGTGATGTTCTACAGTGAAAATGTTGTCAACAGAGATCTTTTTTAAATATAATTAACAAGCTTCAAAATATATGTTGTTTCTACATTAAGTGTAGAAAATTGAAGACCACTTTATTTTCACAATCTTGATGGTACTCTCCCCACTATTAAAATGGGTCAGACATGGTTGTGTGTGTATTTTTTTCCTCCATAAAGTATAAATAAAAGGTAAATGTGAAAAAAGGATGTAAAATAATTGTATCAAATGTTAGGCGTTACAATCTAGTGTTATCATCTGGATGTACTGCCATTGCTTCTAATCCTTTGGAACTTGGTTTACCCATTACAAATCTTTTTCTAAATGTCATCCACTTTTTATCTTTTTGTCAGTTTAAAGAGCTACCATAAAATCAACACACTGCTTTATGCACTCTTATTTAAAAGAACTTCCCTGGAATTCACTGTGAAGATCGATTGAGATGGGACCCATGTGGGGGAAGCCTTGTCCAACCTGCAGTTGATTTAACATCTCCACCTTACAGTTGCTCTGTCTTAACTGAATATGACACACATTGCCTCTCTGCTTTTACTTTTTGAAGCAGAAGAACAAAAAGAGTTCAGCACGATCCGAGGCTCACGCTTCCTGCTGGAATGGTAAAGCTTTCCACATGTGCTTCCCTCATCATAACTTCAGCTCAGTCTGGTGGAAATTACCGTTTCTCCGAGCCTGAAGTGAACGCCATCCATTTCCACCAGAGAGAAGGGCTTCAATGCAGACTCCTGCCTGATTTCAACCTTCATGTTGTGGCCGATGTGTCTGGCCCAAACCACCTGGAAGCCCAAAGCTTGGCTCCATGGCAGCGGAATGAAGGAACACCTGAGGTGTACGCTGTGTCCGATTAGCTCCGGGGTGATTACAGGCCGGGACGGTAGAGACGGAGTAACAGCTGGAAACAAGGAAGTCAGATAAATGTTAGGATTTTTGATATCCAAAAAATAAATTAGTTGTTTGGAAGCAGCATGAATGCTTTCCTCAAAAGGACAACAATGTTTCAAAACAAGAAATTGAAACTAGTCACTTTGTTTTCCTGTTTTCATACCTTTGCACCGACCATTAACTTGCACTTCTCCTGGTGAACAGAGTTTGGATCCCAATTCTGGAGCAACTGAGACATGAATTTAGGTGGAATCCTTCTTATTAACAGGTTTAAAAACAGTTTAAGACCGCAGAATGTTCACCTTTAGCGCAGTATCCCATGCAGCCCTGCGTTGGCTGCAGATAGTACACCAGGAATTCGCCACAGTTCCTCACCGTGACAGTGATGCGGAAAAGGCAGCAATCTTTGGTGCTGCCTTGGAAAAATTGCCAGGTGGCACAGGCAGAAAGCTGTCGGACCTGACCGGGCCGTGGCAGAGAGGTGTCTCTCAGTGACAGCCACACCGGAGCCTGAGTACCACAGTGATTCATCTGCAAAGGGGCATTGAAAAAAGTCATTTTCTCTAAGAAAGGGAGTCTTTAAACCCTGCATGTAGACTGAAAGTACTGATTACACCAGTCTGCTCGAGGTCAAACAATTTTTAAACGGAACAAACAACTGACTGTTCTACCTCAATGCAGGTGGTCGGCATCTCCGCCGGCTTGTTGTTGATCCTGAATCTGTACCAGCCGGGCATTAGGGAGTGGTCACAGATCAGGTCCTGGATGGCTGTGTTCTGGATCTCTGTAGAGTCGAAGTCAATACTGCGGTATGGATTGCGTAAAATTCGATGGCCTCCTGGGTAGCACTCTGGAGCTGGGAAGAAAAATAATAAACTTAACAGGAATGCTGATGAAATGGGGATAAAATATTTAAGGGAAGTGGGAAAATAATACTTGAGTTGAGCTTTATGTATTCATTTTTATGCCTGAAACAAACACCTCAGGAGTTGGAACCAGCAACTGTTTGTTGTTCTGAAAATCCTAACATAGTTAAATTTGTTTGGATTTACTTTGACTGAAACGGTGTCATTCCACCCTGAACTCTCTCCCTGGAAATGGAAAAATCTTGAGCCAGAACTAAATGAGGTTTTTATCTTTGACAAACCCCAGCTGTTTGGCTCCAGTCAGAACTTAAAGAGGTAGACAAAACAAACACACCTCATGATGTTATGGGAATCACCACTTGGACTTCAGTTTCTCTTTGGCTGAAGTCCAAGCACACTGTAGATTTAAATACTTTAAATACCATTTTTTTCAGAACTATGATACATGTCTTAAGGGTTATTTAGAAGTTTGAAGTTCTGGACCTCCAAGATCCAATGAACTCAATCCTAGGGGACTGTATTATCAGCAGTTATTACTTAAACCGTCATTTACTGAAATTTGTGATAAAGTAAACCAAAAAATTATGAAGTATAACAAATGTTTTTATAGATCTGGAGCTTAAAATTAGATTTGAAATACATATGAGTTGAGGCTTTGGTTTTAGGTACTGTATTTTTCACTGTATAAGTTGCAGTTTTTTGCATAATTTACATGCCCTGCAACTTATAAGCCGAAGCGACATATTTATGGATTTTTTCCCATATTTATAAACCATTTTTTGGCTGAGATATGACCATTTCCATTCATTCTGACTGGGGAAAAAAGTGCAGTACGACTTTCAGCCACTTGATGGCAGCAGAATAGTAATAGTAGTATGGAAGTGTAAACATGGCTATAATGACAAATTCAAAAAAGTTCAAGACAAAAACAACTAGACTTTATATATATATATATATATATATATATATATATATATATATAATATATATATATATTATACTTTACCGTTTTTTTCTTGAACTTTTTTTGAATTTACCATGTCTTGTATGACTGAGAATCTTCACCAGCCATTAATGACTCAATCGGCTTGCCATAATCTCCCCACCTTCATTCTGCTCGTTGCTTGGAACCGTCAAAACAGCTGCACAACTCTGGCGAAATGCAGCTAATTTGACCATTAAAGCGCATTTATTAAGCAAACGTTGCACTAAGACACACCTTTACTATAACTTCGAGCAAACAAATAATTGTTTAGGCACTTTTCTTGTTAAATTTCGGAGAAACGAGCCGCATTCCTCCTCATTTTTTTCTCCCTCTGCGCGTTCACGGAGCACCATTTTTAAATGCAGCTGATTTGACCATTAAAGTGAATTTTTTAAGCAAATCTTAAACTGAGACACACTTTTGCTATAATGTTGAGCAAACAAATAATTGTTTAGGTGTTTATCTTGTTAAATTTGCACAGCGACTCGTCACATTCACGCGTTAACTTCCGTGATTCGGGTTTAGAAATGTGATTTGGGTTTAGAAATACAGCTGATTTGACCATCAAAGTGCATTTATTAAGCAAACGTTAAATTGAGACACACATGTAATAATAATGTTGAGCAAACAAATAATTGTTTTTAAGTGTTAATCTTGTTAAATTCTTATTAAAGTCCTCCCGTGCATGCTCCCGCGGCCACCGTTTGGCAGCCCATCGGTTTTTGGCACACCAGTCCACATTTCTGGGTTGTCGGCGGTGACGCATAACAAATGCCATGCGTCAGCGGTGATGCATAATAGATGCGACGTACACGGCGAAGCGACATATTTATGGATTTTTCCACTTTATTAGACAAATATGGACTGATGCGACTTATAGGACGGTGCGACGTATACGGCGGAAAACACGGTAGTTTGAAAGACAGGAAATAATCCTGATTTTTTTTTCCCACTGTTTCAATGTTTTTAACCATAAAGATTTCAAGAGATTGCTCAAATTTAGAGTGTTAAGTTCACTCGACTTTTTAGTTTCACTCAAATCTCCAAGCACAGTGAAAACTTGATTTAATTACAAAAGGAAACACTTTGAGGGCTGTCTTAAAACAAAAGTCTACACATCTTTATTAACTCAAATAAAATACATTTTATTGTGTAAAATTTGACAAAATATATGTTGTGTTCAAGAGGGCTCAATTCACCCAAACAACTGCCAAGAGTAACAAACATTCCTTTGAACTTCTTTCTCTTGAAACGCCCCAGGAAAGGATGCTAGTTGGATTGCACTTCATGCAGCTGAAGGCTCAAATGGTCAGGCAACTTAAATATTCTACAGTGAAAAAGTTGTCCACATACAGTAGATCTTTGTTAGAATGAACAGGCTTCACTTCCAGAAGGCAAGATACATTTGGGATGTTTTAAGACACTCAAAGTTGTTAATAGACAGAACAATGTGACAACCGGTGCTCCTTAAGCCTAAACACGGCTGGTCTTCTTGGTGGCGACTTCTTAAAAGCAAATGCTTCTGTTTACATTGTCGCCTGTTGGAGTGTGCAACTTGTCTGGAAGCTCCGCGGAACGGACTCGGGGTCACAGGTCATCAAAACAGCCAGATCTTTGGGGAGGATGAGTGTCGACTAAACCCGGCCTGCAGGCTTAATGAGTTTACAGAGCTGGGAGGGGGCAGGGAGCTAATGAACTGGCTCCCCTGAGGGGGAATAGAACTAAAGAGGGAGCTCAGATGTATAGGGAATTCAATAGTTTCACAGGGGAAAAAAAGGGATATTGTGGTGTTAAAACAATTGAAGTTATGGTTTTCTTTCTCAGAGGGTTTGTTAATCTCAGTCCAGCTAATCTAACAAGTCCCAAGTCTGAGATCTGAAAATGGCAAAAAATGCTTTTTGGGGTTGATTTTTGGTCAGATAATGACCAAAAGGATAGGAGTTCAAAAGGCTTTATTACTTTGTTTGAATGTCAACACCACAATACATCTTGACGAGTTGAGAAGTCTGTCATCACGGGCATGTATATCAGATTATTTTGGACTTTAGAAATTGAGATTAGGGTTTTGGGAAGACTATTCCAGAAGCTTAATGTGAGCCTGATTTATCCAGTCAGAAACCGGTGTGTGTCTGGGATCATTGTCCTGTTGGATCCTACTGGGTCCATGTGTCAAACATCAAGCTGTTAATTTGATGTGAAGTTGGAGAATTTGAAGGTAGACCACCTCCTTAAGCATTCTGTTTCCTCTTGCAGTGCACACATGATGCTACCACCACCATGCATACCTTCAAAGTTGTCTCTTTTCCGCAAAATTTGCCGATTTCAATCAAAATGTAATTTACGTGAATCATCTAGATCCGAAGACTTTTTTTTTTTTGTGGGGGGTCAGAGGCGCGATAGATGGCATAATTTCCCATTGACTGGACGTACATAACGATAAGCAGTAGCACTACGTAAGTTATGCTAGCTAGCTTGCAATAAAGCTCGCACTAAGTGCTAAGCTTATGAGCGTAGTGCTAGCTAGCTTAGCACTACATAAATGCCAGCATTTCTCGATGGGGGTAGGATGGGTTAGAGAGGTGTAGCGCTACGTCTGTAGCATCTTAGCTAACACATCTGTGTTGTCTGTCGCTAGCTTAGCGCTACGTATTTAAGAAATAATTTTTTTGCTATTAGCAAACCAAATATTTTTGCCATATATGGTTTTTCCGGTTGACTTGCTGCTGTTGTCGGTCGACTAGCCATCTTTCCTATGCAAGTCCTAATTAAATTAGGACTTGCATAAATGTATTTTTTACCTGAAGCATGTTTTCTTTTCCCCTACTTTTCTTCTTGGAGTTTACCAGAATGCTTAATTTACATGTTAAAAATCACAAGGGGGGCACAGTACCCCCCCCCCCCCCCCCCCCCCACACACACACACACACACTACAGGTACTGTATTAGGGGTATTCAATTAAAATTTACAGAGGTCCAGTTACTAAAATTTCCTCCTAGTAAAAGGTCCAGACGAAAGTCCAACGTTTGTCTCATGGTCATGCCTACCCGTATTCACATTTTCACAGTTAATAAACTGCACTTTGGTAAACAACTATCTCCATAATTAAAAGTAGTCCCAGGCAAATAAATTTAAGGCCTTTATTTCAGATTAAAACCGAAAGCTCAGAATCAAAAAAACATCTTAAATGTGCAAACAGAGCACAAAAAGTCTTTTTCTCTTAAACTGAAGAGGTCCAAGAATTGAAGGTTTACACATGAAGTAAAACATTTTAAAAAGTGTCTTTTAGTATAAAAAGTGTAAACAAAGCAAAGTAAAAAAAAAAAAATCAGTTTTTTTTTTTTTTTTTTATTAGGGCTCAACCTTATATAAATTAAAATACATTATAAAATTGTTTCGGCATCTTCGGAAAACGATAAATAAAAATGTTTCTTTTTGAAAAAAAAAAAAAAAAAAAAACTGAAAACAGAGCTTTTAACACCTTTTCTCTTTTGATTATTCTTTATTTTATGAGAGAAACGGGCATTGGGATTGTCCTGCCAGTAAATTAAATCTTGGTTGGAATGGAGTCAGAGCCATTCTCATGTAGGAAGCTGAGCATCATCAGTAACATCTGTAGACTCATCTATTGCCAAATAGATGCATGGTGCACTCTGAACAGCTGCATCCAGCTGTGCCATGACATCATCGGCTAATATTTCTGATTTTCTGCATGCTGTTGAGGCTGACATCGGGAATGGTTTGATTTTTTTCACACGTCTCGTCTTCTTGTTTTCCATCAAATGTCTCAGCATTTAAGCACTCCCTCAGAATTGTCCCGTCACTAAATGTTTTTTTTTTTTTTAAATGTTGCCCCAAAATCCACGATACCTTGAGTGAACATTCAGCACGCTGCTGGCCTGTAAAAGTATTTGTGATGAGTAGGTTCTGTCATACTGGGCTTGCAGTTCAGTTAGTTTACTGCTCCATGCTCGACTTGAGCAGGTAACGTTGCTCAAAAGAGATGTAGTGAAGAGCGCTTCACGTTGCCACTTTTAATTAATGCAAACGTTTCGGAGCATATGAGGCAAACAGGTTTTGAACTGCCTGTCAGAAGAATTAACATTCATTTCTCTGTCCATTCATCTTTAAAACAGCAGTTTTCAGCATCAACTTTTCCTGTTTTGGAGCACGACATGCCGTCTCTTCCTCGTTCCTCCTTCTCAACTCGTCTCGCTGCACCGGCCGTGCACGGAAAACAAAAGATTTGATTGGCTCATTAAGGGTGCATTCACACCAGCCCTGTTTAGTCCGCTTTAATCGAACTCTAGCTCGTTTTCCTAGAAAGTCCGGCTCGTTTAGGAAGGTGTGAACGCACCATCGAACTCTGTCACGGAACAAAAAGGCGAACTCTGGCCCGGGCTATAACCGAGGTCTCGGAGAAGAGAACTCCAGCGCGGTTCGAGTACAGTGTGAATGTAAACAGACCGAGCCCCGCTCCGCAGGGTAAACAAACACGCATTTCTCTGACCTTATATGGAGCCGTCAGCTGCCTTGTGTGGAAAACAATATTCTCCATGGTCTTCTGTCTCATCTTCTGCTCATGCTAAGTCCATTTTTGAAAAAATAACAAAATTTAACTCCTAAAACTGCTAAAACTTGATGCCACTTCGTTTTTATTTTTATTTACAGAAGAAGAAGAAGACGTGCCTTCAGAGGTTTTTGTGTCGTTTCTTTCAGTAGTTCTTGGTGCAGCGCCCCCACAGGCGAGCGGGGGAATAGGTTGGTTCAACAGGTTGACTCGACTGCACAGTGCAGTGTGAATGCAAACTCACCAGCTCAAATGTAAACAAAAGGTCATGAATATTTGTCCCCAATCGAACTGAGTCTACCAGACTATCTGGTGTGAAAACGACCTAAGTGAGTGACGCTATTACTGTAACACCTGAAGTAGGGTGAACCTCCAAAACGCACCTCCTGCTTCTCTGCTCGTCTCTGCATCGAAGCTGTCTATCGCTGGAAAAATGCTCCATGAAAATGTATCTATTTTCGTGAATTTATCAGGGGCCGGACAGAACCATCACTAGGTCCGGAGCCGGACTCAGGTCCGCCTATTAGTGACCTAGACGCTATAGGTTTGTCACCTTTTCCATCCCCTGTGAGTTTGCAGCTATGACCGTGCCTGATAATTAAGTTCTTAGAACTGAAAGCCACACCGTGACTCCTCCAAACTTGTCACTGTGTCCAAACAGCTCAGTCTTTTACTCGTCTGACCATCACACTTTTCTCCTGAAGACATTGATCTTGTCCATGTGGAGAGCTGCAGTCCAGCTTGGAGGTTTCTCAGCGTCTTTCTTGGTCCGGTCTAAGTCAGTGTTTTAAAAGAACTGACGTCACTTTGGACAAGGACACTGGCGTCCAGTCCCCCATTAGTGACATTCAGTGATTGTATGTGAACTTTTGACTACAACGTTGTTCCCAAAAATGATTTAACTATCGCAGTAAGATTGTTAAATCGGCAGTTAAGCCAAGTTGTGGTAAATTCAGACATATCTGGTGTTTACAGCTACAGAGCTTTGTTAGGTTTCTAAAGCATTGCATTTTACAATGTGCCCCCCCATAAAGCTTACAGTTGTTTGATGTGATGTATTGTTGGACACGCTGCAGACAAAGATTTAAGCTGAAAAGTAGACGAGCTGACCTAAACAATGTCTTTATGACCAAAATAAACCCAAACAACACAGTTGGGGAGAAAAGTTGCTCACCAGCAAGTTTAACTTCTGTCTACCAAATATTTAACATGTTTTAAATTTAGAGTTAAAAATCTTCTGGCTTCAAGCAAGAACTTAATGAAAAACAATTCTAGAGATATTGCATTTCCTGTGAAAATTCAGTGTGAAAGCTAAGAACTTGCAACAACAAAAAAAACATACTGAAACGTAGCTGAAAATGTAGAACTAAATCAGCAGGAGAAAGAAGAAAGAACACAAAAGTTGAAATGAGTGCAAAACGTGGAATTAGCTGAAAAAGCTAAAACTAGCATTCAAACAGATATGTATAAATAAATATTTATTTGTATATAGCTACTATAAATAGTAGCTGAAATAACTGAAACTAGCAGACATAAGCTGAAAGGAGCATAACAAGTTGAAATTAGCAGAAACAATTTGGTTAGGCTGAAAGTAGCAGAAATTATCATGAAAAACTTGAATTCATCCGAAAACCGCTGAAATTAGCTAAAATATGCTAAAAATGTAGCTGGAAAGACAGAACAAGCTTAAATTAGCAGAAAGAAGCAGAAACAACATGTTTCCTCAATTAGGCTGAAAGAAGCAGAAATGACCACAAAATAGTGGAAATTACCTGAAAAAAGCAGAAATTAGCATAAAACTGCTGAAAAATAGCTAAAAATTGCAGAAAGAAGCTGAAATTACTAGAAGGAAGTGGAGAGAGCACATTTTTATTGAATTAGGCTGAAAAAAGTTTTAATTAGTGCAAAAAAAGTAGAATTAGCTGAAAAAGCTAAATTTAGCATAAAATCAGCTAAATAGTAGCTGAAATATCAGAAAAAGCTGAAACACAGAAATAAGCTCAAAGAAGCATAATAAGCTGAAATTAGCAGAAAGAAATTAGAAGAAGCACAAAAATGTTGTAGTTAGCAGAAAGAAACTGAAAGTAGCACAAAACAGATTAAATAAAACAGCTGAAATTAGCTGAAAGTAGCTGAAAAAAGTTTATTCACAAGGAAGCTGAAAGAAGCTGAACCAGCACAAAATGTGAAAGAAGCAATAAAAGGTTGTGAACACATCTAAAGATTTGAACAATGTAAACTGAGCTCAATTCATTTTCTATGAGAGAAAAAAATGGCAGAAAAGGCTAAATATTTCAAAAAGCTAAAGTTTTACCAATACCAAAAGTCGTAGCAGGATTGCACTGAAAGAGCTGATTGTTTTAATATAGGATTTGTTGAACCAGCGCAAAAATTGTGTAACAAGAAAGATGCTGAAAAATGTACGGAAGAAAAATGGATCACAATAGTGTGAATGCTTCGTAAACATTCACACAATAAATTTAAGCATGATGCAGCAAATGGGATTACAGTATATGAGACTGTCAAAACTCTTGTTTTAACTTTAAGTGATGAATAAAACCGTCCATGTGGAAGATGCAATTTCTTTTAAATGAACTGGGAAGTTAGCCGATTGATCCAACCACAACACTGTTTGTTATATTTGAATCCCATCAGAGTTATGTCTGTGCATGCTTGCAAGTGGTTTTTCCATTTTTAGAGCTCCATCCAAGATGGTGATACAGCCCGGCAGTCAAATCCTGATCTGGTTATCTGAAGTGTGTCGTGTTTCTAAGGTTCTGATTCTGATTAGTTCTGTTGCAGGGGGTCTGCGACCTTTACGATCAAAAGAGCCATTTTTATGCCTTCGTTCTCTAAATTAAGTGTCCATAGCCGCAACAACCTGCTACAGCTGTGATTATCAACTGGTGGCCCATGGGCCACTTTAGGTTTGTTGGAGGGGGCTTTTGTGGTCACATTATAAAGCTAAAAACATCCAATGATTTTTAACATTTATTGATATTTTTAGGAATGCATGATATTGGATTTTTGGCCGATATGTTAAAATGTATTTGGCCGATAACTGATACTGATATTTTTAATATATTTTCCTTTGTCAGAACATATTCCTCTTATTTAGGCTTATTTGCTACAAAAATTGTGTAAAAGCTGGTGACATATATTCAGTAACAGCCATATGATATGCATAGCACTTAACTTCTATTAAATGAAGTGTTAAATATTATTTATTAGCATTAGTCACCTGCGATGCTGTCTCACTTGTGGAGGCTTGTTCTTGGTTCCTAGCTGCAGTGTGGGATCCTCTGCACTCTTGTGCATGAAGGACAGACGTTTTAAGTTCAAAGTTTTTGGCGATACATTGTGCCATAAGACCAATCATGCTAACGGGGCTAACACGACGTCCAAATGTCTGTGGTAAAACTCACCCAAGTGCTATCTGCTATTAGCCTCTCAATGACGTCGGAAATGACTGCTTGTTAATCGGGTAACGTTACGTCAGAAACGACGGTTTGTAACTCTGGTAATGTTACGTCGGAAATGACGGTTTGTAACTGGTAACGTTACATCGGAAATGACAGTTTGTAACTCGGGTAACGTTACGTCGGAAATGACGGTTTGTAACTC
>NC_056520.1:14578307-14609746 GCF_014905685.2 Nematolebias whitei
GTTTGTAACTCGGGTAACGTTACGTCGGAAATGACGGTTTGTAACTCAGGTAATGTTACGTTGGAAATGACTAACTCTAGTAACGTTACGTCGGAAATGACGGTTTGGAACTCGGGTAATGTTACGTCGGAAATGACTGTTTGTAACTAGGGTAATTACATCGGAAATGACGGTTTGTAACTCTGGTAACGTTACGTCAGAAATGACGGTTTGTAACTCTGGTAACGTTACGTCAGAAATGACGGTTTGTAACTCGGATAACGTTACGTTGGAAATTATGGCTTGTAAATCGGGTAACGTTACGTCGGAAATGATGGTTTGTAACTCGGGTAAGGCTACGTCGGAAAAGTATCTCTGACTGAGGACGATGTAGCGAGGCTCAATGTAGTTCATAAATCTTCAGAATCCGACATCCTCACCAACGAAAAATAAAACGTCCACACCGCTGACATTTTGAATTTTTCTCTCCGCCATGAGATCAGGTAGGCGCACGTGACGTCATCACGTTGTTCTGCTGCTGCAGGTAAAAACAGTGCCTTTTATATCGGCGAGTTATTTTAATGGAATGGCCTATGTCCGATATTGAACTTTAACGCTAATATCGGCCGATACCAATACCATGCCGATAACATCGTGCATCCCTAGATATTTTTACAGTTTAAGAAAAATGTAAAGGCCAGATTCTTATAAATTACAATTAATAAAAACTATGAACTACGCAGACCTATTAATTTTTTTAAATTGTGGAAAAGTTAATTGAGTATAGAATTAAAGCATAAAGTTAAAGTGAGTATATTTTACTCCTTGCACTTGTTCCAGTAAAAGAAATGACAGGAAAACGGCTAAAACTAGTACTTTTTTCTTGTTTGTATAAACACCAATAAAATCCAATTTTATAGTAGTTTTGGTCAAAGCTTGAAAAAGGGGGAACCAAAGAGGTGGCTCGGGAGCCGCAAGTTGCAGACCCTTGGATTAAGATCTCTGTTCACAGACGTGAGAAGCTGCTGAAAACTTAATGCCTTAAACGTTTTTACATTCACCTACCGTGTTGTGCCAGGGCTCCTAATTGCACCCCCCACATCAGAGCCATGCGTAAATATCCACAGCAGTCCATGTCTGCAGCTCCGGAGTAAACGGCTCCCCTCAGTCTGCAGGTCCCATTGAACGTTCGAAGAAAAGCTGACGAAGTAGTGCAAACTTTTCTGTTAATTAGAGGAAAAGAGGCCGAAATTAGCAGTCTGCTCACTTGAAGATCAGTGCGTCTGTGTCGAGCGTACAAGATGAAAGAGCAGCAGCCGAGGAGGGAGGGGGCACATTTGTTCCTGTAGGTGGGTCTTTGGAGAGCCCCTCAACCATGGAGTGTCTGTAAACACCCCAAACGTCAGAGCTGGAGTCTCCATCACGGTTTGCTCCCGAGTACACGAGCTTTACGAACATCAGGGAGTGTTTACGCTCACAGCTGGAAACATGAAGTCACAAATCAGTGCGACGGATGAAAATAATGCCCGAAGAAAAGCGTCAGCTGATTCCTTCGGGCTTTTGAATCCTTTTTCACCAACTCTGATTTAAACCAAATAATCCCGTTAAGATCTTTCTTAAACCAAAAGGAATAAATCATGCATGTCTGTGCAGCTGTAGAGGCTTTGTTTTAAATAACTTCAGCTGTTGTGATGTTTTTATTCATGTAAACGTTGCATTGTTTTGTTTGATCTTAGCTGTTTTTGTTTCATAGCAGTTTTCCCAGGCGAAGTTGAACAGAAGCACTAAAAAAAAAAATCTGGAAATAAAAGCTCTAGCTTATTTTTCTGTAGGAATGCACATCACCCGCTGCTATTGATATAGCTGTGTTGGGTGGATTCTCAGCTACTACCACACCTGATATTTGTCTGAATGGTTATGAAGCGTTCACACTGTTGTGATCCATTTTTCAGCATCTTTCTCGTCCCACGGTTTTTGTGTTATTTCAACAAATCACAAATCAAAATGTTCAGCTCGTTCAGGAGAAAGGTGCTTTGACTTTTAGTTGTGGTGCAACTTTAGCTTTTTGAAATATTTAGCATTTTCTTCCATTTTCTTCCTCATGGAAAATGAACTGAACTCATTTTGCGTCCTTCAAATCTTTAGATCCGTTTACAACCTTTTACTGTTCCTTTCACATTTTGTTCTGCTTCAGCTTCTTTCAGCTTCTTTGTGCAAATTAAAAAAAATTTCAGCTACTTTCAGATGTTTCTTCGGCTGTTTTGTGCTTCTTCAAATTCCTTTCTGCTAATTTAAGATTGGCCTGCTCGGTTCAGTTTATGTATGCACGTTTCAGCTTTTTCTGCCATTTCAGCTACTATTTAGCAATTTTTGTTCTAAATGTAGCTTTTTCAGCTAACTCCACATTTTTTTGCAACAATTTCGTTTTTTCAGTGTAATTGAGCAAAAATGTGTTCTCTCTCTCTCCTTATGGTAATTCAAGCGTCTTTCTGCCTTTTTAGCTACTTTTCAGCTGTTTTTTTGTTGTTTACTTATTTCAGCTTTTTTTTAGATAATTTCCACTTTTTTTGTACTAATTTCTGCTTCTTTCATAAAACGTGTTCTTTCTGCTTTCTTCTGCTAGCTTAAGCTTGTTCCACTTTTTCAGCTACCTGTTTTTTTAGTTTTTTTTTTTTTAGCAAATTTGAGCTATTTTCAGATAAATTCAAGTTTCTTAGTAATTTCTGCTATTTTCAGACTAGTTAACGTCTTTCTGCTAATTTCAGCTTGTTATGCTCCTTTCAATTTTTTTCTGTTAGTTTCAGCTTTTTCTGCTATTTCAGCTACCATTTAGCTGTTTTTGTGCTAAATTCAGCTTTTTCAGCCAATTCCACATTTTTTTAGCTTATTTCAGCTCCTTCCACTTCCTTCAGGTAGTTTGAGCTTCTTTCTGCTTTTTTAGCTACTTTTCAACTTTTTTTGTTGTTGTTTGCCTATTTAGTCTTTTTTTTTTGGTTTAGATAAGTTTCACTTTTTTGTGCTAATTTCTGCTTGTTTCATGTTCTTTCTGCTTTCTTCTGCTAGTTTAAGCTTGCTCCACCCATTTTCAGCTACCTATATTTAGTATTTTTAGCTAATTTCAGCTGTTTTCAGATAAATTAGTTTTCTTGGTCATTTCTGCTACCTTCAGCCTAATTAACTCTTTTCTGCTAATTTCAGCATGTTGTGCTCCTTTCAGATTTTTTCTGTTAGTTTCAGCTTTTTCTGCCATTTCAGCTACTATTTAGCTGTTTTTGTGCTAAATTCAGCTTTTTCAGCCAATTCCACATTTTTTAGCTCATTTCAGCTCCTTCCACTTCCTTCAGGTAGTTTAAGTTTCTTTCAGCATTTTCAACTACTTTTCAGCTGTTTATTTGGCAAAATTCAGCTTTTTTTTTTAGCTAGTTTACTAATTTTTGTGCTAATTTCTGCTTATTTAAACCTAAATCAGCAAATACTTGTCCTTTCTGCTTTCTTCAGCTAGCTTAGGTGTGTTTTTCCATTTCAGCTATAGTTCAGCATGTTTTTTTTTAGGTAATTTCAGCTGTTTTTCAGCAAATTCTTCAGCAATAAGCATTCACACTGCATTTTCACAGGAAATGCAATTTCTGTACTTAATGATTGAATTAGAGATTTTTTTTATGTTGTCTGCGGTGGTGTTGAACTGATCCGTCTGTTCATGCACTGGTTCATGAAATGTTATGCTAACAAACGTCATTCAATCACTGGTCTTTCATGAGAGCAGCGCATAAGAAGCATTAAAAGATTATTTGTTTATGTTTTGGCCATACTTGTAAAAAAAACGTTCATCAGCAACAATTTTGACTTTTGAGCCAAAATATTTGTATCCATCATTAATGAATCCAGAGCTGCTCGTCTTGTGACTGATGTCCCTGCAGGGGGGCGTTAACCTACAGAGCTGAAACCAAGAAGGTCAGTCTCCTGACTCTGGAGTAAATATCAGGTGCTGGAGGCCTCGGAGAAACAAAACGACATACCTTTCCACTAAATAAAGAGCCGAGTGGAGCTGCAGGTGTTCTGAACTCACCTTTTTGTTAAGACTGCACTTTAACTCTGAGAAAATCTCACAGCGTTAATTTTTCAGATGTTGCCAAATGTTCACCGTTGTAGCAGCAAGAAACACTGAAACGTTCTTTAGGTCGTTTTAATGAGAACCTTCATACTTATGACTAAAAACAACTGGTCAGTTTTTGAAAATATCAAACTATTACAAACTATTACTGTTACAAACTATTTTAAGTGATAATTTTACTAAAAGTGATGAGAAACTTTACAAAGAATAGAAAATGTTAGCCAATATTCCGAGAAACTAAACCCACATTTGAGAAAATATATATTTTATTTGTACAATTTGACTAAGTTTCTAAAAACAACATTTTCTCAAATGAAAACGTATATATTTTTAAAAAGTTTACTTTAAAATTATTCAATTTTCAAAAAAAATAAGTGTAAAAATGAAATGATTGAGTCTTTTTTTCTCTGGACAACAAAAATGTCTAATTTCTCATTTTAAATGAATATAGGTAATTATAAAAAGTTAAACATATACTACTACTACAATCTTCTATAAAGTATTTCGTCTAAATTTTCTTGTTTTTTGTTTTTTTACACAGAATTGTTGACTGCAAAATGTCCTAAATAACTGAGATTTTTATGAACGTGAACCAGTGGATGATTTTAGTGAAACTCATTAGAAGTTTGTCTCCTACTGATAAAGTTCTGATTCATCCAAAATCAAGATGGCTTCCACAGCTAACTGGCCTTAGCCAACACAAAAATGGTGGTGAAAATATTTCCAGACAAATTGTGCCTGCTATTGACTTATTTGAGATGTTAACACAAATTAACTGATCGTCTGAGTCAGGATTTCAGGCTTTTGTCTGATTTAGTTATTTTTCCTGCACGTTTTGTGCACCGGTTGTTTTGTTTCTGTAGAGATTCCTCATCTTTTAACAAGAGTTTTGTCTCGTATCTCTTTGATGCTGATCTTTTTTAGCAGTCAGCTCTATATTTTTGTAGTTATGTTTTTTTGCACTTCCGTGAACAAATACTTGCCGTGTTCCCCCTACCATTATACAAACCCCGTCAACATAACCTAGCGCCCTGTCCACTGAACCCCACCCCGCATGCCCTGTCTATTGACACCCCACCCCCAGTCCACAATGGTCTATAAATATGTAGCGCGGGGCGCAATACAAACGCGCTAGCAAAAATGCTACTGACGTACTGCATCCCCCACCCGTCGACAATTACCAGCAGCAACATAGAGCTAAGCTAGCTGGCGGGCTACACACATGACTGCCCCCTCCCCGTCGTTTATAAAAGTTGGCAGAAACATAGTGCTAAGCTATCAGGCGGGCAACACAGATGTGACTCCGTCCCCCCATCTCCCCGTCGACAATTACTGGCAGCAACTTAGTGCTAAACTAGCGGGTGGGCAACACACACATGATTGCAACACCCCCCCATTCCCATTGTTGATCAAAACCAGCAGCCACATAGTGCTAAGCTAACAAGCAGGTAACTCTGATGTGACTCTGCCCCCATCTCCCCATTGACCGGCAGCAACGCAACGTAGTGCTAAGCTAGCAGGTGGGCAACAAACACGTGACTACAACCCCTCACCTGTCATGGATAAAAAACAGCAGCAACGTAGCAACACACAAATACCTAAGCTAGCAGGCGGGCAACACAGGCGTGATTCATCAATAAAAACCGGCAGCAACATAGTGCTAAGCTAGCAGGTGGGCAACACGGACATGACTAATTGATAAAAAAAACTGCACTGACATAGCGCTAACACACACGAGTGCAACTCCCTGCCTGTCATTGCTAAAAATCAGCAGAGACATAGCGCTAAGCTAGCTGGCGGGCAACACAGACATGACTCCATCCCCATCCCCCGTTGATAATTACCGGCAGCAATGTAGTGCTAAGCTAGTGTGCGAGCAACACACACGTGACTCGTCAATAAAAACCTGCAACAATGTAGTGCTAAGCTAGCAGGCGGGCAACACAGATGTGACTTGTCAATAAAAATGGGCAGCAGTGTAGCGCTAAACTAGGAGGCGGGCAATACAGACATGACTCATTGATTAAAAACCAGCAGCGACGTAGTGCTAAGCTAGCAGGCAGGCAACTCAGATGTGACTCCGCCCCCCAATCCCCCAATGACCGACAGCAACGTAGTGCTAAGCTAGCAGGCGGGCAACACACACGTGAGTGCGACCCCCACCTGTCATCGATAAAAACCGGCAGCAGCATAGCGCTAAGCTAGCAGGAGGGCAACACAGACGTGATTCGTCGATAAAAACGAGCAGCGACGTAGCACTATGCTAGCAGGCGGGCAACACAGACGTGACTCCATCCCCATCCCCGCTTGACAATTACAGTAATGTAATGCAATGACAGTAATGTAGTGCTAAACTAGTGTGTGAGCAACACACTTGATTCATCAATAAAAACCTGCAACAACGTAGTGCTAAGCTAGCAGGCGGACAACACAGACATGACTCGTCAATAAAAACAGCAGCAATGTAGTGCTAAGCTAGGGGGTGGGCGTCAACAAAAAAATTAAAGAAATACCACAAGCGCCCTGCCAACAGAACTGATCTAGGGAAAATGCTGACTTGTCATTTAAGTTTTTATCCTGCTGCTCAGCTTCTTTACCTTGCCGTCTTAACGTCAGTGCTTCAACACCTTCCTGTTCCTTCTCAGCCTCATTATGCTGCAGAAAGACGCTCTGAAGAGGTCGAAGAGAGGAGGACATGATTATCTGCAGCCTCCTTTGATATCCGTGCCCTGAGAGACAAGAAGAGGGGGAAGGCCTCTACAATGCCTCCTGACTGCTTCCAGATGTCAAACATCCTCCTTTTCTGTGAGGAAAAACAAGCGTAGAGCATGCACGAGGTATGTCAGCGGCTGTTGGACCTACACACATCTTGCAAACAGATTTTTTTATGTTCTCTGAGCCATTTTGAACGGCTGCTCACGTAAAGCTTGTATTTACAGTAAGCTGAACTTGTGTTTTAAAATCGTTTTGAAGAGAGCAACATGAGCTACAAGAATTTAACCTCGTTATTGTCTCCAGCTCTGGTGGAGAGAACAAAAATGCAGCTCATTCTCTAATTGTAAAAATCCCAAGTTGACACTGATGGTATAAACTAAGAGGGCTTGGGTGAGGTCAAAGGTCAGACAGCTTGACCAAGTTGGAATGTTGAAGTTTTTATTTTCTTTTTCTTGTGGTTGTTTCCTTTTCAGGGGTCACCGCAGCGAGTCTTCAGCTCTGCCACTTCCAGTTCTTTCTTCTGTCATTTCGTCAGTGCCACTGTCTCCAAACCATGCAACATAGACAACTTAGACTCACCGCTGTCTTATAAACCTTTCATTTGATATTTGCTGCCACTCTTTTGTTTTATTTTCATTTATCTTTTTTAAAGTGCATTCCTCCACCTCTCCAAGTTCTCTTACAGCTATTTTCTCTTATATGTTCCTCCCTTTTTTGGAAATAGGTGTTGACTACAGCCATTTCCATTCTCTTGGCAAAATCCACCACCATCTGTCCTTCCTGGTTTCTTTCCTTGACTCCAAACCTACCCATCACTTCCTCATCCCCTCTGTTTCCTTCACCAACATGTCCATGCAGGTCTGCTCTGATCACCACTCTCTCCTCCCTGGGAATACTCGCTATCACTTCATCCAGATCTTTCCAAAATATATCTTTCTCTACGTCACATCCAACCTGTGGAGCATAACCACCGACAGCCTTTAACATCAGACTTTCTACTTTTACCTTCAGACACATCACCCTATCTGACACTCTTTTCACCTCTACTACATTCTTTGCCAACTCCTCCTTCAGGACCACCCCTACTCCATTTCTTTTTCTGTCCACACCATGGTAAAACAGTTTGAACCCTGCTTTTATGCTACGAGCCTTGCTGCCCTTTCACTTGGTCTCTTGGACACATATAACATCTACCTTCCTTCTTTGCATCATGCCAGCCAGCTCTATACCTTTGCCTGTCATTGTCCCCATATTTAAAGTTGGCACTCTTTCCCACAATCTTGACTTGCCTCTTGTTCCTCTGTCTCCTGACACATTTCCCTCCTTGTAGTCTTCAACTAAGAGTAGCACAATTTCCGCCGGCACCCTGTTTGTCAACAGTGCTGTTGACCTCGACCGATCTCGTATGGTAATGACGGTAATGACAAAAAAATGTACAGAGTTGTATTGCGTAACATAAGTTCATGCAGTTATGCAAGGTACATCAACAAATATTGTACAAATAAAGATTACTTAATATGTTTATGAATAAGTATATGTTTTGTATTTTTATAGTAGGTAGACCACTTTCACATGGTCATTTTAAAAGTAGCTTGTCTGCTGAAAAAGTCTGGACACCCCTGGTTTAGATCATAAAGCAGTTGAGCTTTTGCAGGCATTGATGCAACAAGCTTGCGTTCGCCAAGTGCAGGACTGTTTCTTTTATCCTGCCTCGTGCACTCATGCTGTGCATGCACTCAGCCACAGCCACGTGCACGTGATGCGACGTATTGAACTGTCCTTACGATGGAGGCCCAAGACCTAAGAATGAGCAGAACCACTGTCTCTGTCTCCCTCAGCCACGATCACGATGTTTACAGCCATTTGTCTCAGGTGTCTTGATGTCCAGCAGAGAAGACTCAAAAGAAGTGACTTTACAAGGAAATGTTTTACATCTCTTTTGTTCTGGTAAGAAATCAAAAGAGGCTGCAGATAATTATGCTGGAACAAGACTGACGTGTTTGGTGTAAATTACATTCGGCTGAGGGACACCTCATGAGCCTGTACTCGGACTTGCAATGATTTTTGTTCCAGAATGTTTCATGTTAGTTGTGTGCATAATTTATTGTCTTTGCTTTTTTTAGAGGACCTGAGGTGGAGGAGGATGCAGGTGGTGGAGAGATTTCAGACAGCTCCTTTTGAAGAAATAGCAGCTGTCTGTGGGTCCCAGGTGAGACAGTTACTGTTCTCTAATCTAATGGTTTCCAACCCTGGTCCTTGAGGAACACCGTCCTGCATGTTTTTCGTTGTTCCTCTGCGTTGTTCAGTGATCTAATTACTTCCTCAAGTTCTGCAGAAGCCTGTTAATCACTCATTCAATCAAATCAGGGGTGTTGGAGCAGAGAAGCAACTAAACCATGCAGGATGGCGTTCCACAAGGACCAATGTTGGGAATCACTTAGTTTGAAGATTAATTCAGTTTAAAAATAATTCTACGAGTTGTGATTTTGGTGTAAAAATATCAGAGAT
Source organism: Nematolebias whitei (assembly GCF_014905685.2). Classification (NCBI taxonomy): domain Eukaryota; kingdom Metazoa; phylum Chordata; class Actinopteri; order Cyprinodontiformes; family Rivulidae; genus Nematolebias; species Nematolebias whitei. The sequence continues at coordinate 14,587,621 of NC_056520.1, forward strand.
AGTCCAATCAGAGCCATACGTTTGACTAAAACAGTCTGTAAACTAGACATTGAACCTATCAGTGATCTTTAAAGATCCAGCATTTATAAGCTTTATGAGCGAACAGATGGAGATCAAATATCAAGAATCGTGAGTTAGAACCAGAGAACACATTCCAGCTCTGGAAACGAGACGTCCTGATCTCAAGCTGACTGATTTTTGTTTTGTCTGCATACGTCGTTGCTTCATTCCAAACTGGATCAGGTCTTCGATCTGATCCTCCGTCCTCCTCCGTTTCCGTCTGGACAGTTGCTTCGCCGTTTGACGCCGCTTTACGAGATCAAGTTTCCTGACTTCTATGTCTATTAGAGACTGAAACACTGATGATAATGAAGCCCTTTAAAGAAGGACAGAACAAGTGATTGATAGTTTTCATTCAACCTTTATTTATACAGGTTAATCCCATTGAGCCTTTGGGACTCATTTACAAGTGAGAGTCCACAGTGAACATGGAGTGTGAATCATGTTTTTGTTTCCCAGTTGTTACGTCCACTGATTTCTAGGGGTTCTCTGCACATCCTTTCTCCAGTTTTTTTTTTTTTTTTTGTTGTTTACAGGCCTGCTGTCACACCATGATGCACACCTGGATTCACTTCCTCCTCATCAGTGGACTGCATAAAAGCTTCAGTGATCCAGTGCCATGCTTTGGGCATTTCCTCTTCCCCCTGGGCTTGTAGTGGTGAGGTTGACTCTGAACCTTTCCTGCTTTTTTTTTTTTTCAGCAACCACGTGTTCTTTTTGTTTCCTTCTGCTAATTTAAGTTTGTTCTACCTTTTCAGCTCCTTTTTAAAAAGCATTTTTAGCCAATTTCACCCGTTTCCAGATAAATTTAAGTTTTTATGGTAATTTCTGCTACTTTCTGTCTAATTAACTTCTTTGTGCAAATTTCAGCTTGTTATGCTCCCTTCAGCTTAATTATGCTAGTTTTAGCTATTTCTGCTATTTCAGCTACTATTTAGCTGTTTTTGTGCTAAACTTAGCTTTTTCAGCTAATTTCACATTTTTAGCTCATTTCAGCTCATTCCACTTCCTTCTTTTAGTTTGAGCTTCTTTCTGACTTTTCATCTACTTTTTTATGCTAATTTCAGCTTTTTAAAAATATATTTTTTAGCTAATTTCTTATTTTTTCTGCTTATTTAAACCAAATTCAGCAAATAATTGTTCTTTTGTCATTCTTCTGCTTGTTTGTCCATTTCAGCATGTTTTAGCTAATTTTAGCTGTTTATCAGCAAGTTCTTCAGCAATAAACATTCACTGTGCATTTTCACAGGAAATCCACTTTCTCTAGTTTATAATTTATGTTGCAGCCTGTGCCTCCTACTCAGTCCGTCTTACTTTATTTTTTTGCTTTTTCAGGTTGATCATAAAATCAAAAGATTTAAAAACATTTTTATTTTGCTCCTCAGATATTAAATTTTCAGACATCTTTTCTAATATTATGAATCATGAGTAATTCTTACAGAATTTACTATCGTTTGCATGTTGCAATGTCTTACGTCAGGTGTCAGAGATTTATTAGAAGATGTTTTTAGTCTAAAAAACAACTTGAAACAGCCCTTATTTGGTAAACCAGTGCTCCATGACTGATGTCACAGCTGGGATTAAAAATAACCAGACAAAACATTTTTTCAGGATTGAGTGTGACACCACATCATGTGTGTTTTAATTAAACTCCGACGTGATGTTAAACATGTCTTCTTTAGCACGTGAGCAGTTTTAGTGGCTCCAAACCTTAAATGCAGTGCAAATGCTTATTGCTGAAGAACTTACTGAAAAACAGCTGAAATTAGCTAAAAACATGCTGAAATATAGCTGAAATGAAAACGCAGGTCTAAATTAAGAGTAGAAAGCAGAAATGAGCACAACAATTAGGAAATTAGCTACAAAAGCTGAAATTAGTAATAAAAAAATTAATAAAAACAGCTGAAAAGTAGATGTAAAGACAGAAAAAACTAAAGTTTAAACAACCAGAATGAATCAGAGCTGACATGAGCTAAAAGCATATGGAATTGGCTAAAAAAAAGAAGCTAAAATTGACATAAAACAGCTAAATAGCAGAAAATGCTGAAACTAGCAGAAAGAGCTGAAATTAGCAGAAAGAAGTTAATTAGGCTGAAAGTAGCAGACATTACTACAGAAAACTTGAATTTATCTGATCTATCTATCTATTGAGCATGCATCAGGATGTTTTCTGAAAACAGCTGAAATCAGCTAAAAATGCTAAAAAGATTATTGAAAATGTAGAATTAGCAGCGCAAAGCAGAAAGAACACATTTGCTGAAAGAAGCAGAAATGAGCACAAAGAAGAGAAAATTATCTAACACCCCCCAGAAATTTGCAAAAAAAAAAAAAAAAAAAAAAAAAAAAGGCTGAGAATTAGCTAAAAATGCAAAAATAAGCTTAAATTAGAAGAAGGGAGTTGACTGAGCACATTTTTGCTGAATTAGACTGAAAAAAATGGAATTAGCTGAAAAAGCTAAAATTGGCATAAAACAGCTAAATATTGGCTGAAATAGCAGAAAAACCTGAAACAAGCAGAAAAAAGTTAATTAGGCTGAATGTAGCAGAAATCGCCACGAAAAACCTCAAATTTATCTGAAAGCAGCTAAAAACGTAGCTGAAAATGTAGAATAAGCTTAAATTAGCAGAAAAAGGCAGAAAGAGCACGTTTGCCCAATTAGTCTGAAAGAAGCAGAAATGAGCACAAAGAAGTGAAAATTATCTAAAAAATAAAAATAAATTGGCAAAAAAACTGCTGAAAAGTAATTAAAAAAGGCAGAAAGAAGCTTAAATTACAAGAACCAGGTGTAGAGCAGATTTTTGCTGAATTAGACTGTAAAAAGTTTAAATGAGTGCCAAAAAATTTGGAATTAGCTGAAATAGCCAAACAGGCTGAAAGTAGCAGAAATTACCACAAAAAAAAACAACTCCACATTGTCTACTGGAGATTTTCAAGGTCTTATTTGATTGGTAGCTGTCAAAATATATAAAGACCATGACCTCAGAAAGTACCAGAAGTTGAACTCTCTACCTGAGTGTCAGTTCCTTCAAGCTTCTCACTCATTAAAATGATGGACGCTTGTTAAAACCTGCATAGATTAAAAAAACGTCCAACTAAACAATCACAATATCTTCTACTGAAAACAGTAAAAACACACACTGAACCCTCATAATACACAAAGTATTACTTTATTTAGTAGTTAATCCTATAAAAATGCACCCATAACTCCCAGGTCTTATAACAATAGCATAAGAAATTAAATACAGTTTAGTTCACGTTTACATCAGGGTCCACTTCCACTCTTTTTGTCAATAAAACCAACACTTTAATGTGAAGTTTAGGGGAAACAGCCATCATTCCCTATATGTCCTCGGTACTTTCATATAATAAAGTCACAAAACTTTCATATAAAAATCAACCGATAAACAAAACTGAGCCACTGCTGATTTCAGCACCAGGTGATTTTTTTTAGCACGGTTTCCCATTTTTAAAACATTAGAAAATCAGCTCTGTTTAGAGTTAAACATTCAGAAAAAAACAGTGAAATATAATTCTGACAGGAGTTGGACTTTTCTGTCCCACAAACTTTACACTGTTCTTCTTGGCAGAACTCTGCTGCCATCTGGTGGACAAATGACTGAATGGCTAAACGTTTACATCAAACTGAACTCCAGGTGCATGTTCTCGTTGAATCTCGGTGCAATGACAATAAACCTTATTCTGAAATAAAGTACCAAAAAACTGAAAAAAGTACAATATTTACAAGGTCCTAAAGAGAGATAGTAAACAACATGGTGCAAGCAGGATGAATTAGTATGAATATGTATTTCACAGGTGGTAATATAAGCTAAAATGCACATAACTAAGAGATTGTTTGACAGGTTATTGCACAGCAGCCACGTAGTGCAGCAGCAATAACCATATTACGTGTCATAGATGTGGCTTGGTGCAGTATTATTAATTGTTCAGTATTATTGTCAAAAGTTCAGTAATCTGACAGCTTGTGGATAGTAGCTGAGCGTTTCCATGTGCGATGGCAGACTCCTGTATCGTCTGCCTGAGGGTAGTAGACAGAAGAGTCCTTGTGCTGGGTGGGTGTGGTCCTTAATGATGCCGCGTGCTTTACGCAGACATCGACTGTGGTAGATGTCCTGGATGGTGTGGAGGCTGTTACCAGTGATGTCCTCTGCTGTTTGCACCACGCTCTGTAGAGCTTTCTGGCTCTGACTGGTGCAGTTCCCATACCACCCTGTGATGCAGGCTCTCACTGGTGCACCTATAAAAGTTAGTGAGGATGCTGGTGTTCGTACCAAACATTTAGTTTTCGTTTTCTTTAGTACCAAACTTTCTAAACCGGAGACGACATGAGAAGCGTCTTACCTGCTGAGGAGTAGAAGTCCGATGTCCTCTTCTCAGATGAGAGTACATTTTTATGTCATTTGGAAATTAAGGTCCCAGAGTCTGGAGGAAGAGTGGAGAGGAACAGAATCCACGTTGCTTGAAGTCCAGAGTAAAGTTTTCAGTCTGTGATGGTTTGGGTCTATGCTGGTTTTGGTCCACTGTGTTTTCTGAAGTCCACAGTCAGCGCAGCAGCAGGACTTGTCTCCTGCCCACACTGCCAAAGGTACCAGAAGCTGGCTGTGGAATATTCAAATTTTCTGAGACGCTAAATGATGGTTTTTCATGATTTGCTAGCTATAATGATCAAAAACAAGAACAAGGGGCTTGAAATGTTTCACTGTGTCCTCTCTCTTTGTGTCCTACGCTGCATAAAGACCAGTTCATTCAGTTTCTGAATGGGAGCTTATCTTTACGACCTCATAATAAAAACCCTGACACAGACAGACTGAGCTGCGCGGCACACTGTACATTTACACCCTCGAAAGTGAAACCTCAAAAACAGGGAAGTACCTCAGTTCTGCCTGAATGGGAACAGCACCACAGTCTTTAAACTATGGTGGGAGGTCGGGTCGTTGGGACAATCATTAACCAGAGCCAATATTCAGAGGGGTTAAAGAGCGATTGACAGCAAACCTGGGAGTTTTCACCCACTGTGAGTTATACTTTTCACTCTTTAGATGAACCTAAAGCTTTGTCAGACAAAAACTAATTCAAAAATAGTTGTACTTTGTATGTCATAACAATCCAAGTTCTTATTTATCGACATTTCCAGACCCCGACGCACTCATTTTGAATCTTTAGTGGAAGAGTTTGTGGTTTTGCGTTGCTAAACGGATCGGTTTCTCCTCTGAAGGTCGACGATGGACAACTTGGCCGGACTTCATCCCAGAGAGGCCGTGGAGCGAGCGGCCACCTCGCTCGGCTGCAGTCCAACCTGTGCAGAGGTGGCTGAATACTTTGACGAACACGACAAACTGAGGCATCTCAGGGAGAACTTTCTGGTGCCCAAAGTGTCAGATCTGCGTCCCTGTGAGTTCAACTTTTTCCACTAAAGCTAAGTTCAGACATCTGGAGGTGGGGTTCTGTGGACACTGTAAAAGAAAAAACTAAATACACAATTTAATGGTTCTTGACCTTAGGAAATACACACATTTCTAAGCTAATATGCACATTTTGTTAAACTTACAGACTTACTGCAAAGGACTGATGCAGAGTTGCATTCGGGCCTAAAAAAATATGACCCGGCCCGAGCCCAACCCGACCTGATTAACTAACTGTAATTAGAGGCCGGAACCCGAAAAAAAGAGAAGCTTTTACTGCTTTTGAAAGTAAATCAGTTTGATAGTTTTAAAAATGTATTTCAAAGAAAGGCAAAAAGATTTCTTGTTTATTAACGAGTCACCAAATGAATATTAACATACAAAATGAATAGCCTAAAAAAAATCAACTGTAAAGATAGGCTATTATACAGATAAACAAAAATATTTTTTGAGCAAAAATAATTTGGAAAAATATAGAACAAGGCTAGTTTAATTGAACGCGCTGCTCGCTTCGGCTTTTGTAGCTTCAGATGCTTCAACTTCCTTCTCCGCAGATGACAGCAGGGCGCGGAGCGAGACGCACACGGCCGATGATCCGGTGATCCATTGGGTAGCTTATTGGGACTTTTTTTTTTTTTAACCTCTTTCAACCGACCGGTCAGCGGACGCTAGGAATGCGCGATATATATGGTATACGGTAGAAACGATAAAAAATTTTATCCTACGATATAGATCTGTCTTCTACCAGCTAGCCGCAGTAATGCTGTGTGTGATGTAAAATCAGAGTTGTCAGTTTATTCGTTACTTTTTTAGTTAAACTATGCGTAAGTGGTGTTCAAGTGTAAAATCAGAGCTGTCAGATTTAATTGTTACTTTTTTGGTTGAAAACTGTGCGCAAGTGGCATTAAAGTCTTTTCTTCGAGAGCTAAGTAGCGAAGCTACAAGCTAACTACAGCCGGCTTGCTGTAGTGTTACCGTATTCTGACGCTTGCGAAAAACGCCGTGTTCCGTCGAAAGTTTATTTTTGTTTTCGTTGAAAGTTAAAGTAAGCGTTGGTCAGCTTTAGAGAAACCTGCTCTCTGATCTGTAAAAGAACGCTGTGTTGTGGGATTTTACTGCGAGACCCTCTGGTCAAAGCCACAGACTCATTTTATGTCAGCTCTCCATTAAAGCAGAAGGAGACGCCCACTAGAGGTTTGGAGGGTGAAGTGTTTCAGTGTAAAATGCTGCTCTGTTGCTGTTCATTTCTTAAAACTGGAAACTGTTGAGTTATAATTTTTTTTGTTTAAAACATATGGCTAAAACTACATTTGATATATTTTGCACAGTTTTGCACTACAAACAAGAAGCCTAATACTTGATTTGTTTATTATTTAAAAACTCTCTGGACATAGTAGTGGAATTTTCCTAATTTAAAATATAGGATGGCAAAAGGACACCCTATGCTTTTTTTTTTTTGCAAGTTTTATACCAAAAACATATTGCGATATATATCGTTATCGCCACCCTTCACAATACATATCCTGATATGAGTTTTATGCCAAATCGCACATTTCTAGCGGACGCGCACTGCTGATGATCCAGTTGTCCGTCTGAGGCTTAACGGGACTTTTTCTTTACCTTTTTCAACATGCCAGTCAGCGAATGCGCGCAGCCGATGATCCCATTGTTCATCTGAAGCTTAATGGGACTTTTTTTTTTTTGCCTCTTGCAACCGGCCAGTTGAACCTGAGCGTGCACCTGACACACATCAGCAGGTTTCACTGTGCTGCCTTTGTAGAGTAAGTTCTCCTGTTTTTAGTTTTGCTTTTCTACTTTCCAACTCCATTATGTCGCTTGTTGTGGGTCAGTTGCAAATCCTCAGATGTGTGATAAGAGCAAAGCAGGGCAGGCGGGGCCACGTGTGCAATTGTTGCGAAATGTGCCAGTGCTACTCTCTGTCTTGATAGTCTGATTAACTTCTGCACTCTAATTTCTTCCTCATCCTCAACATATAAACTTACTGCCTCCTCCTCTACAAGTAGATTAACACAAATGTATATTGTGCATTCTTATTTAGTTTTCTTTGGGCTGTATGATTCGCAAAACCGCATCAAAAGCCCAAGACCGACCCAACCTGCAAATCAAGCACATAATTTTGACCCAACCCGGCCCGAATTTTGGGTCGGGTCGAAAATCGCAACTCTAGAATGATGTACACTTTTCAAAAGGGGGGGAGGGGATATATATATTATTTTGTTACGCCTTCCAGTATTACCCCCTACAATTTGCCATGGCGCTCTTCTTGTCTGTGATTTTTGTCAAGGGAGCACGTCTGAGTTGCGTGCTGTTTGTACCGACAGTTTTTGGAGGGGGGGGTCAGCGCGTGTGTTTAGTATGAGGGAAGAGGTTGCCTTTACCTTTTTAGCTAGCGCACTTGTATTGCTCGCCACTAGCTTAGCGATACATCAGTGTCGAGGGTGTGTGTGTGCATGCAGTTTGGTTCGGAACGCAGGGTGCTTGGTTCTGTTGACGGGTCCACCCCGCTTGTATAATGGTAAGGGAAACACTACCTTGTATAACTGGTATGTTGCTATGCTCACAACGGACTCATGTTCAGGCTGCTGTTTAATGTAATATTACATTATTACTGTTTAGTGTATATCTTAAATCCTTATATACTGTTTCTTTTTATACTTTATATTTTTGCTATTTTTTGGGTGTAAATGGGACCTTGGGTACACAATTTCGTTCCCCCTCATGTGCCACATATGATGCGAATGACAAAAAACCCCACCTTGAACCTTGATTCTCCCTCGTGGCAAATATTGACACACCATCTGATGTACTGTGACCCGGGTGCAAGCAGTGTTCCCAACTGTGCGAGCAGCCCCTCCTGTCCCAAAGTGCTCAGAGCAGAGACACACTGCAAACGAATCACGCATGTGCACTGACGCACATCCCACTGACCCCACTCTGGGTGACGAACCTCCCTTAGTGCGCCTCCAACCTTCCTGGGATTTCTGTATCTACAACTATAACTTGGGTGTGTGACCAAACCTCTGGTCCTTGGGAGCACGCAGCCTGTTTGAGCGTCTCTAAGAGACTCGTGTTTCTGCTGCTTTAGTTCTCGCTTCTTTCGGCTTCTCCCTTCTTTATGGGTCACCACAGCGAACCGCTTCTCTTCAGCCCGGTTTGGCTCGGTTCACCTCGACTCGGTTCGTACACGTTGTGTTTCCATTGCCCCTTTCAGTACCGGTTCCAGTGGGCGGGGTTCAAATTGACGTCACGCACCTCACCAGCTGGTGGTGGTGAGACCCTGAAACAGGCTTCAATACGGTCAGTATTTTAAAGTTTCTAGTAAATTAAAAACAATACTGATTATTAAAATGATGGAACTATATCTATCTATATATATATATAAATCCTGCTAAGAAACTTTTAATGAACTTTAGTTCACAGATATTTATTTTTTTTAGCTTTGCTTTACAGTTTAATTCTTGTTTAGTGATTGTACATCTGTGGGTTAGAATAAAGTTGAACTAAAGGCTGCATCTCTTCTTTAAACATGTTTGAGGGAAATGTTCCTGAAAGATCCAATAATTTTGTGTCTTTTCTTGATTTTTCAGCCGAGTTAACTTTTTAACAGATTATTTGATAGTCATTAAAATAAAAACAGATTTCACGATAAAGCCAGAATTGTTTATTTATTTTTTAAATCTTCACTGATTAAAAAAAATAATAATAATTTATACACAAAATGTTTTTAAAAATCGTTTGCAGGCGAGGCTGAGGTCGGGGCAACGGCCTTCTGCGAGTCAGCAACTCATATGATCCTCCGTGGTGTCCAGCGAAGCTCGCAAGGACGGGATCCGGAGCCCAAGTCGGCACCACGGAGGATCTTCTGCGGTTACTGGCAGAGGAGCCCGGCTCCAAAGCTCCTGTGGAGGACCCGGGAGATTGGCGGATGGCATATACATGTTAAATATATCTTCTTATAGCTCCATCTAGCTCGCTCTAAATTTTGTCGTCGGCCACCAAGCACAAAAATCGCATTAGATCACGGTGTTATCATTGTTTTTAAAATCTTAAATAGATCCAGCCACTGCTCCGAGTTCCGAGAAATTGCAAATCGGTGTTTTGAAAAGTTTTTGAATGATCCAGTGACTCCTCCCCCTGACTGACAGTGTTCTGATGTCACGTTTTTGTGCCTGCTCGGCCCGGTTGGTGCCACCAGAGAAGCCGGGACAAAAAAGTGTCCGGTTGTGAGAAAAAAAATGATAGCAAAACCACACCGAACCAGGGCTTAATTCGCACAAAAGTTCGATAATTCTTTAGTTCCTACGATAAACAATATTTACACTAAAAGACATGTTCCAGATTACAGCTATGTTTAACTTTTTTCCTCCCAGACTCAACGTTCTCTCTTTGAGTCTGTTTCAAGTGTTTGTAGTTTATCTAAAATATTTGTACGTCAGTATCTGTACATTTTTAAGAAATGTGGAATGACAATAATTTTACCTTAGTACAATATCAATGTAAGCACATTTTACTTTATACACAGAGTTTCATGTACCTTACAGTAGAAATTAAATTTCAGGATTAACCTCACCTTGAGTGTCACGTGACATGATTATTCCTGCAGGAAGTGCCTTTACAAAAAAAAAAAAAAAAAATGAAATTAGAATTAACAACATCAGAGTTGTAAAATTACAGTCGTGTTGACCCTAATTATGTTTAGGATAAACTTTACTCAATTCAGAAACATTAAAAGCAATCTGCAACAGGTAAGATATTATCTATTCATAATCTTACCATAGAACCCCACTTCAAAATAGCTAAATAAAATAAGTAACGTTATGTCAGATGACCAAAATGGCTGATTTAGACTCTGTGCAGCTGATCTCTCTGTGGTGGACGGAGGCAAAGACTGCATCTACCTGTCGGGAAACTCTCTCGGACTTCAACCCAAAATGGTTCAGAAGTATCTGGAAGAAGAGCTGAACAACTGGGCCAGAATGTGTGTTACCTAAAAACAATTATTACAAATATTAACGGTTGTTCTTTTTAAATACAGTCTTTATACTCTCTTTAACAGGGGGGTCCATGGTCACACAGAGGGGTCCAGACCGTGGGCGTGGGCTGAGAACACCATCGAGAAGCTCATGGCGAACCTTGTTGGTGAGACGATCGACTCCTGCTCATGTTTCTACCTCTGTTAGAAAGTCAAATCTAAAAGATGCAAAAAATATATATTTTAAATGCAAATTGCACCTAAATCCAATAAATAGACTATTTCAGTTAATAAAAGTAAAAAAAAAAAAAAAACTATAATTTGTTTTTGGTTAAATATCTAATTTACAAAATAAATTAAGCCTTAACTACTACATTTTTCAATTTAATTGTTCTAAATAAATGACAAAAAAAAAAAAACCACACCAACATTTTATTACATGTACTCCTAACTATAGTAACTTATTTGATTTTTCAGCAGAAAATGAATAAACACAAACTTAAATGAATAAAACGTCGTCAGCTGTGGGGTGTCCTGCAGGAGGGACTGGTCCACTTTACAAAATGCACGACATCACGAGAAACATATTGAGGGAAAAGTCCAAGCGACGTCTCAAGACATCACCCAGTCAATGTGCTCAAGTGTCAATCACAAAAGCCCTGATCTCAGATCAGTCAGGAGGAACGGGACAAAATTCCCACAGAACTTTGTGAGAAGCTTGTAGAAGGAAAGCCAAAAAGCTCGACTCAAATCGGACAATTTAAAGGCACCGAAACATTAAGGAAATGGAGGAAAACGTGTGATTTTCGAAAAAAATAGTTTTTAAAAGCCTCTCATAATGCAAGCAAATATAACCATAGTTTGGGAATCTTGAGACAAAGTTTGCCAAAACAAGAAAAGATTGGAGAAAAGGTTTTTTGTTTTTTTTCATACAGTGGGTGGAAACCTCTGATTTCAGCTTTAGCTTCACACATTGTTGGGTTTTATCCTTTTTTTTTTTTTTCAAACACAATTTGAAAGTCTGACCATAGAACATCGCATTTTAAACTTCCCAGGCCTCGCCCCGCCTAAGAGGGAAAACATTTTCTATCCCCTCAGTAAAGTTATTAAACAGCATGGGATAGATGTTCATCGTTATGCTGATGATACACAGTTATATTTGTCCATGAAACACAATGAATCCAATCAGCTACTTAGACTACAAGCATGTCTTAAAGACATAAAAACCTGGATGACCCTTAATTTTCTGCTTTTGAACACAGACAAGACTGAGGTGTTAGTTTTTGGACCTGAGCATCTTAGGAATAAATTTTTCAGTCTTTCTCCCTTCTTAGATGACATTAATCTGTCCTCCAGTTCTGATGTTAAAAATCTTGGTGTTATTTTTGATCAGGACACGTCTTTTATCCCCCACATTAAAAACGCTACTAGAACTGCCTTCTTCCACCTGCGTAATATCACTAAAATTATAAACATCTTATCTAAAAATGAGGCAGAAAAACTGGTTCATGCATTTGTCACGTCTAGACTGAACTAGAGGGCAGCACGGTGGCGCAACTGGTAGAGCTGCTGCCTCTCAGCGAACAGGTCCCTGGTTCAAACCCTGGTCCAGGGGCCTTCTGGGTGGAGTTTGCATGTTCTCTCCGTGCATGCGTGGGTTTCCTCCCACAGACCAAAAACATGCATGTTAGGCTGATTGGTAACTCTAAATTGTCCCTAGGTGTGAGTGAGAGAGTGAATGGTTGTTTGTCTCGTTTGTCACCATGTGGCCCTGTGATGGACTTGCGACCCGTCCAGGGTGTACCCCGCCCCTCGCACAGTGATTGCTGGACATGGGCACCAGCGACCCCCGTGACTCAAAATGGAATAAACGGGTAAAGATAATGGATGGATAGACTGAACTATTTCAATGGTTTATTATCTGGGTGTCCAAATACTTCTTTAAAACATCTTCAAAATGCTGCTGCCAGAGTCTTAACTGGAGTGAGGATACCTGCTAGTAGTCTAAGCCTATAGCAGCATAACAAGCCAACCCTAACTATAGGATTTATCAAAAAGGAAAATCTTAAGCCCAGTCTTAAAACGGGACAATGTGTCAGCCTCATGGATAGAAACTGGAAGTTGGTTCCACAAGAGAGGAGCTTGTTAACTGAAAGCTCTTCCTCCCATTCTGCTCTAGGAACCACAAGTAAGCCTGCAGTCTGAGAGCAAAATGCTGTTAAAAAAAAAAAAAGAAGGAACAATAAGATCTGTAATATAAGATGGAGCTAGGTTGTTGAGGGCTTTGTAGGTCAGAAGTAAGATTTTTAATTCTATTCTGAATTTGACAGTGAGCAAATGGAGAAACTAAAACTGGAGTGATATGATCTCTCCCACTAACTGAAGATAGGAGTCAGAGTGATGCCTTGCCTTGTATCATGTAAGACGATGCTTACAGTGGTGTCCAAACGTTTGCATAGGTGGGCCAGAACTGTCTAGATGAAATGACTTGTGAATCAGAAAAATCTGAATTTAAGAAAATAAATTTTTCATAAAGTGTGATTTTATTCTCCAATCTGCCCAAAGTTTAAATTATTGTAGATCCAGAACAATAAGACTCTAACATGAATCTTATTTGTTTATTTATTTGAATAATTTATTAGATTTTGGGGGTCTATTGTTTTCTTGTGCTTGAAAATTTGATTTTTGTTTATTTTAAGAGACAAAAGCCTAAAATGAGTAGCTGTTCTTAAAAAAAAACAAGGGGGTGGAACTTCAAACACCCATTTGGACCATGGATGGCCCAAAAGGGTCATCGAAGTTCTGAAAAAACATCCAGCTGGCAGTTACTAAAACAGATTCATGGAAGGTTGGAAGGGACGTTGGAATAAAGACCTAATAGATTTGATCAACTTGTATGTTGATGATACCACTTTATATTTTTAAAAATGTCCAATTTTTAAATCAACTGAAATTGTTTTCTTTGAAAACTCTTGTTATATTTAGCCAAGTTTTATGAATTATCATCCAAAATTCTACTTTTTGTTGGGTCAGTGAAGGTTTTTGTTGTAGAATAAAGGGATTAATTATAGCTACATATTTGTATTGCACTTAATATCGCTCATTTTAATCTAGTGTACTGTTGAACCTAAAAATGTAAAAAGTATCGCCATTAAATCTAAAAAATATGCATCAACTTTTTAATTGCAGTTGCGGGCTGCATAAAATCACTCCTAGGGCCGCAGATGGCTCACGGACCACACTTTGGACACCGCTGTCCTAAAGTATTTCCTTGTGGAAATGAAGAAAACTGAGATGGCAACATAAGATGGCCTCTCTGGCTGAAATATTTTCCATTTCAACTTAATAAAGATTTCTCTCATGGATTTTTATTAAGTTAAATCAAATAACTCATCGGCATGCCTGCCATTTGAATAGTCCTGGTCTGCACATTAAACTATTTTAAATGTGACGATGTCATCATGTTTGATGGCTTAAATACTGCAAATATTCAAATTTCTGGGAAACAGTATTCCTTTGAAAGGAGGAATAAGAACGTGATGTTCGTTTTAATGTTCATCACAGGAGCTACAACTGAGGAGGTGGCGCTGATGAACGGCCTGACAGTAAATCTTCACCTTCTAATGGTAAAAACTAGAAGAGTTTAATACACATGTCAAAGTATTATGAAAAGTTCACCCGCTTCACGGTGTCGTTCTGCAGCTTTCTTTCTACAAACCGACGACGAGTCGACACAAAATCCTTCTGGAGGACAAGGCCTTCCCTTCAGATCATGTACGTATACACTTCTTTCTGCGTTCAACGTCCTACAAGATGAGTTCTTTAAAAAAAACTCTTCAATTGAGTAAATAGTTACAACTTTACATATTTATGTATTTTTTAGGTTTAAAGGTTACAGATGAGCCACAGCTTAGAGACATTTATACGGAGAATGTCACTTAAATAAGGCAAACGTTTACGATGGTTCAGTGTTGAAGAATAGTCAAAAAAATGCTTTTTGTTTGGGAGGAAAGGGTCTTTTTATCTTAGTCGGACCAACATGTTGCTCTTTTTACTCCGTCATGAATTCAAAGTTCAATAAAAACGACTGAACGTGACTTTAAAATTGTTACATTCGTTTTTGTGTTTTCAGTACGCCGTCGAGTCTCAGATCCGCCTGCGAGGATTCGACCCTCAGCTCAGCATGCTGCTGCTGTCTCCCAGACCGGTACCGACAACTCAGACTGTCCACTTCAGCGGGGGTCTGCAATCTTTACGATCAAAAGAGCCATTTCTGCCTCTTTGTTCACTAAATTTAACGTGTCCAGAGCCACAATACCTGCTACAACTGGGATTGTCAACTGGTGGCCCATGGGCCACTTTAAGTCTGTTGGAGGGTGCTTTTCTGGCCATTAGGGGTGACATTGTAAAACTAAAAACATCTAATGATTTTTAACATTTATTTATATTTTAAGACAAAATAAAAGAGGAGATTCTTGTAAGGACAGAAAAATAAAATAGTTTTTGCCCAATTTCTAAAAACTAAAACAATAAACCATGCAGGCCTATGTGTTTATTATTATTATTATTTTTGTTTGTTTTGGTAAAAATAAAAATCAGTAGCCTACGTTGAAGAAACAAAGCACAAACTGAAAGTATGTTTCTAGTACAGTAGTCCCTCGCTACTTCTCGGTTCAACTTTTGCGGACTCGCTCTTTTCACGGTTTTTCAAAATAAGAGTGGACATGACACGCAGTTGGCTGACTGATGGATGAGCCGCACGACCGGCATGGATTGTTTACCTAAAATAAATTTTAAATAAGTTAGCTCCTGCTGCACCTGTGTGCAGCCCACAGGCGCAGGGAGAAGCTCCCTCCTGCAGCCTGTCATGATCTCCGCTCTCTACCACCTGCCAGCGATTGCAGTGGGCGTGGCCAAGAGCGGCAGGTGACTGCTCTTTTAGAGCGTTTAAAGTTTAGAGTGTGGGAAGGGTTTAAAACGCCTTAATATATGAATGCTAAAATGAACTACTACTACTTCTATTCCCACTTCTCGGTTTTTCACTTGTCGCGGAGAGGCTGGGAACGGAACCCCCACGATAAACGAGGGACTACTGTGTTCACATATTTGCTAAATAAATTACAGTGAAACTGCTAAAACTAGCCCTTTTAGATGTTACGATCAATAAAATCCAGTTTTATGTTAGTTTTGGTCAAAAGCTTGAAAGAGCCGCATGTAGCTCCAGAGCCGCAAGTTGCAGACCCCTGAACTATGCCATTCATTTACTTAATTAAACATGATTTGATAAGAATGAACAAAGTTGCCTGCAGAAAAACAGAAGGAACATTTGTACATTAGCTGATACGTTAACTCGAGTCAGATACCTGATATCTTTTCTTGGCTGCAGGTCCATGAACAATAGTTTGATCTGTTGCTCACGTGAGAATCAATCATGATAGAATGATCCAGCCGCCAAGAGAAGTTTACACTAAATGATGTATTTATCAGTTTTTTTTAAAGAAAATTTAGAAGAGAAACAATATTTTATATTTAAATTATGATCTTGGGGGACCAGATTTGATCCACGACGTGTGTGTGCTATACGGTGACTTTGCCTCCTGTTGGTTCAGGGAGAAGATACCCTCAGGACTGAGGACATCCTGGAGGTGATTCAGAAGGAGGGAGACAACATTGCTGTGGTGATGTTCAGCGGAGTTCAGTACTACACCGGCCAGCTGTTTGACATGCACGCCATCACTGAGGCTGGACACAAAAAGGTCACTTAAACGCAGACACCCCCCACAAAAGAACCAAGCATCTTAACTGACGTGTACTCCATTTGGCTTCCAGGGTTGTTTTGTAGGGTTCGACTGCGCCCACGCAGCAGGAAATGTGGAGCTGAAGCTGCATGACTGGGGCGTCGACTTCGCCTGCTGGTGCTCCTACAAGGTTCGCTGAGAGGAAGCAAAAAATAGGCAAAACATATTTAAATAAGGACTTTACTACTCTTTTTACAGTATATAAACTCGGGTGCTGGTGGACTTGCTGGGGCGTTCGTTCATGAAAAACATAAAGACACCATAAAGCCAACGTAAGTTGCTGCACCAACTAGACCGAGTCAAGCTCTAAAATAAAAAAAAGTCCCCTCTCGTTCTGTTTACGCATCATGAAAGAAAACTGATCCAGGTTTTGTTGTTCTGCAACAACTCAAATCCACTGTCACAAACTAAAGAAATGGCATTTCCTGTGAAAATGCAGTGTGAATGAAGAACTTGCTGAAAAACAGCTGAAATTAGCTACATGCTGAAATGTAGCTAAAATTGAAGAACAAATCTCAATTAGCAGAAGAAAGCAGAAAGAACGCATATTTGCTGAATTAGGTTTAAATAAGTAGAAATGAGCACAAAAAATAGGAAATTAGCTAAAAAAAAGGCTGAAATTAGCAACAACAAAAAAAAGCTGAAAAAGCTAAAATTGGCATCAAAAGAGCTAAATAGTAGCCGAAAGAGCAAAAAAAAGGCTGAAAGGAGCATAAATTTGTTAGACTGAAAGTGGCAGAAGTTAACATGAAAAACTTAATGTATCTGAAAACAGCTGAAATTAGCTAAAAAAAAAAAAAAAAGCTAGCTGAAAAGGTAGAACAAGCTTAAATGAGCAAAAGAAACCAGAAAGAACATGTTTGCCCAATTAGGCTGAAAGAATCAGAAATGATCACAGAAAAGTCGAAATTATCTGAAAAACAGCTGAAATTAGCTACATGATGAAATGTAGCTAAAATGAAAGAACAAATCTCAATTAGCAGAAGAAAGCAGAAAGATCCAAAAGCAGAAAGAACACATATTTGCTGAATTAGGTTTAAATAAGTAGAAATAAGCACAAAAAATAGGAAATTAGCTAAAAAAAAAAAAAAAAGGGCAGAAATTAGCAACAACCAAAAAAAGCTTAAAAGGCAGAAATAAGCTTAAACTACCAGACGGAAGCGGAAAGAACTGAAATGAGCTTAAAAAAAAATCTGGAATTAGCTGAAAAAGCTAAAATTGGCATCAAAAGAGCTAAATAGTAGCTGAAAGTGCAAAAATAAAAAGCTGAAATTAGCATAAAGATGTTAGACTGAAAGTAGCAGAAATCAACATGAAAAACTTAAATGTATCTGAAAACAGCTGAAATTAACTAAAAATACTAAAACGCTAGATGAAAAAGTAGAACAAGCTTAAATTTGCAGAAGAAAGCAGAGCATGCATCAGGATAAGAAAGCAGAAAGAACATGTTTGCCCAATTAGGTTGAAAGAATCAGAAATGATCACAGAAAAATGAAAAAAGCTGAAATTAGCAACAACAACAAAAAACAGTTGAAAAGTGGCTAAAAAGTAGAAAGAAGCTTAAATTACACAAAGGAAGTGGAGAGAGCACATTTTTTTCATTAGCCTGACAAAAGTTGAATTTATTGCAAAAAATGTGGAATTAGCTGAAATATATAAAATTTGCATAAAACAGTTAAATAGTAGCTGAAATATTAGAAAAAGTAGAAACTTGCATAACAAGCTGAAATTAGTAGAAAGAAGTCGGAAGAAGCACAAAAATTTTGTAGTTATCAGAAATAATCTGAAAGAAGCACAAAACGGCTGAAAGTAGCAAAAAAAATAATACTTGCACAAAGAAGCTGAAGCAGAACAAAATGTGAAAGGAGCAGTAAAAGGTAAACAGATCTAAAGATTTGAAGGATGTAAAATGAGCTCAATTCATTTCCTATGAGAAAAGAAATGGCAGAAAAAGCTAAATATTTCAAAAAAGCTGAAGTTGCACCAATACCAAAAGCCATAGCAGGATTATCCTGAACGAGCTGAAGGTTTTGATTAATGAGTTGAAATAGCACAAAAACTGCGGGACGAGAAACATGCGGAAGAACAATGGATCACAATAGTGTGAATGCTTCATAAACATTTACACTATTAGACAAATATCTGCACGACTAGATCAAATCAGCTGAACTGTAGTTTACATTTCATGATTATTATTATTTTTCCATATTAAACAGAAAACCCCACAACTGATTGTTTCTTACAGGTTGTTGGGATGGTGGGGACATGACCTGAAGACCCGCTTCCAGATGACCAACAGTACAAACTCCTCCCACTCAGTGACGACACTTTACTGCCACCTTATGGTCAACTTGTGTAATACATCCGTCTCGTATCTCTTTTCAGTGATGGAGCTGCAGCCAGGAGTGAACGGGTTCAGGTTATCAAACCAACCCATTCTTCTAGTCTGCTCCCTACAGGCCAGCTTAGAGGTAAAACTGACTTTTGTTTAAAAACACGTTTATTTCCTGTTCGCTTTAAAAAGAAACCAATGTTTTTTTAATCTCCTGTAATCGATTTCAGGTGTTTAACATGACCAGCATGCAGGCGCTGCGCAGCAAGTCCGTACTCCTGACGGGGTACCTGGAGTACCTGATTAAACACTACTACGCGGAGGACCCGTCGAAGCCTCACGTGCACGTCATCACACCCTCGGACCCTCAACAGAGAGGCTGCCAGCTGTCGCTCTCCTTCTCTGTCCCCATCAGGAGGGTCTACGAGGAGCTGCAGAAGCGGGGGGTCGTCGTGAGTGCCATTTCAAACAAACCTCATCACCAGGTCAACGTGTTGAAGCAGTTTGGGAAGTGACACGAACGCGGTGCCGTTTCTCGTTGCGCAGTGTGACATGAGGGAGCCCAGCGTGCTGCGGATTGCCCCAGTGCCGCTCTACAACTCCTTCAGAGATGTCCATCGGTTTGTCGACGCGCTGGGAGAAGCTCTCACAAGCAGCAGATGAAGAGGACGCTCTTCTGTTATCGATGGGTGAAGACCTGCACGAAACCAAACCAAATAAACGTTAGAAGCATAAAATAATGTGACCCAGCAGATCGACGTGAGGATTATTTCACAAAGTGGTATGTTGCGATACCGGCAGCCATATTGCATTAGTTGAAAAACATGGATTTGGTGAAGATATGATGAATAAATACGTCATCTATAGGTCTCGAGTGAAAGTTTGGAGATATGATCAACGAGCTACAAATGATTTTGAGCAGAAAAGCCGTGCATTTAGCTACTTTCCTCGTGCACCAGTGAAGCTATTTTTAATATCAGCTGAGAAATTGCGATATCTAACTATGGTTTGAGGTTTCCTCTTTCACAGGACGTCAAGAAATCCTCATTAGAACTCGGTGAATGTGGATTCAAGCCAATTTTTCAGGGGTTAACAAGTCAATCCTAACTATAGGATTTATCAAAAAGGAAAGTCTTAAAACTGGACAATGTGTCAGCCTCACAGACAGAAACTGGAAGTTGGTTCCACAAGAGAGGAGCCTGAGAACTGAAAGATCTTCCTCCCATTCTGTTTTTGGAAACTCTAGGAACCGTAAGTAAACCTGCAGTCTGAGAGAATAGTGCTCTGTTGGGAAAATATGGAACAACAAGATCTCGAATATAAGATCTCTTAGGTCTCTCTTGTAAATGAGTCCTCGAGGCTCAATGGGATTTACCTGTCTAAATAAAGGTTGAATGAAAAAAGATGGAGCTAGGTTGTTGATGGCTTTGTAGGTTAGAAGTAAAAGTTTGAATTCTATTCTGGATTTGACTGGGAGCCAATGGAGAGAAGCTAAAACTGGAGAGAAATGATCTCTCCCACTAACTCCAGTTAAGACTCTGGCAGCAGCATTTCTGATCAGCTGAAGATGTTTTAAAGAAGTATTTGGACACCCAGATAATAAACCATTGCAATAGTCCAGTCTAGACGTGACAAATGCATGAACTGGTTTTTCTGAATCATTTTTAGATGAGATGTTTCTAATGTTAGTGATATTACGCAGGTGGAAGAAGACGGTTCTGGTAACGTTTTTAATGTGGGGGATAAAAGACATGTCCTGATCAAAAATAACACCAAGATTTTTAACATTAGAACTGGAGGACAGATTAATTCCATCCAAGGAGGGAGAAAGACTGAAAAATGTATTCCTAAGATGCTCAGGTTCAAAAACTAAAACTTCAGTCTTGTCTGTGTTCAAAAGCAGAAAATTTAGGGTCATCCAGGTTTTTATGTCTTTAAGACAAACTTGTAGTCTAAGTAGCTGATTGGAGTCATTGGGTTTCATGGACAAATATAACTGTGTATCATCAGCATAACAATGAAAATGTATCCCATGCTGTTTAATAACTACCTAATGGAAGTAAAAAGTATTGGTCCAAGCACTGAACCCTGAGGAACTCCATGACCAACTAAACTAAAAGCCATTGTGCCCATTTCAGGGCATTTCAAATTGTTTGCTTTTTGTAGCCATTTTTGGGCTCGTTCAGCCGATCGGAGCAGACGGGTTCATCCAGAGAGATGCTCACCTGATAGAAAAGTTTAATTTGTCTTGAGGATTTTGGCTTCATTATTTTCTTAAAAATAACTGAATATTATCAGTAGAATTTCACTGAATGATGTAATCTGTCCCTAAAACCTTTTTCAGCATCCAATTTTTTTTCCATCTGTGTCTAAAACTGTGTCTGAAGGCTGTCTTTGACGAAGTCTATGAAGTCATAGTTTTTTTTTTTTTTAATTTATTTAAAAGGTCATCAACTGCTGACCCTTTTAGTTTTTTTTAAAATTAAACAGTAAAAGAAGTACGGCACATTATACGCCCGTAGACAGACTTTTCCTTTTGGCTCGCTCCCTTCTTGAGGGGTCGCCACAGCAAACTAACTCGCACCAAGACTTGACATCCACCGACCACCGAGCTACCACAGCCCTCTGTGTGGAGCACAGAGCTGCCATCTAGGGCGCAGATGGTTACGGTTAACTTCCACGCAGATCCTCCTGTGTTCAGGGCTGTGTTTGTTCCGTCATGGTGGGGGTTAAGGGGCTTGTTCAAGGGCCCAGAGTGGGTCTAATGAGGATGGAGGCAGGTGTGGGCTTTTCACCTTTCCCACCCACGTTTTGATGTCGTCGGTCCAGGGGATCGAACCGGCGACCTTCCCATCACAGGCTCACCTTCTCTAACCTCTGGGCCACCACTCCGCCACCTGTCAACACACTTCTACAGCAATCTATAGCAATGGGTTGGACCAGCAAAAACCTTGTACAAAATTTGACCTTGATTTGTGATCTTGACCTTCAACATCAACGTTCATTAGATTATCTTGAGAAGTTATGGGCAGGACGAGAGAAAGTTTACGGATGTACGGACAGAGTATACAGCTTAATTGTCAGCGTGAGTATAATAATAATAATAATGTTCAGGCTGAGGTTGGACGTGAGAGACGCTCTCAGGATGTTTCACTTTCTATTGATTTAAAAGAAGAAGATGTAAACAGGACTCCTCATCACTCTCGTAAAAGGAAGTTCAAAACTTTAATTTGAGACCAGCACTTCAGGGTCCACCCCTCTCAGTGCGGGGTCTGAAAATGACCCGCACACACCAGTGAGCCCCCGGTGCTCCTCTCACCAATTAACACCTCCTTCCTACGCCGACTTCTCCCGAACGTTTCTGCACCGTTACCTTGACGGACGCCTGCTCCACCATGGGACATAATTGGCAAATCAATATGCAAAACCTAAATAAATTAACCTTCTTTAAAACTAACGAGCATTTGGACGCCCAGCTGGGCAAGGGACCAGAATTAACATTTGTCATCTTTTTTTTTTTGG
>NC_056520.1:14609846-14626395 GCF_014905685.2 Nematolebias whitei
GCGCTGATGTGAGAATAAATTATTTAAGAGCGGCTGTTCTTTCTTGAGACTACTGTAAAAAAAAATTAAAAAGTATTTACTGTACTGATAAACAAAATTATACAGAGCTGAAACAAGAGAAGACAGTTTGGAAGCTTTTTAGACTTTGATTAAAAAAAAACAGTGACACTAAACAAAAAGTTATTTCATAGTGTGAATGTTTACAGAACATTCACACTATTGTGATCCATTTTTCTTCTGCACGTTTTTCGGAGCGATTCTCGTCCCGCAGTTTTCAAGCTTTTTCAACAAATCATTTATCAAAACGTTCGGCTCTTTCAGGACAATCCTGCTATGACTTTTGGTATTGGTGCAACTTTAGCTTTTTGAAATATTTAGCTGTTTCTGCCACTTTTTTTTCTCATAAAAGATGAATCAAGCTCATTTTACATCCTTGAAATCTTTAGATGTGTTTACAACCTTTTACTGCTCCTTTCACATTTTGTTCTGCTTCAGCTTCTTTCAGCTTCCTTGTGCAAACTTTGTTTCAGCTACTTTCAGCTGTTTTGTGCTCCTTTCCAATTCTTTCTGCTAACCACAACATTTTTGTGCTTCTAACTTCTTTCTGCTATTTTCAGCTTGCTATGTTCCTTTCAGCTAATTTTTACAAGTTTAATCTTCTTCTGCTATTTCAGCTGCTGTTTAGCAGTTTTATGCTAATTTGAGCTTTTTCAGCTAATTCCACATTTTTTGCACTCATTTCAACTTTTTTTCAGCCCAATTCAGCAGATATGTGCTCTCTTCACTTCTTTCTGACTTTTGCGCAACTCTTGAGCTATTTTTTTGGTTAATTTCAGTTTTTTTTTTTTTATAGCTAAATTAGTTTTTTTTGTGCTGATTTCTGCCTATTTAAACATAATTTAGCAAACATGAGTATTTCTGATTTCTTCTACCATTTAAGACTTGCTCTTCCATTTCAGCAAAATTTCAGCATGTTTTTTTTAAGTTAATTTTAGCTGTTTTTCAGCAAGTTCTTCTGCAATAAGCATCCACATTGCATTTTCACAGGAAATGCAATTTCTCCAGTTATTATTATCCCAAAAGGCAAAGTTTGACATTAATGTTTTTGTCTTCGTGTGTTCATTTGTTATTCTGTTAGCAAAATATCTCATTAACCTCGGGGATAAATTAAAATCATATATCAACTAGACATTCAGTTTGTTGTGGTAGTGCTTGTTGTTTGTTTACATGTTGTCTTTGTGCCATTCACTGATCTCTCTGCATTTTTTGGGTCCCTGCTGTGTTTTTCTCGTCAGTTTTCATTCTCTTCGTTCCACCAGTTTACGACTTTTCTTTGTCTCGGAGCTTTACAGCTCTTCATGGTAGTTGTAGTCCTTGATATTCGTCTCTGTAGTTTGCAGCATTTGGGGTCATTTTGTGTTTTGTTGTTTTATATCCCGGTTGTCAATATTTACTTTTAAGCACATATTTCAGCCTGGGTGTTTATTATAATGTGACATTTGTGGTGTCATAGCAAATAATAAAAAATGTGATAAAAAAAGAAAAAAGATTTTAAAACGATATTTGGAGAAGTTGATGTTCCAACCTCGGACTCAGGAGAAACAATGCGGACTTTGACAAAGCCATGAAACACTGGACCAGCTTTTTATTTTTACTCAAATCTTAGAGGATTAATTATAAACCACCTACGTGAAGGCCAGCAAATAATGTAGTTATCTATGTTTGTCTGTTAGCAAAATATCTATTGAACCAATGGATGAATTCTAATGGCACTCAAAGTACTCGTCTGATGTTGATCTGACTCAAGATGGCCGCCACAGAAAATCAAAACGGAGCAAACACAAAAGTGGCAACAAATCAGCTAATTTAGCAGAGCCTGAGCTAAAACTGTGTGGTAGTAGCTGAGCGTCATCCACAACACACTCACAGTGCTAACGGATATCAGGTTGAAAAATATTTTCAATAATTCAACCAAGACCATTCAGGTCCAGTTTATTTTTTTGTTGGGACGTTCCATCCAAAGGACTTCATCAGTTCAAGGAGCCACAACAAACTCAGTCCCACAAGCAGCACACTCACATAGTAGACCAACCAGTTTGCTGGTGGTAAGGTGGTTTCTGGTGCCCGCTCTCTCCCCCGTACACTCCTCTGAGGCAGCCATAGCCAAAGTGGTTCAAAACATCAAAGTTCATGCGCAATAATCCAGGTAAAAAAATCCAACAAAGTTAAGTCAGGTCCTCTGGCCATTTTATTTTTTATGTTGAGACGTTTCGTCCTTCATCCAAAGGACTTCACCAGTCCAAGAAGCCACAACAAACTCCGTGCTATAAGTGGCTTACTCCACATAGTGGGCCAACCAGTTTTGATTTGATGTTTTGAACCACTTTGACTATGGCTGCTTCAGAGGAGTCGACGGGGGAGAGGGTGGGCCCCAGAAACCATCTTATCACCATAAAACTGGTTGGCCCACTATGTGAGTAAGCCACTTATGGGACTGAGTTTATTGTGGCTTCTTGGACTGATGAAGTCCTTTGGATGGAAAACGAAACATTTATTAAAAAAATAATAATAATCTGTCCAGATAACCTGATTTAACTTTGTTGGATTTTTTTTTTAACCTGAATTATTGAGCATGAACTTTGATTTTCAATAATTGACTAAAAAAAGTTAAAATCACATTTTCTCACCACTCAACTCTCTCATCACTGTTCCCGTGTGAGCGTAAACCTGAAACAATAAAAAAAAAAACTGCAGCCACAGAAACCGTCCCAGTGGACGAGGTCTGGGCCAGATGACCTAACTGACATCACATCAACCTCGGAGTCGTATGAGCAGTAAATAATTTCAGATTAAGACGAGGTATTCTCATCCTGCACACGCATCTTAAGCTGCCACCTTCAAACCTACACTTCCGTCCTGCTGTTCCTGGTCAGCACCGAAGGATTTAATTAGGCCAAATTTGAGCCAAGACGGGAAACAAGTTTGTTCGTGATGCAGGTCGTCTGGAACGTTTCACTCATTAGCTTTATTTTGTTTATCTTACAGTTTTGACAGAAGCCGAGTTCTGATCCCGAATGATTTCCGACAGATTACTTCAAACATTTCTGGGCTTCATGTAAAGCCAGACAGCTCCCCGGGCAGCCGGTGGTGACACCAGTTAACAGGTAATAGGGATGGAGAGCTGCATGAATCAGAACTAATTACCTCAAATAGCCACGGCCTCGGGCTAATTTTTCCACTTCGCGTCTTTCCAGTGTGACAGCTGGCAAAGGTAGCTGCAGAGGCGAACCGCTGCGCGGGACTTTTCATCCTCTTAATTAATTGTAGGAGAAGTAAACCGTGAAAAGCTACATACGGGAACCTTGGTGACCGCGCTCTTGGCAGGTCTGCGGCGACAGCGCGCATTAATAATAAAGTCAGGTGCGGAGTAAACACTGGATTCGTTTTGGGTGGTTTGGCTTCACTGGCGTCGGAGCTCCACGTGAAGCTATCAAAGAGCTCCATCAAATGGAGCCTAACGTGTCTGAACGCAGCTTGTTTGAGAGCGAGAAACATGAATGCACTTGAAGAGCAGACTTCATGAATAAGAGACAAAATCAGACCAAAAAAAGGCAAAAAGGGACGGAAAGAAAGGAAGTGAGCTGCGCTCAGATGATTTGGAATCAGATACTCCAACCTTGTTAGCATCGGGAGCTTATTTCCATATTAACGACCCCTTCAGAACCTTCAAAGTAATGAATAATTGACAACAAATGAAATGTTTTGATTGTCGTCAGCGCCCGGCGTCTTTAATGTTTCATATGTTGCTTTCCAGCTAATTATGGAGATGGCACATTTGTCAGAAACGCGTGCCCCTGCTGTAAACTCGACGCGACCCTACCACCGTCCTCAGACTCCCTGTGATTCCAGGCAGGAGGAGGTGGGGGGGCAACGGTGCAGACAAACGCTCCCTGTTGTAATTAGGAGGCGGGTGGGGCGCTCGGTGACCCACCACCACCTGACCACTGCGGAGTGACGCCAGCTCACACAGATCTGGTCTTTAAAAAGGCCCAGGAGAAGCATCTGGTCCGACTTCTTGTATGAGTTTATCTGGCAACAGAAGCAAGGAAATAAAGGATCGCCTGCCGCCTTTGAGAGAACGAACAGAGTTGGAGCAGTTTTGGTCATAGCTAATAAATTCTTATAGGCCACCTTTCACAGCCTGTGTTGGGCATGACTCTCAGCTACTACCACACCAAATCCTGAGTCAAACTGTCCGAGTTACATACATCTTTGTGTTTTTAAAGGTCATATATTTGTGGCAAACATCTTAATTTAGATAAAGTGCTTAATCTTTATCTGATCTTAATCTTGAATGGTGTACCACAAGGCTCAGTCTAAGGACCCACCCTCTTCACAATTCTATTGTTTTTTTTAATACCATTTTCTATAACTTGCTCTTGTCTATTAGTATGCCTTCTTTTATGATTGTCTATTGTTGTCTTTGTTGTTCACTGTTGTCATCATTCTTTGTTAAAAACAGGTCTTTCTTGTTAATGAGTCCCCGAGGCTCAATGAGACTAACCTGTGTAAATAAAGGTTGAATGAAAAAAAGTGCTTAATCTGATATTTTGCTAACAAATGCACAGACATAAGCAAAAACATTACCTCCTTTTCATTTAAAGCCACGGGCGATAAAGGAACAGAGACAAGTTGGACTAGTTGTAAATTATTGAAAGTTTGCAGACTTTCACTAGAAATTACAGCTACTTTGTGTTTTATCACACAAACTCTCGAGATTTGCAGAGTATGCACAAAATTATTGCACTAATGTTGCATTCTTGTGACAAAATCACAAATTTCTGACATTTGTGGGAAGGTTTGCGATGTTTGAGAAATCTGGGCCATTCCTGCTCAGCGGTCGTTTTCTCATCAGACGTTAGACGTTCGGAGAAGCTGCAGCACGTCTTCACGCTGCTGCGGACGGAACGCTCAGCTTTGATTCTTCTCTAAACTATCGCAGTTTGGTTTCATACTGTAAGGCGTCAAAATCTAAAGTTCTTCCAAAGTTTTTGCACTTTGTGATTCACGGAAACTGAATTGGTGACGGGTTATAGATGCCTGCAACAAATCTGACCTTTCTGAGAGAAAGTAGTGCAGTTTAAATTTCCTCGCAACTCATTAAGAGCTCTCGTAAACTTTTCGAACCAAAGCCATGCAGCCCAGTGAGATGCAGAATTTTAGATACTCTCAAATTGAAAAAAAATTCTGCTAGTTTCACAGAATTCTGTGTGTTTAAAATTAAGCGAGCAGCAAGCTGTGAGGCCACATTTTGCACAACGACATTTTTAAAGTCACATCTTATTCTTTGCATTCACTGTTTGCTAAACTACTCTAGTCGCATGCATCATTTGGTTGCCCTCATCGTATCCACATTTATAATTTAATCTATGGGAATACAGTTTAGAAATAAAACAGGCAGATTTACACTTTTTTAATAGTTATTTATCATATTTTTAGATATAGACAGGGTGAAGAAGAGCCTTGGAAACATAATTTGATTTATGATAACTGGATTCTGCTTTTGGAGTCGGTGGAAATCTGGATCTGGATTATCGACAAATTTGGAAACGTCAGCAGCTGTTTAAGCTGTGTGGAATGTGTGTGCCAGGCTTGGCAACACTCAAGACTCTGTGCGAACTACCTGTGGACCTGTATCAGAGCTGAGCAGGCTGGACTGTGGAACTTTGAGGCACTGTTCACGGATGGTTGGAAGGAATAGATCTTGGAGAAGTTATAAGCCCGACTTCGGCGTAATTTGGCTGTTTGGAGTTTCTATGAGATGTACTAGGGAGACTGTAAAGGCAGACGCGGAAATTAACGAGCTCGGCCTGACCCAAAACAATGTTGAAATCTGATTCTGGCTCTGGCTTTGGAAGACTACTTGTTTCCATAACATCCAAGGAGAAACTGAGATAGAGATGCATTGATCCGACACAAACATCAGTATCAGCCCCTATATCGGAAAACTTCTGGATCGGGTATCGGTGACATGACTGGGCAGATCTATTCACTCTAATTCTATGCTTTGTGCTCTGAGTGATGTCACGTGCTAGCAAACTCACCACACAGATTGTTTTCAAAACGGAGCGAGTGAAAGGATGAGCCGTCTGGAACTATTTCACATTACCTTAGCCAACACATTCGACAGCTATGTGCAATACGTGCACAGCGACGGTTCCAGGGGGCGTCACTAAAACTTCCAGTTATAACACTACCAACTTAATCAAGCATCTCCAGAGATTTCACCCTAAAGAGCACGCTGAGTTTGTTGACTGAAATTCAGCACTGTTTTTCTGCATCGGATCGGTATCGGTTCGGTATCGGCAGATGCTAAACCTCAGATATCGGTATCGGAAGTGGAAAAAGTGGAATGGTGCAACCCTAGAAATAAGATGCTCTGCTCCCCTCCTCACCTCCTCCCCTCATATCCCCAAGGACGTGGACCAGTGTCGGAACTCAGCCGAGCTGGCTGATAAACAAACAGCTCTTATGGCTGGCTCTGGACTATGCTACAACTCCCCTCAAACTCATGCCTTCACGGGCCTCTCTCATTGTCTCCCCTGCTGCAACAACTTAGGAGATGCAAAGGTGCCAAAGGGCTGCGTCGCTCACCTGGCGGTCGTGCTGGGACCCCTTCCCCCTACCCACTCCACATGCATATGTATTATGTCTATCTACAGTATGTTGCTTGCATGGAGGTAGAGCTTTTTGCTGCCTTACACTGTGCCCTTTGGGGAGTGGTGGCGCAGAGGTTAGAGAAGGTGGGCCTGTAATTGGAAGATCGCCAGTTCAAGCCCCGTTACAGACAACATCAAAAATGTGGGTGGGGTAGGCGAAGCACCCACAACTGCTCCCACCCTCATTCGTCCCACTCTGGGCCCTTGAGCAAAGCCCTTAACCCCCACCATCTGCTCCTCCGGGTGTCCTAGATAGCAACTCTCTGCTCCACACAGAGGGCTGTGGTAGCTTGGTGGTCTGTGGTTGCGTCAGGAAGGGCATCCGGCGTAAAAATAACTGCCAAGTCTTCGTGCGACTTAGTTCACTGTGGCGACCCCTAACGCAGGGAGCAGCCGAAAGAAGAAGAAAAAACTGTGCCCTGTGTCCAAGGACACAGTGCGAGAGATCTTTTTTAAATATCTTCTCTCCTACTGCTTTCTTCCCCTTTTCCTTAGTGATAGTTATCTAAGTGATAAGGGCAGCGCTTAATAGAAGCTGCAGCTCCTGTGCACTTCCATCTGGCCTCCAGATGGCTGTATGGAACGTAATTTCGCTGTACTTAACTGTGCAATGACAATAAAGTTGATTCTGATTCTGATTTTATGACAGAGTATTAGGGACACGCTAAGGGAAAAAATATTACATTGCGAGAAAGTAGTACTAAAATTACAAGAATAAAGTCATAGTATTATGAGAATAAAGTCATATTACTCTTTGAAGGGCCCGCAGATATAACCACCAACCGCTGCCAGAAAGCTCCTCTTCCACAAAAGAAGCAATATATTCCAAATATGTGTGTTTTTTTTCTTTGGAACAGGCATAGTCATTTGTACAATCATTTCAAAGTCCTGAAACTGATAATAATCTGATGCTGATGTGCTAACTGATTAAGTATTTGCTTATTTGTAAAACCAATACCAAAGTATAACTTAACAAGATGCTCAATATTCATCATTTTACCGCAGTTGTAATACTGTTTTTTCATGTCCAAGTTCTGATAATATTTCAACTTTATTCTCGTAACACATTACTTTTTTCTCGTAATTTTTTTTCTTAGCGTGGCCCTAATAATCTGTCACATATTTTAGACCTTAGAATATGTTTGATTATAAAGGGATGCTGTGTCCACAGACAGCTGTAGAGTTACAGAAACTAAGTTTTGAGCTGACCTTGACAACTTCGAGAAAAAAACGTGGGGAATTTCTTTCAACACGTTCAAACTTCACGACACAAAACCTTTCTAGTAGCCCCTTGCTGCTGTGACTCTCTGCAACGCCATCATTGTGGCTTTTTGTCCAAACTGACCAAAAGAGCTTTAAATCTTACACCCTAATCTCTGCTGCTCCAATTTTCAGTCTTTGTGCTTGTGATGAACTTTTAGGCTGACACCTCGTCTCTTTGATGCACCTCGACGAGACAAGGCAGAGCTGACAGAGGTCATGTGTCTGATGGAGCCAGCTGCAGTGTGTACATGTGCTATATTTGGACCATGTGTGTGTGTGTGAGAACACGCCTTTACACGTATGCGAGCGTGTCTGATGGTCCGGTCAGGTCAGAGTATCCTGAAGACACTGTCAGGCAGGATTGATTTCCTTTTTCCCGATCCGTGGAAGTGTTCCTGTAACACAGCTGACTCCCCCCCGCCCCGAGTTGCGTTACCTTGTCGTTTTGCGACACAGATCAAAGAGAAGACGAGCTGAGAATAGCTCTACGGTGACCTTGAACTCCTTAACGAACAGGAGGCGATGAGTGACAGAACGCAGGTCTACGGGCAGATCTCAGCAGCGTATTACTGTGATGTCAAATCAAATAAGAAACAAAAAGACGATTAAGAACTCAGAGGTAAGCGTAGACAAGAGCTCCAATCAAAGCCTACATGAAAATAGAGCAAGTTGAAGTCTGGAAGACAATGATTGATAAACTCGACACTTGGGAGAAAAGCAAACAACACATTTAGCAGGCTAACAAAAGCCCTCAAACCAACAACTCTACGGGCTCACAGGCTTCACCATACTTCAATCTGTAAAGCAGTGGTTCCCAACACTGGTCCTTGAGGAACACCATCCTGCATGTTTTAGTTGTTTCCCTGCTCCAACACACCTGATTCAGTGATTTAATTACTTCCTCATGTTTTGCAGAAGCCTGTTAATCACCCATTAATTAAAATCAGGTGTGTCGGAGCAGAGACACAACTGAAACATACAGGATGGTGTTCCTCAAGGACCAGGGTTGGGAACCCTTGTGTTGTTCCTGTGCGCGTTCCTTCAAACAGTGCAATAAGGCCAATTAAAAATAAAGATGAAAAACAAGTTCAAGGTCATGATAGGACGATAAGACAGAGTGCTTGGAAGGGCGGCAGGAGAAAGCTTCTACTGTCTACTAACAACATGGCGGCGTGACATAGTTCTGAAAAGTTTAATCTGAAGGAAACCCAGGAGTTCTAGAACAAAACCAGACCAAAGGAGAGATGTTTACCCAGAATGCACAGCAGAAAACACTTCAGATCTACTGCGAGCATGGTGGTGGAGGGCTGATGGATCGGGCGTCCTGTCAGTCATTGAGTTGACCATGAACTCTTCTGTAGACCAAACGGTTCTAGAGTCGAACAAGAGGACATCTGTTTCAGCAGCTGAAGCTTGGACCAAATGGGTCAACGGGACAATGATCATCAACACAGCAGCTAAGTCAGCAGTTTTTCTCTCCCCGCTGACAGCTCCTTGGCTCCTCCTCATGTCGGCCATCCGAAGGTCCGGCTCCCTCCAAAAGTGTTTTGGTGCTCAAGGGCTCTTACAGTTATGGCAGACACGGGCCAATTATTCTTGTCAGCAGCCTCTCATTTCTCTCCAACATCAATGACATTACCCGATCTGCGTATTTCCACCTACGAAACATTCATCGACTCTCTCCTTCCCACTCTCCACACTCTTCTTCCATCCTTGTTCATAGTCTTGATGTTTCCAAAATTGATTATTGCAACTCCCTCCTCTTCGGTTTCCCTTACAAATCCCCACGAAAGCTTCAAACGGTTCAAAACTCCCACATCACTACCGAAAACCCCATCATTTCCTCACATCACCCGAGTCGTAAAGCAACTCCACCGGCTCCTGGTCACATTCAGAATCCAAGCGAAAACGCTGCCATCCACAACCTCGCCCCTCCTTATCCATCTGATCCCTGGCAAATCGCCACACCTTCCCGTTCCCTCCATTCTTCCTCTTCTATCCACCTCAGCACCATGGGAAACAAAATCCCACTCTGCTTCCTGACTCTGGAACTCTCTTCATCCTGACATCTGCAACAGATAGATCCATAGATAAGATACTTTATTAATCCAAGGGGGGAAATTCGATTGACCCTCTTCCTACATTCAAATCAACTCAATTCATCTGTTCCAGTTAACCTACTTGCTCGTCAAAGTCCAGAATCTCAACCTGGTTGAGACACTGTGGACACACCTTCAGAGATCTGAGCATACACATCAATGATCTGAAGCGAAGCTAGAAAGAACAGTGGGCCAAAATTTCTCCACAACCATGTGGGAGAGTCCAACAGAAATCAACTACTGGGAATTCTTGCTGCTACAGGAGGTTCTACAAGCTGCTGGATCAAAACCAGTTCACGTTCTTCATATTTTCTGAAGTGTGTTGTTTATTTAAAGTCACAAACATCTCTTTTAAGAGCTGGTAAAGGAAAGTTATTCCCAAAAATGGCTCTAGTAACTAAATTCTGATTCACAGTAAGCTGAAGCACAAGGAGGTGGGCGGGGCCTGATCACACCACTGTCGCTGACCAATCAGAGGAGAGGGCGCCATTTTTAACTCCCTTTTTTTTTTTTTTACACAAAATATATAAATATGCTGGAAATATTCACATTTTTTTGGTAGGAATTTCAAGAATGGATCTCATTACTGATAAAACGATGAAGACTATGACGTTTGATCCAAACAGCCATTAGACGGGTCAGGGTCTGGGACCTGTTCTGTGTTTTATTCAAATCAGCTTTAAAACATCACAATAAATGCACTTTAAAAAAAGTGATTCATCGCTAAACAACCTGTAAAAGACTGAACTTGTTAAAATATAAAATAAAATTCTTGCAGGACATCGGCCATCTTGCACACCACCATTCTATCAAAGATCTCGTCCCATCTGTTAGTGTTCAGAGTATGTGTTGCACAAGACTGTCAGCTACTACCGCACCAAGACTTTGCTGAAAAAATTTAAAATTGGCCGACTTCTAGACATTTTCACGTTTGCTAAGGTTGATAGTCTACAGCAGCCATCTTGAATCGGATAAGTTCCAAAAGTTAATCACTTGTAGATGTCCATCTAGTGATTGCTTTCGAGGACTTTTCATTAAAATCTGTCCAGTTGTTCATGAGATATTTTACTAACAGACAGACAAATTACATGATCATTTGCTTTTCAGGACAGTGAGTGATGATGTTTGAAATTATATTAGTAACTGTCTGGTTTTCTGTGCAAATTAATTAATTATTATTGTAGGAACCAAGAGAAATCTTAAGGTTTTAAACAACCTTAAGTTATTAATTCTGGTTCTTTTCCAGTTTGTAGCAATAATAAAAAAAAAAACTACAAATGTATGGATTTATGTACATCTCTCTAAAACTGTAAAACAGCATTTTTTTTAAGTAATTAAAATTAATATAAAAAAAATGGTGAAACCAAAATATTGTAAAATCTGCAGTAGTTCCACCAAGCAGCCACTAGAGGGCAGAATAACACCAGGAAACAAGCAGCAGCTGCTTCAATGACATGCTCACACAACTCGAGGTGACCTTTGACCCCGAGCTGCTGCAGCAGGTAACACGCAGTTAGATCTTGATTTAATCAGCAGAAGAAATCGATCCGGGTTTGAACTTCTTCAGAGGAACAAACATGAAGTGATTTATGACAATAAAACCCCGACTCAACCAATAAAACTGTTTTCTGAAGAATCAACGCGTTTCTTCTTCGAGCTTATGAAAAATATTTCACATTAAACTGTTTTGAAGACACTTCATTAAACAAATACGCGTCACTTCTACCGTTTCTTTCGCCTCGTCGTATTTTTTGATTCAAGTTCGGAAATTCAACCGAATTCATTTTAATTTAACGACAATAAATTTGACTTGATTTAGAGCAAAACCAAAAGTATCAAACAAACCTCCCAATTTTTAAATGAAATCAACCAAACGTGGACAGATTTTGAGTTCCACAAACAGAACAAAACCTGCAATAAAACAAGAATTATTATTCTTAATTATTACTAAGTTATAATTAACTTGTGCAACAATGTGCACTCTTGATTCGAAAGAAAAAAAATATTAATTAATGTGTTTCTTTAAGCTTGAACCCAGAGAAATAAAGAGTTCAGAGGTGAGGATTTCAAATTAACAGCTGATCTGAAGTCAGATTATCTCATATTTAGGGAGAAAAACCACAGGAGACACTTCAGATCAGCTGACCTGGTTCAGGATCCTCAGGATGTGTGTGTGTGTGTGTGTGTGTGTGTGTGAGCGTGTGCGCGTGTGCGTGTGTTAAAGGCATCGCCTCAACAACCTGAGAGCTTCAACGTCTCGAGGTGCAGAGTTGGAAAAGTTCTGTTTTCCTGCACAATTCTGAAATTATTCGTATTTGAGGGTTTAGTTTGTTTTGCACAACGATTTAAAGGTTTTAAAGCTAAATTCAAATCCCATCAAGACATTTCCAGTTTTCTATTTGCTGTATCTGAGAAACATGTTCAAATGTCACTTATTTCACAAATATTACTCTCATATCAGAATGTATTTGTATTTTTATGAACCCGTTTGTACAGAAGCTGGACACAATTAACAGTTTTTAACAACATTTAGGGAATAGAAGCCTAATTCTTTTTATTTTTTATTATTATGTTGTTCAGTTTGACACAAATAAAGACTTTCTAAAAAAAAAAAAAAGAACTGTCCAACTCAACTTGGGCACATTTTAATAAAAATTTTTGCCAAAAAATCATCCCATAAATCTAAAAAATAATTTGATAAACATTTTAAAACTCGGTGATGTCCCAAACGTTCACTTTGTCGTTAATGAATAAATACTGTAAATAATCTTTTATTTGTTACATTTAAAAAGCTGCAGCTGATTCAATCACTAAACACATTCAAGTCGTTTTATAAAGCATAAAATTAACAACTTTTATAGAATAATAGAAAATAAGTGGTTTTTTTTTCACTATTTTGATAAACTTTGTAACGTAGAACACCTAAAATCTGACAATTTGCTTGTTAAAGTTGCGTGTTTGACGTCATAGATTTCAAAAACCAAAACAAAATGTGTTTTTTTAAATTTTCTATATATCAAATATTACAATAAATATTTCAATAACACATTTTAGACAATAACATTAATTACATTATCTTTACAGGACTGTTTCTAGTCATCTGAAACCAACAACACAATTTAAGCAATAAATAAATAAATAAATATTTTAAATCAAATTGACTTGAAAGTTTACTTTGTGGTGCTTTTTACTTGAAAACAATCATAATAAGTTCTTTTCACCGAACATTTAAAAACAAACAGATATTTTAAGAGAAGTTGCATTTCCTGCGAAAATGCAGCATGAATGTTTATTGCAGAAGAAATTAAATGAAATGAGCAGTAGCTTAAGAGAAACATGCTGAAATGGAAGAAAAAGCCTAAATTTGTAGAAAAATGTAGAAAGAACACATATTTGCTGAAGCAGACATCAGCACAAAAATTAGGAAATTATTTTGAAGTAGCTGAAAAGGCAGAAAGAAGCTTAAATTACCAGAAGGACGTGGAAAGAGTGAAAATGGGCTAAAAATGTGGAATTAGCTGGAAATGCTAAAATTGGCATAAAACAGTGGCTGAAAAAGTAGAAAAAGCTGAAACTTGCATAAATATGCTGAAAGGAGCATAAGTTGAAATTAGCCGAAAGGAGTTAATTTGGCTGAAAGTAGCAGAAATTACCATGAAAATATGAGTTTATCTGAAAACAGTTGAAATCAACAAAAAAATGCTAAAAAGCTGGCTGAAACATAGAACAACTATAAGTTAGCAGAATAAAACAGAACGAACATGTTTACCCATTTAGACTGAAAGAAGCAGAAATGAGCACAAAAGTGGTAATTATCTGAAAACAGCTGAAATAAGCAAAAGTAGCTAAAAAGCAGACAGAAGCTTACAAGAAGAAAGTGGAGAGATTTTTACTGAATTAGGCTGAAAAAAGTTGAAATGAGTGCAAAAAATGTGGAATTAGCTGAAAAAGCTAAAATTAGAATAAAAACTGCTAAAAAGCTGCAACTAGCAGAAATATGCTGAAAGGAGCATAAGTTGAAATTAGCTGAAAAAGTTAATTTGGCTGAAAGTAGCAGAAATTACCATGAAAAACATGTTTATCTGAAAACAGCTGAAATTAGCTAAAAAAATGCTGAAAAGCTAGCTGAAAAGGTAGAACAAGCTTAAATTGGCAGGCAAAAACCAGAAAGAACATGTTTAGCCAATTAGACTGAAGAAGCAGAAATGAGCACAAAAGTGGAAATTATTGAAAACAGCTGAAATAAGCAAAAGTAGATTAAAAAAAAGCAGAAAGAAGTTTACAAGAAGAAAGTGGAGAGAGCACATTTTTGCTGAATTGGGCTGAAAAAAGTTGAAATGAGTGCAAAAAATGTGGAATTTAGTGAAAAAGCTAAAGTCATCATAAAAACAGCTAAAAAGCTGAAACTAGCAGAAAGAAGCTGAAAGAAGCATAACAAGCTGAAATTAGCAGAAATAAGTTAGAAGAAGCACAAAAATGTTGTGGTTAGTAGAAAGAATCTGAAAGGAGCACAAAACAGATGAAACACAGCTGAAATTAACTGAAAGTAGCTGGAAAAAGTTTAAACTTTCACAAGGAAGCTGAAAGAAGCTGAAGCAAAACAAAATGTGAAAGAAGCAGTAAAAGGTTGTAAACACATCTAAAGATTTCAAGGATGTAAATTGAGCTAAATTCTTTTTCTATGAGGGAAAAAAGTGGCAGAAAAGGCTAAAGATTTCAAAAAGCTAAAGTTGCACCAAAAGTCGTAGCACCCTTCTCCTGAACGAGCTGAACATTTTGATTTATGAATTGTTGAAATAGCTTAAAAGCTGCGGGACGAGAATCATGTCAAAAGACAGACGGAAGAAAAACGGATCACAATAGAGTGAATGCTTCATAAACATTCACACTATTAAAGTCCTAAACACGAGTCAACATTTTGAACTTGTAAAACTTGAATTCATAAATAATATTTGGGCTTATTTCTGTTTTAGGTAAAAAAAAACAACAAAAAAAAACAAACTTGGATCAATAAGAAAAAATGATGAAAGGCTAAACTCTTTAAAACAACGTGAAATGGATTTTAGAGACTAGATGTCCAATCTAAATAAATTCTAGACTTTATTTATTTAAAAAAAAATAAAAAAGTTTCAGGTAGTTTTGTCTCCTCTGTTCACTGACAATCGTTTTAAATTCGTCAAATCAGATCGTCATTTTCCAGAGTTCTGACAGATCGTGGAGATTACCGGGACCCGAGCGGCGGCTCTGACGCCCGTCACTCGTCCCGACTGTGCGCCGATCGTTCAGCTTTGTCTTTCTCAATCTCTAATAAAACTCCCTTTCCTTTCATCCCCTCCTCCTCCTCAGTTTCAGTTTCTTCTGGCTCCAACAACTTTGTTCTATTTCTCATTCTCTGGCGTAATTACAGTTTCACAGCCACGGCTCGGGCACGCTGCAGATATCCCCTCCCTCCTCTTCTTCTTCTTCTTTTTTTTGAGTTTGGGCCTCATTAATAATTCACAGAAAGAGACTGGGAAATTTTAGTGCAATTTGCTGCTGGATCCCACTTATTGTTTTTGCAGAGAGGATGAAGGCGTTTGTAGTCCTGACTGTAATTTGGCCGCTCCTCTCTGACAGGCCACACATCACTCAGGGAGGGGGTGATATTTGTGAGAGTCGGGGTCCGACGGTCGCCTCACAGCCTCAGACTCCCTTCAAGGCTTCTGGGTGCTGTTTGTTCATATTTATGCCTGATAAGTGTCGATGTTTTATTCCGTTTGTTTGCATTCGAGCAGACAGCTGCTGAATTATTCAGAGCGGGCCGAGCGGCGAACACGACAAAGACAACAGGAAACTTTTGCCTTCAGAAAGAAAAGAGAAGGCGCTTGTTGAAGGAACGAGCAGAGCGCTGCGTGAAGCGAGTTCAGGGCGCTGACGGGTGGGTTCCTGCACGACAGAATGATCCCGTTTCCTGTGTGAATACATTAAATTAAAAATAAAGGTCATAAACTGAAGCGATCTGCAAACAACTAAGTGACTATTAACACAAATAGGCAACGTTGAGTTAAAGCATCATTTAAAGAGCTGCTTTAAATGATAGTTTAACTGCTAATCAGAGGGAAAACTCTAAGGTATTTACCTTTTTTTAAGCAAAACTTCCTCACAAACACTGGGATTTGAAGCGTTTTGTTAATTTTCATTAATGTGTGGAAAACAAACACGAGACTACAAAAATATATACCATATCACGTACTGTATGTCAAACTCGAGAGCTGCGAGCCAAATGTGGTCCACAAGATGATAAATTAGATGTAAAATATGTAGGGATGCACGATGTTATCGGTATTGGCTGATATTAGTGATAAAGTTAAATATCGGACATCAGCCATTTCATCAAAATAATTCACCAAAATATAAGGCACTGTTATATATATATATATATATACATACATACATATATATATATACATACATACATATATATATATA
>NC_056520.1:14631395-14645313 GCF_014905685.2 Nematolebias whitei
CGATAAAGTTAAATATCGGACATCGGCCATTCCATCAAAATAACTTAATAATAAAAAAGGTGCTGCTTTATTTATATATATAAACATATATACATACATAAATATTAAGGCACTGTTTTTGTATGACTGAGTGTTGTCATTGTGTTAGAGAGAGTAAATGTCATGAATAAATTTCACATAAAAAATAATACAAGTTGAATATCCTGATGCATGCTCAATAATCCAGGTAGAAAAATCTAAAAAATCTGGTCCTCTGGACATTCAAAAAATCAAAACAAAGCAAATCAACAATTTTCTACATTTTTTTGTTGATTTGCTTTGTTTTGTTTTTTTGAATGTCCAGAGGACCAGATTGAACTTTTTTAGAATACAAGTTGAAGTGTTATATCATTTTCAGCCCCCTTTTTGTCATCTGCATTTGGTATCAGGCCAAAAGACCATGCAGTATTTCAATTCCACAGCAGAGAAAGCTAAATAGTCTCTGTAAGTAGGTCTAGGAAAATTTTTTTTGGTATTGGTTATCGGCCAAATAAGTTTTAACATATTGGCATATCGGATATTGGCCAAAAGGGCAATATTGTGCATCCCTAAAAAATATTGTCTCTTCTAATTTTTTCTTAAAAAAAACAAACCCTGATGAATACATCATTTAGTGTAGACTTCTCTTGGCAGCTGGCTAACTTTGAAGTCAGAAAGATGGCTGGATCATTTTATCATTACTGATTCTGATGTGGAACGAGCAAC
This sequence comes from Nematolebias whitei, assembly GCF_014905685.2. Lineage (NCBI taxonomy): Eukaryota > Metazoa > Chordata > Actinopteri > Cyprinodontiformes > Rivulidae > Nematolebias > Nematolebias whitei. The sequence continues at coordinate 14,632,140 of NC_056520.1, forward strand.
AGATCTTCAAATGAGACAGATCAAACTCTTGTTCATGAACCTATAACCAAGAAAAGATATCAGGTATCTGACTCGAGTTAATGTATCCAAGTGGCCCATGGCTCAGACAACGTTTTTAAATTTTGGCTCCTTTTGGTAACTGAGTTTGACACCCCTACGAAAAACTGAACATTTTTTGAGGAAGTACAATTAATTTTCAAAACGATGAGCAAAACAGCTTTCTTTTATATACAACTTTTGCAATACTTAGTTGGACTTTGCTTCTTAGCACCATTCATTGGTAGAAAATCCTTGTTTAATGCCTTTTGAAAGGCGGAAAAAAACAACCAAAGTCATTTCTTATCAGGAATAAACTTAATGTTTTACTGCGGAAGAATATTTCCAATCAGACATGATGATTAACAGGAACGACAGGAATGAAGGCCAAGTGTAAAGCGCAAGCAGAGATTTGGTCTCGTGTCATGTTGCGCTGCTCTGAGAACAAACAAACGAAACATGTCCAACTCCATCAGGTTTTTTCAGTCTGCCTCTCATTAACTCTGGCCACAGGTGTGTGGTTACCATGGTAATCATATAAACCAGGGGTGCCCAGAACGTCGATCGCACTCAAAAATTTTTTTACTACAGAGGCTTGAATATGATATTGGGATTACAGCTCTAAAATGGTTTAAATCATATCTATCTGATTGATTCCAGTTTGTAAATGTAAATAATAGATCTTCTTCATACACCAACGTTAGTCATGGAGTTCCTCAGGGCTCAGTGCTTGGGCCAATACTCTTTACTTTATATATGCTTCCATTAGGTAAAATTATTAAACAACATGGGATAAATTTTCATTGTTATGCTGATGACACACAGTTATATTTGTCCATTAAACCCAATGAATCCAATCAGCTACTTAGACTACAAGCATGTCTTAAAGACATAAAAACCTGGATGACCCTTAATTTTCTCCTTTTGAACACAGACAAGACTGACTGTCTAGTCCAGTCTAGACACGTCTAGACTGGACTATTGCAATGGTTTATTATTTGGGTGTCCAAATATTTCCTTAAAACGTCTTCAGCTGCTCCAAAATGCTGCTGCCAGAGTCTTAACTGGAGTTAGAAGGAGAGATCATATTTCTCCAGTTTTAGCTTCTCTCCATTGGCTCCCCATAAAATCCAGAATAGAATTCAAAATCTTACTTCTAACCTACAAAGTCCTCAACAACCTGGCTCCATCTTATATTACAGATCTTATTGTTCCATATTTTCCTAACAGAGCACTTCGCTCTCAGGCTGCAGGTTTACTTGTGGCTCCTAGAATTTACAAAAACAGAATGGGAGGCATCTCTTTCAGTTATCAGGCTCCTCTTGTGGAACCAACTTCCAATCTCTGTCCGTGAGGCTGACACATTGTCCAGTTTTAAAACTAGGCTCAAGACTTTCCTTTTTGCTAAATCCTATAGTTAGGGTTGACTTGGGTTTCCTGAGCTGTCCCTGAAGCCAAGATTCAACTTGTCTGCTGGATTCCTTAGATAGAGAACTTTACTAATTGGCTTTTATGTATGTGAATGTTCCTGTAAAGTGCCCTGAGACAACTTTGTTGTGATTTGGCGCTATATAAATAAACTGAATTGAAATTTAATTGAAAAAACATGAATGTTTCCAGAGGTTATTCCAGAGGTTAACTGATAATGCAGCTTTAGGCCTGATAGTCATTTTCACACCTATCAGGAATTTCATCCATGTGACCAGAGTTGCCCATCTGTGAGTCAAACTAAAAACGACCCCAACAAACCACTATTGTGAGGAGAGATAGGGCAATCTGCATATGTATCTAGCTTATCTCAGCTTTATAACTCGAACCTCACACTCTTTGAATTGAGAAAGTTCCTCGGATGAAGCGAAACGTCTTCTGTTACTAAATAAAGTTCAGTCGTTTTTGTCTTGAGCTTCTTTGAATTTATCAAGTCCTGGGTGACTGAGAATCTTCACCAGTGTGTTTCCAGAGGTTGCTCTCATGTAAACGGGCAGATCACTTTGGCATGGTCATTTTAAAAGTAGCTTGCATGCTGAAAATGTGTGGGCACCCCTGAGATAAATGTTTCAGATGTCGACTGTTTAGCCTGTGAATGAAAGCTCATTGTTACCAATAAAACTGGTTATTTGTCCTCAATGTGATGGAAACTACAAAATAACTCACGAAGCAGGACAATGTTCCGAGGCGGCAGTGAGACGAGAACTCCAACACTCGGAGTTTCTTGTGATTTCTGACCTATTTTGCACCGAGTATCTCCTAACCGGAGTGTTTATGGTTGGTTGATGCTCAGTGACACAGCGGTGTCCTGCAGTCTTTTCTTTCTTAATCCCTGGCATCTTGGGTAAAAGATCTCTCTGAAGGAACTACGTCGTTTCTGGCGTCCAGCTGCCGGAAGGAAGTGGAGATTGTCAGGGCGAATTTCCTCCCCGCTCGCTGGCTGTTTCTGTTTGTGTTCCTTAAACTCCTTTTTTTTTCTTCTTCTTTTTGGCAGAGTTAGGTAAAGTGAGGGGAAGAAGAAAAAGAGGTGGCAGCTTCTGCACCTTAAGCTCTTTTTGGAAATTATAGGAATGCTTCTCTTGTGCTGCTCTTGTCACCTTGCCTGAAACATGGCCGTAAACAAGTTGCAGTGATGCGTTTGCTCCAGAGGAGGAATGGGAGGTGGGGGAGAAGGAGGAGGCCTGGGAGGCTGGTGTTTTGTGTCATCCTCTGATAGCGAGTTTTATTTGGCCAGAGGAGGTTGATGCTGAAGGATGGAGAGTCCGGTAATCTCCACTGACCCCCACTCCCCATGCCTAGATGCTGAGACAGTAAACAACTCCACTCTTCCTCACCAGTCAACATAAAAAAATAGACTAAAATCATCAAACTTGTTTACTGTACATTTTTTAGTTTTTCATTTGGATAGTAAAGCATGTTACCACCACCTGTTGACAACTAGATCATCTTCTTTCAGCTTTTTCCTCTTCAGGGCTCTCCACAGCGAGTCATCCTTCTCCATCTCACTCTGCATCCTCTGTCCTCACTCCAACTACCTCCATGTCGTCTCCAACTGCATCATATATCTCATCTTTGTCTTTTTCCTTGTAGCTGCATTTCTAACATCTTTCTACCAATATACCCACTGTCCCGACTCTGCACATGTCCAAACCATCTCTGGCTTCTAACTTTATCTCCCAGTTGTTCAACCTGTGCTGTACCTCTGATGATCTCATTCCTAATCTTACCCATCCTTGTCACTCCTAAGGAGAACCTCAACATCTTCATTTCTGACACTTTTAGTTTTGTCTCCTGTCTTTTTGTCCATGTCTCTGTCTCCAGACCATACAACATAGCTGGTCTCACCACTGTCTTGAAAACTTTTTCTTTGACCTTTGCTGCCACTTTTGTCACAAATCACTCCTGAAACTTTTCTCCATCCACTCCGTCCTGCCTGGACTCTCTTCTTCACCTCTTTACCACACTCCCCATTTTCCTGGACAGTGGACCCCAAGTACTTGAAGTCCTGCACCTTTGTGACCTCTGCTTTTTGTAGCCTCTCTGTTCCACCTGCCTCCCTCTCATTCACACACATGTACTCTGTCTTACTACGGCTGACTTTCATTCCTCTTCTTTCAAGTGCATACCTCCACCTCTCCAAGTTCTCTTCCACCTGTTCCCTGTTCTCACTATAGATCACAATGTCATCTGCAAACATCATCGTCCATGGGGATTCCTGCCTGACCTCATGTTGACCACTAGATGATGACTTCAAACCAATAAAAATTTATGGTTTGTTAATGAGGTACAAAAAAACCTACCCTGAGCTAAAGAAATGCTGGACCTCCAGGAGCCAGGCTTTCTAGAAATCTTTTAAATTGGTTCTGGTCCAGAAGTTCCAGTTTTCCTTTGTACTTTGGCTGCTTTTTCCACTCCATGTCATTCTTTGTATCGTACCATGACAGCATGTCGTGTTGGCTCAAATAAAATGAGGAAACTGAATGAAGTAAACAGGAACCTTCATCCTTTAGCTGATCATCGGCTGACGGTCAAGTTTCAGCTCTCTGAGAATCATCTTGTTGGGAATGAATTCTTTTAAATTCAGGTTCAACCCAGAATTTGAGGCTTATTTTTTTAACCTGTCAGAATTAAGTGGATTATCAACTAAACATTTCCCTGAAAATGATCAGGTACTAAATAAAAACTGAGTGAGCAAGTCCTCCCAAAAAACTTCAGAAAGTCTGGAAAATGTTAATCAGGATCGTTTTATAAAATTAAAAAAACGTTTGGAAGCAACGCAAGAAATGAGGCTCGAATGAAGACTTTTGCACAGTAGTGTGTTTGGACGTTTTGCCCCAAACTGGCAAATTAAATAGAGAAAAGCTCCATAGATTTCAACAAGACAATTTCTTAGGTCAGAGAAGATCCCACTAGAGTTCTGGGTCTACCGTAGGGTCTCCTCCCAGTGTGTCATGTCTGAAACATCTTGAAAGATATGTCACAATTGTAGCACGATGGCTTAGTGGTTAGCACTGTTGCATCATAGCAAGAAGGTCCTGGGTTCAATCCCTTGTTTGGACCTGGGGTCTTTCTTCGTAGACTTTGCATGGTCTCCTCGAGTTTGCATGGGTTTTTCCTCTCGCAGTCCAAAAACATGCATGTTAGGCTGCCTACAGGCCAAGACTCCCTGACAAAAGAGATCTGTGATCTCTCTGGGATTTTCCAGGTGAAATAACAGTTAATAAATTACTAACTACCTAAATGCCTGAACAGCCTCACCGGACTTCTTTAAATGAGGTGGAGCAGAACACTCTGCCCCTCCATCTGGATGATGGAGCTCCTCACCCTATCTCTAAGGCTGAGCTCGGCCACCCTACGAAGGAAGCTCATTTCAGCTGCCTGCATCCAGGATTACAGTAGTCCCTCACTTACTATGGGAGTTATGTTCCAAACATCCACGCGATAAGTGAAAATCCAGGAAGTATGGACGTTATATTTATTTTAGTATTTATATATACCGGTATATATATTTTAAGGCTTTATAAACCCTTCCCACACTCTTGCAATGTTCTAAACATTGCTCTAAACACTTAAACCTACATAATTTCAACAACATACGTACATGTGGTGCAGCCCCTGCTTAAAAAGCCTAGCCTAGACCAAAATGTTTTGGCAAATTTTAGGCCCATCTCCAAGCTGCCTTTTATTTCAAAAATTTTAGAAAAAATTGTATATTCACAGGTCAAATGTTTTCTGGATGAGCACAATATTCCGGAGGTTTTTCAGTCTGGCTTCAAAACTCGCTACAGCACAGAATCAGCTCTAGTCAGAGTTTTTAATGATTTTCTTATGGCCATTGATTCAGGTGAACATGTGGTTCTTGTCCTGCTCGACCTAACCGCTGCCTTTGATACCGTGGACCACAACATTTTAATATCACGCTTACTGCACCAAGTGGGTATCTGTGGTACTGCACTGAGCTGGTTTAGGTCCTTTCTGGCAGGCAGAACCATGTCTGTCAACATAGCTGGTTCTGAATCCTCCACTGCTCCTCTGTGTTTTGGGGTTCCACAGGGCTCTATTTTAGGTCCCCTGCTTTTCTCCCTTTACCTGCTTCTGTTGGGATCAATCCTTAGAAAGCATGGGATCTTTTTTCACTGTTATGCTGATGATAGTCAGATCTATATGCCACTAAAAAAGAAAGATGCCCCCTCAATCAGGCCACTTCTGTTGTGTCTTGAAGACGCCAAAGCCTGGATGTCTTTAAACGTCTTAAATTTCAATACAAATAAAAAAGACGCGATGGCGTTTGGTCCTAGTGGCTCTTGTGAACCTTGCCCTGTTGATCTGGGCCCTCTGGCACCACATGTAAAGTAAACAGTTTCTAACGTGGGTTTTAAAATCAACAGTGATTTTAAATTAGATTCCAAGATTGGAGCGGTGGTCAAGACCCATCCTTACCCAGCAGCAGCTGGAAACAGTAATCCATGCCTTCGTCACCTCTCGGCTGGATTACTGCAACGCTCTTTACCTTGTAGTCAGCCAGTCCTCCCTCAAACGCCTCCAGTTGGTCCAGAACGCTGCTGCTCGGCTTCTAACTGGAGTTCAAAAGAGGGAGCACATCACCCCCACTCTGGCTTCACTCCACTGGATACCTGTTCATTTTAGAGTTCATTTTAAGATTATTTTATTTGTTTTTAAAAGTTTAAATGGTCTTGCCCCATCCTACCTCTCTGAGCTGCTTCATCCATACTCAGATCAGCTGATCAGCTGCTCCTGGAGGTGCCGAGGTCCAAACGGAGGCTCAGAGGGGACAGAGCTTTTTCTGTTGCTGCTCCAAGAATGTGGAACGATCTCCCTCTTCCCATCAGACAAGCCTCTACACTGTCCAGTTTTAAAACTCGTTTAAAAACACATTTTTACTCCTTGGCTTTTAGCAGAGACTGAATTTGCTCCGCATTGTTTTTACTGCTTTTATTGATCATAATGTTTTAACAATTGTTTTATTTTTATGTGTTTAAATTGTCTTGATTTTATGTGTACAGCACTTTGTTGCAGCTGTGGTTGTTTTAATGGGCTTTATAAATAAAGTATTATTATTATTATTGTACTGTACAGTATTGCAAATTTTTACATGGATACTCACCAGTGAAGATACAACTTGAAGGATGAGTCCAGCTTCAGGATTATTTGCGACTGTCCTGCCAGTTCTGTGAGCTTCATGGATAGATCGTTAATTCTGACATTGCGTTGCAAATCTATTTTCACCACATCAGTTTCTCTGCTAGTTTTTGCTTCCTCCTTTGCTGTTCTTTGAGTTTCGGCAGAAAGCAGCAGCTGGAAGCACTGTTGGATTATGGACCGTGTAGTTCTTTTTCATTGTGGGCTTGCCCTTTAAGCCACGCCCTAGTGGGTGTAACCCCGTGTGCAGCGTGCCAACGTGGGGTTAAATCCACTAGGGCGTGGCTTAAAGGGCAAGCCCACAATTAATAGAATCTGTGGTTACAATACGTAACCTACGTTCTTTTGACTTGCGTTTTAGTGTAGGCTTGATGAAAGAAAACTACAAAATGTCTATCCGAAGTATTTTTTTTTAATATTTTTGTCCTATTGGTTGGTTCCCGCTCCCGCTAACTTTTTATCCCATACCGTCGCAATCACAAGTAATATTAACGTTGACAATCGTGCGTTGTGTAAAATCTTACGTTGAAAACCCACGAAAGAGCGAGTCTGCGTGAGTCGAACGTCAAAGTATCGAGGGACTACTGTACATTCTTTCACTCATCATACCTCATGAACACAGTTGGAACCAGTAAATCACGACTTTCACCTTTCAGCTCAGCTCCTTCACCACAATGAACCGGAGCAATTCTCTCATTGATGCATCTTAACCTTTTGGTTCATCCCTCAATATAAACAGGAAACTCTAAATACTTTATATAGTCTATATTTTGTAGATTTAAAAAAAAAAAATTGTTCTCAGTTTTCACCAAAAATTAACAACAGACTATGTTCAAATCCACATTTTTGATTTTTGATTCAAGTTGCGTTCACTTCCTGTTGACCTTTTTGAAGCTTGCACACAAACAAAATATATGTAAAGTCTATTTATTTGGTACTACAGTGGCATCTGTACTTTATTAGGGTCTAAACTTTGAAGAAACTATTTAGAAACCTTTAACAAGATTCTTTAGTGTTTCCTACTGTATGACTACTCTGAGTCTGTTTTAGTGACAATCTCAGGTTTGTAAAACCACAATTTACTACACTTTGTACTGTTCTTTCTCCTTTTTCGCTTCATAATAAAAGCACCAAAGTGTTCATAGCAGTTGGCTGGACTAAGGTGGTCGTATGAGCAGCAGCAGAGGAGTAACTCGTCTCTCTGGACCAGTAGATAAGCGCGAGGTCGACCACCCCGAGCATCCCATCTACCAAGAAACACAACATCCAGGAAAGCAGAGTTTCCCCCCAATCAAAAGTTCTATTAACCTGCAGCGCCGAGAGCTAATTGAGAGCGGGTCGAGGGTGAAACGTATCACCGTGTCACTTCGGCTCACCGACAAGTCTGCGTCGGCGCGTATTTGTAATTATGTGGCATAACAAATGAAATTCAGCGGCAAAAAGTGGAGGAGGACCGTTTCAGCTGGTGAGAAGACACCCCCCTCCCCGCCAATGACAAAAAAAAAAGGGACAATAAGCAAGTAGATGTCACCAACTTTTGATAACTCTGATCATCTTTAAGCTTGGAAAAAAAGAAAATGAATCCACAAATCTGCATTTAAAGGTTTCTAAATGTTCGTGTTTCTCTTATCTCCACGACGGGGTGAGAGATGTTCTAATCTGTCGCCCCGAACGCCTTAAGCCGTGGTACGGCGACGAGCGGGCCAACGTTTGTTCCATCTAATCCCTCCCCCACTGCAAGGGGAGGTCAGGTTTGTCAAAATGTGGCAAAGTGAATGCATCCCCCCCCCCCCCCTCCTCCTTTGGCTTAATTTGGAATTAAAAATGCGGGCAGTTTTGAACTTTAGATCTCAGGAGGGAGCTGTAAACAAGTATGGAGTGAAGTGTCTTTTGAAACGCTGCGGCGAGGACGTGGATCGAATCGAGACAAGCACATTATTCAGACTTCAGAGGAGTGGGCGGGTGACCAGAGTGGCCTCTCAAGTCAGATCGCTCAGGATTCGGTGTTCACCGGCTGCAACGGTTCGCCATCGTCTGATACGCTTTGTATCATCTCCGAGTGTCTTCCTGTAAGTCAGAATCCTGAAAAACTCAGAGTGAGGAAGGATTTTGGAGAAGTCTGTCCTGCTGCAAAAGTAGCTTTGGGAATTTTTAAACACCCTTGATTAAATAAATCTTTCTAGACATTTACACCTAAAAATAAAGTATTTTACTTTAATCATTCAATAGAATAATAAAGCAAAGTTTGTAAGAGTTTTGTGTCTTCTAATCAGCCGAAGAGAGGATTTAAATTAGAAAATGTGGGAACAGCTTTAGCTTTCATTTTTTAAATCAAAATTGTTAGCAAAAACTAGCTGAGAGCTAAAGGTGGCAAAAGGCAAGCTTGAAAATACAAGTAGCTGGATTGTAGCTTAAAGGTAGAAGTAGCAGAACAGTATTTAAAAAATACCGGTAAATATAGCAGGATGGCAGCTAAAAGCTAAATGTGGCAGAATGGTAACTAAAAGCTAAATGTGGCAGAATGTTTGCTAAAACCTAAATGTGGCAAATTAGTAGTTAAAAGCTAAATGTGGCAGAATGGTAGCTAAATGCTGAATGTGGAAGAATAGTAGCTAAAAGCTAAATGCAGCAGAATGGTAACTAAAAGCTAAATGTGATAACATGTAGCTAAAAGTTAAATGTAGCAGAATGGTAACTAAAAGCTAAGTGTGGCAAAATGTAGCTAAAAGTTAAATGCAGCAGAATGGTAGTTAAAAGCTAAGTTTGGTAAAATGTAGCTAAAAGTTAAATGTAGCAGAATGGTAGCTAAAAGTTGAATGTGGCAGAATGGTAAATAAAAGCTAAATGTGGCAAATTGGAAGCTAAAAGCTAAACGTAGCAGAATGGTAGCTAAAAGCTAAATGTGGCAAATTAGTAACTAAAAGATGAATATGGCAGAATGGTAGCTAAATGCTGAATGTGGAAGAATGGCTAAAAGTTAAATGTGGTAAAATGTAGCTAAAAGTTAAATGTAGCAGAATGGTAGTTAAAAGCTAAATGTGTCAGAATGTTAACTAAAAGCTAAATGTGGCAAAAGTATAGTTAAATGTGGCAGAATGTTAGCTAAACGCTAACTGAAGTAGAATGGTAACTAAAGGCTTAATGTGGAAAACTGGTAGCTCAAAGCTAAATACAGGAGAATAGTAGCTAAAAACTAAATGTAGCCAAAAGGCAGCTAAAAGTTAAATGTGGCAGAATGATAGTTAAATGCTAAATGTGGCAGACTGGAAGCTAACAGCTAAATGTGGTAGAATGGTAGCTAAATGCTAAATGTAGAAGAATGACAGCTAAAAGTTAAATGCAGCAGAATGGTAAGTAAAAGCTAAATGTAAAATGTAGCTGAAAGATAAATGTGGCAGAATGGTAGCTAAACACTAAGTTAAGTAGAATGGTAACTAAAGGCCTAATGTGGCAAATGGTAGCTCAAAGCTAAATACAGCAGAATGTTAGCTCAAAGCTAAATGTAGCAAAAAAGCAGCTAAAAACTAAATGAAGTATAATGGTAACTAAAAGGTGAATGTGGTAAAATGGTAACTATATATTTTTTTCATTTACCTTTTATTTATACAGGTAGTCTCATTGAGTCACGAGAACTCATTTTCAAGAGAGACCTGTTTAGGGAGCAGATGGTGGTTAATGGCCTTGCTCATGGGCCCAGAGTGGGGCGAATGAGGGTGCATAGAGGCAGGTGTGGGTGTTTCACCTTTTCCACCCACATTTTGATGTGGATGGTACCGGGAGTTGAACCTGTGACTTTCTGATCACAGGCCCATCTTCGCTAACCTCTGCGCCACCACTCCCCCAATGCTAAATACAACAGAAAAGTAGCTAAAAGCTAAATGTAACAAAAGGGTAACTAAAAGCTAAATGTAGTATAATGGTAACTAAAAGGTAAATATTTAAAAATGGTAGCTAAATGCTAAATACAACAGAGAAGTAGCTAAATGCTAAATGTAGCAAAAGGGTAACTAAAAGCTAAATGTGGCAGAATGGTAGTTAAAAGTAGTCTAAACAATATATAGAGCTTTCCCATGTCCATCTTAGCACCAACATAACTGGTTTGTTCCACTTTGGAGTAAGCTGTTTGGGGGAAGAATCAGTTTTGTGTGTTTCCTTGACTGATGAAGCCTTCTGGATGGAAGGTGAAACGTTTCAGCACTAAAAAAAAAAAAAAAAAAGAAACTGTCCAGATGACCTGACTGAAAATTGTTGGAGCTTTTCCATGTATTTTTATGAGAAAAAATATTCCTAAATAAAGTTAAACATTTTGAAAATTATAAAAGTTTAAAAAAAAAAAAAGTCACAGCAGCCATATGCTGAACAAACGGCACACTTTCATGTATGAACAACTAAAATAATAAAACGTATCGAAGTAAAACTGTAAAAAATAAAATAAAAAACGACTGAAACTTAATAAAGCAGAGTGAACGCTGTTTCACTGTTTGCAGTATTGTCTCATTTGTCTCTATGCGTCTCTGTGATGGACACCTGTCCAGAGTGTCCCCCGCCTCTCGCACAGTGACCCCCATGACCTGAAAAGAAAGAAGTGGATAAAAGATAATGGATGGATAAGAAATCAGTTCTCACGTGTTTTACTTTAAGCCGTTAAGAAGAAAAAAAATACTACATCTGGCACCGATGACCGCATTTAAAACAGAACTATCAGAATCTAAAGCCGCGGCTTCGCTTTTCCTTCGCAAATCATCAGAATTTGTTCTGCATCGTCCATTTCCTCAGCGCCGCAGAGGGACAGCTAAACTTCTCCTGTGCGAGCGTGACGCACCAACAAAGCTCCTGCAGTTTGTGCCGCTTTGAAAAGCGTCCCCGCCTTAACGGATAGAGCCGCGGAGCCGCTGCAGTCATCCATCGGAGCGGCGGACAGCTTGACCAGGGGAGCGACCCCGGGATGACGGATGGCGCGAGCCCGGAAACGAGCGCCTTTATCAGGCTGCATTATCCCCCAGCAGCCGATCCAGACAGGCCAGATTTTTATCGAACTGTATTGGATTTAGTAATTTCCTTTTCCAAGACAAATGGATGGAGATAGTGAGGGGAGAGGGGTGGTTATTGTCTGCAACGCTGCGCTGATTATTACTTATCATCCAGTTAGCATTTCAGGCTTGTCCCGACGCGTGGCGGGTACTACTCTCAGTTTGTTCACCTTTCTGTCAAACTTTGATACAAAGTAAAGAAGTAGTCAACTATCCGGGGAGAGGTTTCAAATTAAAAGCTCCTTCCACACCAACTTTTGGCTCACATCTGTAAAACTGAAACATCTATTTATTGGTGTGTCGTGTGATTGGAGAAACCCTTCAAGGCCTTCAAAAGACTGATTTAGTGGCGATGCATGTTTTGGTCGAAATAATTCGTCACAACAAATAGAGTTAAAATGATTTAAATTGAAACATCAAGGTTTATGCTCAATAATCCAGGTAAAAATGTTTTTTTTAAAAATCAACAAATTTCAGTAAAGTCATCTGGATGGTTTCTTTTTGTTGTTGTTGCTGTTGAGAGATGTTTCATCCTTCATCCAGTTTTTGAATGTTGAAGAAAGTAGATGCTGTCAACTACGACGAAGCATTAGGGCTACGTTAAGAAAAAAAAATAAAACAAAGCCATAATATTACAAGAATAAAGTCGTAGAGACTTTTTTTTTTTTTACAGCTCTCATTATTTATTTTTTCCACAAGTCGGATCCACAACGCGACCTGTCAATCAATCCAGTAGGCGTGTCAGCAAATGACCAATCCGAAGCTAAATGCTCCTTACCTGCAGAGCACTGCTGCAGCCCATCATTACACTGATAATAATCTGATGTGCTGACAGATTAACCATCTGTTTATTTGTAAAACCAGTACCAAAGTATAACTTAACAAATGCTCAACATTCTTAATTTTACCACAGTTTAAATGAGGTAAACTCTGATTTATCGTGTTGGAGTTCAGATAATATTACGACTCATTTAGCTTCGGATTGGTCATTTGCTGACACGCCTACTGGATTGACTGACAGGTCGCGTCGCCGATCCAACCAGTGGAAAAAAAAAATAATTGAGAGCTGGAAAAAAAACAAAAAATGTCTCGTACGACTTTATTCTCATAATTTTATGGCTTTTATTTTTGTTTTTCTTAGCGTGGCCCTAAAGCTCTGAATAAACTAAACTAAGAATAAACTAATACACTAAACTAAGTATACACTAAGTACTTAACTAAGACTATACTAATACACTAAACTAAGAATATACTAAGTACTTAACTAAGACTATACTAATACACTAAACTAAGAATATACTAATACACTAAATTAAGAATATATTAATACACTGAACTAAGAATACACTGAACTAAGAATACACTGAACTAAGAATACACTAAACTAAGAATACACTAAACTAAAAATACATTGAACTAAGAATACACAGAACTAAGAATACACAGAACTAAGAATACAC
>NC_056520.1:14645323-14645928 GCF_014905685.2 Nematolebias whitei
AAACTAAGAATACACAGAACTAAGAATACACAGAACTAAGAATACACTGAACTAAGAATACACTGAACTAAGAATACACTAAACTAAGAATACACTGAACTAAGAATACACTGAACTAAGAATACACTAAACTAAGAATACACTAAACTAAGAATACACAGAACTAAGAATACACAGAACTAAGAATACACAGAACTAAGAATACACTAAACTAAGAATACACTGAACTAAATACACTAAACTAAGAATACACTGAACTAAATACACTAAACTAAGAATATACTAATACACTAAACTAAAAATACACTACACTAATAATACACTGAACTAAGAATACACTGAACTAAGAATACACTGAACTAAGAATACACTGAACTAAGAATACACTGAACTAAGAATACACTGAACTAAGAATACACTGAACGAAGAATACACTAAACTAAGAATATACTGAACTAAGAATACACTTAACTAAGAATACACTTAACTAAGAATACACTTAACTAAGAATACACTGAACTAAGAATATACTAATACACTAAACTAAAAATACACTACACTAAGAATACACTGAACTAAGAATACACTGAACTAAGAATACACTG
>NC_056520.1:14645938-14649670 GCF_014905685.2 Nematolebias whitei
AACTAAGAATACACTGAACTAAGAATACACTGAACTAAGAATACACTAAACTAAGAATACACTGAACTAAGAATACACTAAGCACTAATAGTACAAAACAATGCGCCGAACCACAGCAGCACGAACATGAGTCTGTGCGAGCAGATGAGGACGAATGAACACAGCAGCATGAAATACATCAGCAGCATGAGATCAGCATCATGGATAGTCAGCAGCACATGTCAACAACCAAGTAGCATTACAGTGATTTTTTTTTTTCCACTGTAATTCTCTGTAATTTTTCCACAGTAATTAAAAAAATAAATTAAAAAAATCTATTTATAAATGAAATTTTAACCCAATCATCCATGGATCTGAAACGTTTCTACATAAGATGATCCTAGTCTAATACTGTGACCTGAAAAGTGTGGTGTGATTCGCATCCCACCGAGGAGCGCGCAGTGTTTTTGTGCTAGCAGCAACCATCAGGGTTATTCTGGTGTGAGTGGGACCATGAGTTGCCATTAGGCGGCTGTTTGAGGTAAAGTGTTCACCAAAAGCCATATGTTGTGTCCCCTCCTGTCTGTGTGTGAACATGCGTGCAGAAATCTCACAGCCCTCCAACACACTGATGGGGGGGGGGGGGGGAGGAGCACCTTGCACTGATGAAAGCTGTGTCAGGTAATTTCACACTCTCACACGCGTGCAGTCATGCCGGCCTCCCTCGAGCTAACTCATTACCTGTCTGAGCCGACAAAGGACGCGCCGTCTGGAGGCGCTGGCATTAAACAAGGTGTGTGTGTGTGTGTGTGTGTGTGGGGGGGGGGGGGGCTGTTCGGTTGTTACACGGGGTGAGGGGTGGGCTGTACTAAACGTGTAAAGCAGAAATGGTTCGTTCTCCTCCTGAGGGGATGTTCGGGGTGAAAAGATCCACAGTGACAAACCTGAGTGTCATCAAACGAAGGCTAACGCGCGCAGGCAGCTGAACTCACCTTGTAGCAACTGGAAAACAAACCAGAGCGGGGTGATTGGGAGGGGGCGGGGGGGGGGGGGGGGGGGGGGCTTGTGGGGGGGGGGGGGGGGGGGGGGGGGGGGGGGGGGGGGGTCGAGCTGCCTTTATATCTCTGCTTTGCCCCCCACTGGCACCCCTACAACGGGAGCTGTCAAAGGCGGGGAGGGGGACCAGACCTGCCAGCATGCATCTGTCTGACAGGCAACTGGGAAGGTGCACTGCAAGCGCACGTCACAATCAATAACTCCTGCTAAGAGCGATGGACTGAAGTGGGGAGGGTGGGGGGCACCACACCTCCTTTTTTATAGAAATGTAGGAGCTGGGGGGTTAGGCCTCCGCGGTGACTTGTCACCTAACAGCACATGCTTGCACCGGGTGTTTGCGCGTTGGGGAACATACATACGTGGCGCAGGCGGGAGCGCACACGCGCACGGAGCGAGCTCTGGAGATGTGACGACTGCAGGCCAGCGCTCGGAGAGGAAGACGAGGAATAAAAAGGATGAAGGGTTGCAGAGGCAGTTTTTGGAGTGCGACTTTTGACGGAAAGTAAACACCGAGGGCTGAAAAGGGAGAACTACGGTGTCCCTGAAGGGAGAAAAACAAATCAAGGACAGCCCCCCCCCCCCCCCCCCCAACCACCACCAAAATAAGACAGGAGAAAGAACTGGAAGTGGCAGAAATGAAGATGTTGAGGTTCTCCTTAGGAGTGACGAGGATGGATAAGATTAGGAATGAGATCATCAGAGGTACAGCACAGGTGGAACAACTGGGAGATAAAGTTAGAGAGACCAGACTGAGATGGTTTGGACATGTCCAGAGGAGGGACAGTGGGTATACTGGTAGAAGATGACTCGCTGTGGAGTCCCCTGGAGAGGGAAAAGTTAAAAGAAGAAGAAATAAAAAGATAAATACATAAATTAATCCATTAAAAGACTAAATTTAGAAAAAAATGTATAAATTTTGCTATTAAAATTTTAAAATGGTCATAAAGCAGCAACAGCAACAAAAAAGGCAAAAAAACAAACAAAAAAAACAATAATATATTAAAAAACATTTAATATCAAAAGATACAACGGGCGTTTTAAAACTGAAAAATTTAACATTTAAAAACATAAATATTTGTAAACCGTTTTATTTTGGAGAGACTAAAACATTTTTAGATTTTTTTTTAAATTTGGATGCATTTTGTAAAACATGTCATATCTGCCGTTTTGTTGATATTTCAAGTAAATACTTGGCATTTTTTGTTAATGTTGTGCATTATGTTGATTTGTATCACAGAAAAAGAGTGAAATACAAAAAAAAAAAAAAAAAAATCTCAAAATCACTGAGACTGAAATTTTCTTAGCCCAAACTGAAGTTTTGCTTTAAACTTTTTCCAACAGCTCGAAAGCGATTATTGGCATTGCCAGGGTTCCGTACATCTACCAAACTATTTCAGTTTGCAGAAAATGAAAAGCCGGTCCTGAGCGAGCTCTCCGGTTATCAGTTATAAAGTGTGTCACCGAGGGGCAGGAGGGTGATCAATCGCCTTTGCACTTACAGTCAACAGCCTGAGGCGCGGCTAACACGCTGCAAGATCCGTTACGATTTCTTCCCAGAAAGAAGCAGCGAGTCGCCGCTGAGACGAGGAGTTCCTGGCACAAACGTGCGGCCGTAAACAGATATAACAAGTTCCCTCCAACGTAAGATGAGAGAATGTCAATGGGGCCTGACACCGAGACACCCGACCGCCGATCAATCGATAGCTGACATTACACCTCAGCATGTCAGGCCCTTCAGTCAGGAGTATTAAAGTTTTGCATTACAAATGAGCTCCTGCTAATGTTGCTGGGTGTTCCTCTAACCCCACTCACAGTTCATGTTTACCAACCTATATTTATGAAGGCCGGTTATCCAGTCACAAATCTTACTGGAGCTTTTTCCACTATCGCTCAGCAGCAAGACGGATTTGATTGATTGATTGGTTTTTGTTTTTATGATTGAAAGAAACTGATGCTGAACGAAAGTGATTCTGCTGCTGCTGGAGACACAAAAATAACTAGAAAAATGAAATGTTCAGTAAAAAAACACGACGCGAATGCTGGTTGACTCAACTGAAATTAAATGAAAAATTAATCTGTTAACTGATTAACAATCAGCACACAAGCTAAAGTTAATAAAGCAATGGCTAAAATATAAATGTATCTTAAACCTTAGTTAAATGCTCAAATTAGCTAAAGCATAGCCAAATATGTAAAGTAAAACAGTAAGTTAAAGGTTAAAACAGTAAAACAACTGGTAAAAGCCAAAATTAGCTGCAACTATAACAAAATAAAAACTAAAAAAATTGTAGCCAAAAGCTAACGTAAAGCATAACCATAAAAGTAAAGTACAGTCGTACCTCGCTACTTCGCCGTTTGTTTTTCGCGGACTCGCTCTATCGCGGTTTTTCAAAATAAGATTGAACATGACACGCAATTGGCTGATAGATGGATGAGCCGCAGGATCGGCATGACATTTTTGTTTAAAATTCATTATTTTAAATTACTTACCACCTGCTGCACCTGTGTGCAGCCCACACTGCAGGAGAAACTTCCTCCTGCAGCTCCTCCTCTGTCCATCTCTGTTCTGTAGCAGAGAAGTGGGCGTGGCCAAGAGCGCAGCCATAGCAGAGAGCTGAAATCATGACAGGCTGTGCAATTTTAGAGTGTTTAGAAACATTGTTTAAAATATTGCAAGTGTGGAAAGGGTTTAGAACA
>NC_056520.1:14650070-14653798 GCF_014905685.2 Nematolebias whitei
TATTCCTACTTTGCAGGTTTTTCACTTATCGCAGGGCTCCAGGATACGGATCCCCCACGATAAACGAGGGACTACTGTAAGCATAAAGTAGATAAAAGATCAAATTTGTTGAACTGAAGGCAAATGTTAAAATATACAAATGGGTAAAAAAAAATAAGAAGCTAAAATAAGTAAAAGAGTAGCTAAATTTAGCTGAACAGTTGCTAAAATACAAAACCATTAAAACTGTAACTAAAAGCTAAAAGAAGTGGAGACACCTTTAAGTGATCGCCACCTCTATCTTGTACACTTTACATATGTAGTCGGGTCATGGAGGCAACAGGTCCAGGAGAGAAACCCAGACACCGCTCTCCCCTGCAACACTTTTCAGCTCGTCCTGGGGGACCTTGAGGTGCTCCCAGAACAGAGATGATACACTAATTCAATCTTTATTTATACAGGGTAGTCTTATTGAGCGTCCAGGACACATTTACAAGAGAGACCTGATTTAAATGAACACAGATGAGGTACACACAACAATAGACAATCATATAAAAAGCATGTAAAATGAAAATTAAATAGAATAAATTATATAAAAACTAAACTAAAAAAACAGCTACATTATAAAGTGATGTAAAATACTAAAAACAGGAACGTGTCTGCATTGGTTTTTGCCATGAAGTTAGCAGTTGTTTAAAATCCCTTAGAGAGGTCAAGGTCAACAACTTCAGATCTTTTTGCAAGGTGTTCCAGGTAAAAGTAGCAGAGTAAGAGAAGACCCTTTTGCCTAATTCAGTCCACATTGAGTGAACACTGCAGGTAATGATGTCCTGAGAGCGCACGCTGTAGCTGCACTGACGGCGTGACATGTAGGAGGAGATGTATGAAGGCAGCAGACCAAGAAGTGATTTAAAGATGATAATGTACCAGTGAGAGAGTCTGCGTGGAGTTAATGATGTCCAGTTAACTAGTGAATACAGGGTGCAGTGGTGAGTATGGTAGTTACAGCCAGTTATGAGTCTTAGCACACTGTGATAGACGGCGTCCAACATCTGCAGGGTTCTTGTAGGAGCATTCATGTAAATAATGTCACCGTAATCAATGGAGGGAAGGAAAGTAGCAGTAACGAGGCATTTCCTAGCATTCAGAGTTAGACACAATCACTACAGCAGGTTCGGGGTCTTCCCCGGGGCCTCCTATCAGAGGGAAGTACCTGGAAAAACACTAAAAGTAGGTGTTCAGGAGGCATCATAATCAGATGTCTAAATCACATCAACTGACTCTCATCATGACAATGACTGAAATTTATGAGATTTCATGACTGAAATCTATCATGACAATAACTGCGAAATGGATATTGTATTGCTGCAGCGATCAACTACTACCCCTTCAACATCTGGCTCTTTACAGTTTTCCCTTCTTCTATCCTGCCCTTAGATGCTGTATTATTATCTATGTTTATACTGATCCTCAGAACCTTGCAAAGTTCTGTCGCACCATTATGTGGTAATCTATTAATGTGCAGGTTTATGATTCTCCATCAAAATTTCATTGCTATCCATAACTGTTGTTATTATGGCAATGACAATAAAGTAAAGTGACTCCTTTCAATGTGGAAGAGCAGCGGCATAACTCCAAGCTCCCCCCACATACTGGAGCTCCTCACCATATATTTAAGGCTAAGCCTGGCCACCCTACAAAGGAAGCCCATTCTTGCTGCTTTTATCCAAGATCTCGACCAGTAAATCGAGAGCTTTGCCTTTCGACTCAACACTTTCTTCACCACGACTGACTGAAACAATGCCCTCATTACTGATGACAAGGCCCCAATCCGTTGATCCACCTTTCACACCATCCTACAATCGCTCATGAACAAGACACCCAGATACTTTAACTCCTCCACCCAAGGCAAAGACTTGGAGGAGACATTCCACCCCTTTCCATTCGCGACGACTCTTGATAGAGAGTCTGTTGCACAATTTTCTAGAAAGGAACATTTCCTGTTCAGACGTGGTCTTCTCTTGCAGTGGAAAGAAGATGCTAAACTTACGAGCTGCTGTCTTTAGAAGCAAAGAAACGTAATTCATGAGGGAAACATCTAAACTAAAATATGTAAAGGTTATAAATGGAACTGTATCTCACTGTGGTCTCCGACGTTCATCCTTTTGCTGAAGTTTAGATCAACACGTATACGAAGGGAAAAGGCAACGTGTTGAATCTCTCTCTTGGTATGTGGTTGAAGTCCTCACAGCCGGACTGAGGTTAATAATAAAAAAAAGTTCGGCTGTGGTCCGCGGCTCTGCTCCCAAACACTCGTATTGTTACGGCTCTCTGTTTACCTTCAGGCCTCGAAGCTCTTCACTTGTGCGTGGCCACCTGTCACCGAGCTCTCATTTATAACAAACGCATTCCTTATTCATCCAAACAATGCCAGAACTGTGAAACTTTGTTATATTTACACCAAAGAGAAATATAAATATTTGAACTCATGTTTAATGGGGTGGTTGCATTCCATCATATCGTACACAACCTCCATTGTTACCTTGGAAGAAGGGCTGAGCTGTATTTACTTTGGGCTCCTGTGAGTGATATGTGCATGGATGCTGTTTGCCATGTTGGTGAGCTCAGACCTGAGGATCTCCAGCTGAACTGTTGGAGCTGTGTACACAGTTTAGACAAAAAACCTGTTTATACTGCTAAAGAGGTGAATTCTGTAAGCCTTCTCCCCTCTTCCTGTTGTATATTTAATTGTGAAATATCTCCTAATAAATCCCATCATGCACCTTCAGTTTGTGGATTTACGTCAGAACATTTGAGGCCAAAGGAAATATTTCATTGCATGTTCCCATACAATGACGAAATTACTTATCTGCATTTAACCCATTACCTATGGTATGCACCCAGGTGTGGCAGTGGGCAGCTATGCAAGTGCTCAGGGAGCAATTAGGTATTTGGTGTCTTGCTCAAGGACACCATGGCGTGTGGGCATGGCGGGGAGTTGAATCTATGGGTTTCTGGTCCCAGTTTGGCTGCTCTACCTCTACACCATCTTGGCCCCCATACAAAAATACATAAACCCATCAAAGGAAAGGAAATAGAAACTAAATGTTAATCTTTAATATCTTTAAACCACATTCAAGTTCTAGATTTTCTTGAAGGAACATATAGCACCTGCAGCTTTCATGCCAGACATAAAAATGAAGATCTTTTGTTGAGAAATAGAGTTGTAGATGTTTTGCTCCAACTTTATGAGCAGTAATGCAGTGTCAAAAGATGCAACACTCAGTACAGGTTAGGGTGACTTTCAGCCCTGGCTCTGTCAGGCCTCTGTTGTGGGATGGTATGACCTCGGGGCTCGGTGTCCATGGCTAGATCTGCTCCGGTATAGCGAGTTGCTGGTGGGGCCTGTGGGCTCATAGCTGCAGCCTCCTGGGGCTTCTGCATTGTGGCTGCTGGGGGTCGCCCGGGGCTCTCCTCTGCTTCACTCTGTGGGGGGTGTGGATATCTCTGTTGGGGAACTCCCTGGGCTCCGGTCTTCCCTGTGTCATCATCATGTCCTGGGGGGATGGATATGTGGGTTCCCACATCCACTATTGAACACTCTTAGGGAGAAACTTTTTTTTTTTTTTTATGAAACTTGGAGAAACTTTATAGTGACAAGCATGCTCACACACAAATACACACACAGGTGAGTGAGTGTGTGAGAGAGAGAGAGAGAGAGAGAGAGAGAGAGAGAGAGAGAGAGAGAG
>NC_056520.1:14653808-14653915 GCF_014905685.2 Nematolebias whitei
GAGAGAGAGAGAGAGAGAGAGAGAGAGAGAGAGAGAGAGAGAGAGAGTGAGAGAGTGAGAGAGAGTGAGTGAGTGAGTGAGTGAGTGAGTGAGTGAGTGAGTGAGTG
>NC_056520.1:14654015-14663359 GCF_014905685.2 Nematolebias whitei
GGAGAGAGAGAGAGAGAGAGAGAGAGAGAGAGAGAGAGAGAGAGAGAGAGAGAGAGACTTTGACATGGTGGAACATTACATCCCGCTTCACCGTTTACAGCATTTTGCAGGGCTCACTGGCACTGCCCTGGAGTGGTTTCGATCATACCTGACAGACAGAACATAGTTTGTCTCCACTGGGCATGCCAAGTCACTGAGCCATCCTGTTTCTTGTGGTCTGACCCAAGGATCAGTCCTGGGACCCCTTCTTTTCAACTTGTACATGGTACCACTTGGGTGTATTATTGGCAGCTATGGAGTTTCATTCCATTGCTATGCTGATGATACTCAGCTGTATCTTAAGCTGGGTAGCAATGTGTTTGAGACCCAATCTACACCATCCTCAGCTACTCCATTTTCTCCACTTTCTTCTCTTTCCACACTCACAGCTTGTCTGGAGGAGATAAAGGCATGGATGCAGCAAAAGTTCCTTCACCATAACAGTTCAAAAAGGGAAGCAATTCAAATTGGTACTTCACATCAAACTCAACAACAAAAAATCCTCAGTATCACTTTCTCTGGCCAGAACATTTCGCTTTCCAGTACAGTCACCAATCTTGGTGTCATTTTTGACCCACGACTTACCTTTGAAAGCCATATAAAGCATATCTGTAAAACTTTGTTTTTTTTCATCTTCGAAATATTGCAAAGCGTCGGTCTACACTTTCCTTCACCGATGCAGAAAAGCTCATCCATGCCTTTGTCTCTTCCAGACTGGACTACTGCAATGCACTCCTCATGGGATTCCTGGCAAGAACATATAAAAACTACAGTATGTCCAGAATAGCGCTGCCAGGGTCCTGATGAGAGTGTGCAAGCATGAGCACATCACCCCTGTACTCCGCTCACTTCACTGGCTTCCTGTTTCTGCCCGGATCCCTTACAAAATTTATCTGCTCACCTTCCAATGCTTGTACGGTAATGTACCATCTTATTTAAAATAACGTCTCACCCCTCATTGTCCTTCACGCACTCTCCGCTCTTCCAACACCCATCTTCTTCTCACTCCCAGGTCTTGGTCCCGCACAACAGGAGACTGGGCTTCTCCTACGCTGCCCCTCGGCTGTGGAATGCCCTGCCTTCATATCTGAGGGCCCCACAGACTTTGACATGTTTTAAAAAAGGTCTTAAAACCTTTCTTTTTATCCAGTTTTTTAATTGATTAAATTGTACTTTTGCTTTTTTATTGCACCCACAGTTCTTATTTGAGTATTTTATCTGCATTTTGTGCATTTTAAATTTTGAGGTGATCTTTCTAAGGCATTATCCTCCTGGTTGTTCCTGCTCTCGGTTGCTTCTTGTGGTTGCTTTTTGTCTTGATGTTATCTGATGTTCACTCATTGTAGCACTTTGAGATCCGTTGTGAATGTAAAGTGGTTTATAAATAAAAGTTATTATTATTATGATTATACATTGTTGATGTACACCTGTGATTATTTTGTCAAAGTTTCAATAAAACTACCACATATTTCACAAGATACTCTGCTAACAGACAAAGTTAAATTCAGTTGCAAGACTTTCAACAAAAATCTTAAGGAAATTGTTAGCACTGAAAATGTGTTGGGGGATAGCTCTCAGCTACAAACACACTAAATTATAGGTCAAGTTCTGTGTAGAGTAATTGAGGGATGGCAATTTTTGTGTTTGCTAAATTTGACTAGATGTGGTGACTATCGTGAAGTAAATGGTTTCCTAAAAATTAGTTTATGTAAATATTACATTTAGTCAAGAGATTCATCAGATTTTTTTTTGGTAACTGACAAAATGGGCAAAAAGATTAACTTTTTGGTGTTAACCAGCCGATGTTCTGCTAACTGGTTCTTGTCTACTGTAGAACAGGCAACATCCAGGATACACGATAGTTTTAAACATTTACAAGGCCTCTTCTTTGTCTTCTTTCATCTTTTCTCTCTTTAGGTGTCTCCACAGCGAGTCATTTTCCTCCATCTCACTCTGTCCTCTGCATCCTCTGTCCTCACTCCAACTACCTCCATGTCCTCTCTAACTGTATCCATATATCTCCTCTTTATTGTTTTCCTGGCAGCTGCATTTCTAACATCCTTCTACCAATACTGTCCCTCCTCTCGACATGTCCAAACCATCACAGTCTGGCCTCTCTAACTTTATCTCCCAGTTATTCAACCAGTGCTGTACCTCTGATAATCTCATTCTTAATCTAATCCATCCTTGTCACTCCTAAGAAGAACCTCAGCATCTTCATTTCTGCACCTTCCAGTTATTTCTCCTGTCTTTTTGTCAATACCACTGTCTCCAGACCATACAACATAGCTGGTCTCACCACTGCCTTGTAAACTTTTCCTTTGACTTTTGCTGCCACTTTTTTGTCACAAATGACTCTTGAAACTTTTTCACCACATTCCAACGGTTCTGGATTGGGCTGAGATTTAGTGACTAGAAGCTATTTGAGTTCAGTGAATCTCGATCCATCAGACCAGGCAACGTTTTTCCAATCTCCTGTTGTACAATGTTGGTGAGCCTTAGGCTCCTGGTTTTAGTGGACAGAAAGTGGCACCCAGTGTGGTCTTCTGCTGTAGCCCATCTGCTTTAAGGTCGATGTGCATTTAGAGATAGTATTCTGCGGATTATGGTTAGAGCCAATTAGAGCGACTCTTGCCTTTCTGTCATCTCCAACCAGTCTGACCTCTGATTGTTCATGAAGTTCCGAGTAGATCAGCAGTTTCTGTAACACCCAGAACGACCACCATGGCACATCCAAAATTACCTACGTATACCCTCTCTTTCTTCCTGGTTCTGATGCTCGGTTTGAACTAAAGACAACCAAACTTTGTCCGGACTATTTGTCTGACTGAGCCACCTACACAACTCAGATTAGTATCTTCTTCTTTCCGTTTTTCCCTCTTCAGGGGTCACCACAGTGAGTCACCCTCCTCCACCTCACTCTGTCCTCTGCATCCACTGTCCTCACTCCATCTACCTCCATGTCATCTCTAACTGCATCCATATATCTCCTCTGTCTTTTTCCTGGCACCTGCATTTCTAACATCCTTCTACCAATACTGTCCCTCCTCTGGACATGTCCAAACCATCCCAGTCTGGTCTCTCTAACTTTATCTCCCAGTTGTTCAACCTGTGCTGTACCTCTGATGATCTCATTCCTAATCTTACGTATCCTTGTTACTCCTAAGGAGAACCTCAACGTCTTCATTTCTGCCACTTCCAGTTCTTTCTCCTGTCTTTTTGTCAATGTCTCTGTGTCCAGACCAAACAATGTCTTGTAAACTAAATCACAACTCAAATTAGGATAAAAACAACAAAATCAAATGTTGGTAAATTAAACTGATAAAAGTAAAAATCTCAATGTGGGTGAAATTTCAGTGGCCAGTTGAGCTGAACAGTACGGAGTCCTGATCTGTCACCAGAAATGAAGAGTTGAGACTGTTTAATGTTAAAACGTCAAACACTCATCTAAAACCACTGATTATAACAGAAAAAGCAGCAAATTCCTATTTGACACACATTTAAAGTCACAAACCCATTACAAAGATAAATGAACATATTCCTAATCTATGGAGCATCAATTAATTCCTCAAAAACGCCACGATTCAGATTAATTTTACGGATTTCGGTTTGGTTTTGATGCTGACTGCTATTCAGTGTTTGCAGCAGCGCTGACCGGCGCCGCAGCGACTTTTTGCCGTCACCCAGCTGGGATTTAGAGATCTCTGAAAAGAGGCAATTTCAGATTATCGCGGCCTGATCTGCGCGCATGTGTCGAGCCTGTCAGCTGCGAGCAGGACACACATGCTTTTGGGAACGCGCAGATGCCGCATGTTGTCGTTAATCTCCCCCGAGCGGCCCGCGTCTCGATGGCATCCATATGCAACTTTAATTTCTGCACTTCAAACTGCAGAGGGATAAAGATAGCTTTTGAAGATTGCTTTTCATGTCGCACATCTGAGCGTTTTAAGTGTAGCGGAAAAAAAAAGAGCTGGACGCTTTTCTCTTTTGTGATGGAATTTTGCTTCTTATATGAAGAAGGGGGGTAAAAGAAGGTAGTCAATCAGCTCGGAGACAGATTGAAGTGGCTGAAAAACGGCAGCTTTAGAGGCAATTTCCTGCTATTGTTTCACACTAATGTAATAAACACTTTCTGTCAATCAGAGCTTCTTCCAGAGGTGTCGCACTGTGCAACGTTACATGTGCTAAAAGTAAGCTGTTCAAACGTTTTCCAGAAATAAACTGAAACCATAACATCCTTGTAATACAATCCCTTTTGTTACCAATTATTTTAATGTCCCGTCAAACCTACGGCTCACGGAGAGGCCACTGCAGAAAGAATATGGCACCCGAGCGCTGTATCGTATAACCGGCGTCCCTTTTTGTTTTTATGGATTAACAGTTTATTCCTTTTGTTGGAGCTGCACCAAAGCGCCGCGGCCTTCTGTGAAATATACAGCTTTTTCTGAGTTACGAGCGTGGCCTTTGTCCAAGCGCCTGAGGTCTTCTTGTTTATTTGTACGTTGGCGCAGGTCGGCCATGAGGTGGGCTCTGGCGGATCCAGCTGAGCATGTGTAAACACCCGTCCTGGGATCTGCTGTGAAAAGTGGCTATTTTCCTCCACTGAGTGGATTTTTTTTTTTTTTTTTACCGCCCATTGTTTTTAACACAGATTCCACCTCTTAAAAACATTGCACTGGCCATCATGGCTCTCCTATGACCGAATGTTTTGTATATGCCTACTGACAAAATATTTCTGTGTTATGGCATGTGTCTACTGTGACTCGTATAAACTAGGAAAGAAACATGACTTGAGCTGGCAAGAACATTTTGCTCCTTTTTATGCAAGTGCTCCCTGGAAAGCTCCGTGAATGCCGGGTTAAAAAAATGTTAAGGACCTCCGCTGCACTTTACGGCGCACCTCAGCGATGAGACGCAAGCAGGACTGGGCTTTAATTTTTATGTTAAAGGCACCACATCACTGCAGCACATAGGCGCTAATTCCATTTCTTTGTGTTTTTAACCCTATCCCTAAATTTTAACTGTTCTCTTTGTCTTTAACTTAAAACCATCAGGAGTACTGATTAGGTCTCTGGGCTGTATCTGTTGAGGAATAGTCAGCGACTCAAACTTCACTCAATATTGCAAAAAAATGGGCAAATTTTCTATTGTAGTCTCACGGAAATATGAGTGTTTGTGACTGAGCAACCAGAGCATTCATGCAGCCAATTTTTGAACCTATTTTCATGTGCATGACTGGCAAAACTGCACTCTAGGCAGCGCACATTGGATCATTGTCTGCACTGTACCTACTTTGGCAGCCACCTCCATAATTATGTTATTCTACTGAAGTACAAGTGCAGGTGTTAACTTACTACTCTAGCACTTTTGAGATACTGTAGGCTGGAAACCCTCTCAACAAAATTGAGGAGAACAACAAAAAAGGTTAAATCGTGTCATGCGGGCCAGTTTCTACAAGTGATAAAGGTTTTGTCCCTCATTCAGAGGACTTCCTCAGTCTACGGTCTGTCAACCAGATCTATCCCAATCTTATGTACAACATGTTGTTATGCATGATGATTGACTGTTTAGGATGGGTGTGCTTTGCACATGTTAAAAGCCTACTTTGGAAAGTCCAACAGGAGGTTTGCTTGAAACACAGCAGTGAAGGCTACCTGAGGGACAGATCTGGTTGGCAGGATGTAGACTGAGGAAGTCCTCTGGATGTGGGACAAAACGTTTCTCACTTATAGAAACTGGTCCAGAAGACACGATTTAACCTTTTTTGTTCTCATCTATCTGAATGATTGAGCTTACAACCAAAATTGAGGAGAGTTCAATACAAGTTTGCAAGTTTTAGCTCTGGACTTGCAGTAAATCAGTTTACTCACCCAAATTTGAAAACCCTATAATGAAACAAGAGGGCAGCACGGTGGCGCAACTGGTAGAGCTGCTGCCTCTCAGTGAGAAGGTCCTTGGTTCAAACCCTGGTCCAGGGGCCTTTCTGGGTGGAGTTTGCATCTTCTCTCCGTGCATGCGTGGGTTTTCTCCGGGTGCTCCGGTTTCCTCCCACAGACCAAAAACATGCATGTTAGGCTGATTGGTAACTCTAAACTGTCCCTAGGTGTGAGTGAGAGAGTGAATGGTTGTTTGTCTCGTTTGTCTCTATGTGGCCATGTGATGGACTTGCGACCCGTCCAGGGTGTACCCCGCCCCTCGCACAGTGATTGCTGGACATGGGCACCAGCGACCCCCGTGACCCAAAATGGAATAAACGGGTAAAGATAATGGATGGATGGATGGATGGATAATGAAACAAAGACTGTTGCTAATTAGATTAGATTAAACTTTGTCATTGTGCAGAGTACAGTTACAGAGCCGATGAAATGTAGTTAGCATCTAACCCAAGGGTCTGCAACCTTTATGATCAAAAGAGCCATTTTACGCCTTCATTCACTAAATAAAAGTGATCGGAGCCGCAACAACCTGCTGTGATTATCAACTGGTGTCCCGTGGGCCACTTGAGGTTTGTTGGAGGGGGCTTTTGTGGCCATTAGGGGTGACAATATAAAGCTAAAATATCTAATAATTTAGATTTTTACAATTTAAGACAAATGAAAAAAAACAGATTCTTGTAAAAGGGGGTGGGTAGTTTGTTAATTAATAAGAACTATGAACTATGCAGACCCCTGTAATAGACTTACTAATTTGCCCTAATTAAACATCACCAAAAAAAAAGGACATTCTGGGAAGACACTGGTGGGGGTGGGGGGGTCTGAGGGTCCTCCAGAAATTTTTGAATAAAGTAGATGTCATTTCCTGCATTCTGGTGTATTTTAACAAGCTTTTAAACGTCTACGTTTACCCACATAAGTACTTTATTCAATAACTACTTTAGAGTAGCTTGACCAACAGCACCCCCCACTCCCCACACAACTGCCGGTGCTAACGTAGCGCTAAGTTAACGGCGGGCAATACAGACATGCTAGCCAAAATACTACAGACGTAGCACTCTGCTTCTCTCACGCATCCTAACGCCCCCACCCCGGTCAACAACTGCCGGCACTAACGTAGCACTAAGCTGGTGCGCAACACAAAGCTGTCTCCCCGTCCTCCCTCTGCCTCATTGACAAAAATACCCCTCAGAGATGAGCGCCCTGCCAAGCCAAGTGACCTTGAGGAAACGCTCTATGCTGTGTGGTGAGTTGTAGGTTACCAGGAAAACTCGGAGTGGACTTTTAGTGGTTTGAGTATTCTCCTATTAATCAAGTGGAATGGATTCATTCATGAAGAAATAGAAACAGTGCTGGGTGAACTAATATTTCATGGTAAATGTGGAGGTAACCAATTAATATTTTTTAAAATGTGTGTGGGGGACACATGTCTCCATCACATGTAATTGTTGCGACGCCTATGCTTCAGTGTATAAGAGCGCTTTGGTTTTACATCTATTCCTGATGAAATTATACAATGGAGAAACCTAATTAGGAAGATGCAATACAAAAATGAGCATTTCATGCATATTGCTCGCAGCCTTGCGTGTCAAAGTTTTAATCAAAGCTCTTGCAGGATTTGTTTGTAAACAGAGTATGTGTTGGGGATGACTCTCAGCTACTAGAACACCACATTTTAGCTCAATAGCTACAAAATTGACCAAGATATAGCCAATTTTGTGGTTGCTAAAGTCGGTTAGCTGTGACAGCCATCTTGAATCAGGATGACTCCAAAAGTTTGAGTCGTAAATGTTCGTCTTATGTATCCTTTCTGGGAATTTTATATAAAAAAAAAACCTCTATTCAATAGTTATTGTGATTTTTTGCTAACTGACAAAAAATAGGCAAAAGCATTGCCCAAAATTTGTAAGAAAAGTCAATTCTTATAAAGGATAAGCTGCTAATATTAGGATGGTACATCAAGTTGTATCTGCATTTAATGAAGAACAGGTTAAAAAAATTAACTCAGAAGTCTACAGTTGGACACGATCACCGTCTTCAAGTCAGTTTACACCTCGAGCGTCAACATGGAGACATTTTTCAGGGCAGCTTAAATGTCTATTAGGTGTAAGCATCGCTGTTTTGTTTGTCAACATGATACGGGTCAACCGAAGGCAAAAAACAGGATCAACCCGGCAGAGATCGTCAGCTCATCTGTAGCGACAGAACGGGGACGACACCGACGAGGATGATCGTTACAGAGTTTGAGGACAATCAGGAGGAAAAGAAAACACAGTTTGAGCGTTGCTACCATGTGAAAGCATCTCCAGGCGGCCCGTGCTCTCTGACACCGGCACCAGAGTCCTGGAGGCCGTCATGGAGGAGCGAGCGTTCCTGCTGCTGCTGAAGGGTAGCAGGATCTAAGCCAGGGGTCGGAGAGGTTACTGATATGTCCTAAAAGCAAAATGTAACCTACTTTCACAAACACACACCAACTCTGACTGAGCTGGGTCAACATCCTGCTGCAGAGTCCAGTTTCTACAAAGTCAAAAAGACAACAGAGAAACTTTGGAGCGCGAGGAGATCAGAGATTTCACTGAGTGTGGTATAGATCGCTCAGCCCTGTAGCTTTAGTTAATCTGTGCAACGGCTGCTATCCTTTATGAGTTTACATTAGGCAGGTTAAGACCAGTCTCAAAGCTGCCATGAATTTTACATATAAAACTAAATCAGATTTGTTTGGAATATAAACTTTACGTCAGATGTGTTTAACATTCAAGCACAGACATGAATCAATTTTCACATTTTTGTAAAAAACAAAGAAACCTCAACTTGCAATACAGAAAAAAAAATCAAAGAAAATGACTAAAAATCAACTAATCAACTTCCTCAAATTTGCATCTATCTCCATATATATCTCCCCATCGTATCTCTCTCCCCATCATATCTGTCTATCTCCCTACCTACCTACCAATCTACCTACCGTGTCTGCCTATCTACCGTATCAACCTACAGTAGCTACCTACCTACCTACCTATTGTATCTATCTACCATATCTACTTGTCAACCTATCTACTGTATTTACCGTATATACAATATCTATTTATGGTATCTACCTATCTACCTACCTACCTACCTACCTACCTACCTACTGTATCTATCTATCTACTGTATCTATCTACCGTGTCTATCTACTGTGTCTACCTACTTACCTACCTACCTACTGTATCTATCTATCTACTGTATCTATCTACCGTGTCTATCTACTGTGTCTACCTACTTACCTACCTATTGTATCTATCTACCATATCCATCTACCGTATATACAATATTACTGTATCTTCCCACCTACCTACCTACCTACCTACCTACCTACCTACCTACCTACCTACC
>NC_056520.1:14663369-14712892 GCF_014905685.2 Nematolebias whitei
TATATACAATATCTATCTACCATATCTATATACCGTATATACAATATTACTGTATCTTCCCATCTACCTACCTACCTAGCGTATCTATCTACCTATCTACAGTTTCTACCATATCTAAAACCTACCTACCCATCCATCCATCCATCCATCCATCCATCCATCCATCCATCCATCCATCCATCCATCCATCCATCCAATGAAAATCAATTGATTTGTCTGAATTTTGGTTTAACAGAATTAATTGAAATAAATGAAACTGTCCTTGAAAGAGGATGCAGCTCAGATTATTTAGAAGTTTAAGGTCCACAGGATTGAAGACAACTTCCCTGGACTTGTCCACATGAGGAACACTGATGACAAGAGACAAATAATACGACTGGTAAGCAAGGATTCCAGAACATCTTCTGAAGAGATCAGAGATGAGCTCCAAAAAGTTAAGGGGTCATCAGGGTCATATCGCACATTGGTTGCTGTTTGAGTCAAAGATGATTTATTGGAAGACAACTGAAGAGGACATCAAGTCATTCTATGAGAATGTCCCTTGGACAGATGAGACAAACTGGAGCTTTTTGGCAACAAGTCCTACCAGCTCCATGTTCAGAGGCCCAACAAAAAAAGAACCCTGTACCTACAGTGAAACATGATAGAGACTCAGTTCTGTTCTGGGCTGGTTTGCTGCATCTGACACAGAGGGTCTTGAATCTGTGCAGGGGCAGGGTCAAATAAAATCTCTAGACTATCAAGGCATTCTGCGAATGCGCTGCCCCATGTCAGAAACCTGGTCTCAGTTGAGGCTCACAGGCCCTTCAACATGATAATGACCCAAAACTCAGAGCTGGGAACACCCAGAATGGCTCAGAACCAAACATTGGACTGTTCTTTAGTGGCCTTCTGAGTCCTGATCTACATCCTGATGAACAAGGAGCTGAAACATGGAGTCTGGAGAAGGAACCCTTCAATCCTGAGAGAGCTGGAGCAGTTTGCTCACAAGGAGTGAACAAACTTTATTTGACTAAAGGTACAAATGTATCCATTTCTGTAAATGTGGTTAATGGTGCTGAAATGTTCACAAGGAAGTGCTTCAAATAATGTTGTTGTTTTTTTTCTAATAAGGCGGCTCGAAAGTCATGCTCTGTGGTTTAGTTGAACCCAGAGTGCAGACAGAAGCGGGGAACTCCAAGGTAAAATATGACTAATATTTATTAAACTAACAAAAGGCTGACGTGGCAGCAAAAACTTATGGCTATAACCAGGAGCCGGATGACACGGAGGAATACAGGACATGACAGCCTTGGGAGGACAATCCACAGACAAAGGAAAAACACAGACACTGAATATATATAGAGACACTAATGAGACATAATGACAAACACCTGAGGTGATTAGAATTCGAGACAGGTGAGACAAGGAGTTGACAACAAGGAGGAAGAGCATGAAATACAAGGATCTGAAAATCTAAACACAAACAACACACAAATCCTCTCTTTATGTCTTTAATACCACAATGAGGAAAAACAATTTTTTTGGTAATGTAATCTCCACGTGGCAAAACAGACACGGGAAAAAAAAAATCAGAACACGGGAGAATGCTAAATAAAATCAAAATAAAAGTATGTTTTAGACACAAGGCTATTCAACTAAACTGCTCAGGGGGCCACAGTTACTGAAAGCCAAGAGCTCAGGGGTCAGACACCCAGCAGTTATCGTCATTAAGTAAGTTTGTTTTATGGTTTAAAATCTAGTTTTAGTTAAAAATGAACCTATTGGTGGGCCCAACTGAGCACATCCATTGGCCTGATTTGGCCTCCGGGCCGCCAGTTGAATATCCCTGTTTTAGAGATCTTTGTACAGAATAAGGACACAGGTCCCATTAAAGTCAAACTAATTCATTTAATACTGTTTAAAATAACTGAATGATTATTTGCTGAAATCCAGCTTGTGTTAAATTTACTCTAAACTTGATCTTTTTCAACTTAAATTCAAAGTTTGTGAAACAGTTGAGAAGAGTTTATGTACCTGCTGGCATCTACGTGATCATAATTCAATGTAAACAGCACGAACACACAGCCCGCCCGTTTCTTCCATAAGAACTTCACATGTCCAGTTTGAAGACGGACTCCGAGGCAAGTCAGAGATCTTATCGGGTCTGAAGTGGAGAACACCCGCCTGTCCGTTCACCTCAAAGGGTTTCTTCCCTTGAGGAAAACAAAACAACAACAAGACGGCCCCGCGGATCAGGAGGAGGAGAAGAACCCTCCAGGAGGCAGAGCTGGTTCTTTCCCACTCATCAGAGGAGCATCAGTGACCACATTAAGGATGACGCTGCTGCAAACCTCCCTCAGACCTGATCTGTCTGTTCGCCTTCCAGTTCCTTTTACTGCAGTGAAAACATGTCAGCACCCATAAAAACTGAGACTCTGAGGAGATGCTTAAAGCAAAGTGTTGGTGAGAAATGAAGGAGGATTTGAAGCAGACAATACGCTGTCAGCGAGGGAGTTTTAATGTAAATAATTAAATGTAATAAAGACAAACAAATCCTCAATTTACATACTTTAATCGTGACATACCTGAAAAAGAAAATGTGTTATTTGAATACAAATATGAACTAATTGTTTGAGTTTTACCACTGTGGTCTTAACAATTTCACTGACTTTCACAAAGGTGACAATTTATGTATATGTATGGTAGCCCATTGATGCCAAATGTGATAAGTAACACATTTATTTTTCTTGTTTTTGGCAGTTTTGAAATATAGTTTGTTTTGCTCGAAAATGGGATGGTTTTAGTTTATTTGTGACAAAATGTATGCTACTTACAATTTATGTAAATGTATGGTAGCTCATTGGTGCCACATGTGATAAGTAATAAAAAAAAAATCTTATTTTGGCAGTTATGAAATAGAGTTTTGTTTTGATCTAAAATGGGATGTTATTTTGTTTATTTCTTACAAAATGTATGTTACTTACAATTTATGTATTTGTATGGTAGCCCATTGGTGCCAGATATGATAAGTCAAATATATTTTTATTGGTTTTGGCAGTTATGAATAGAGTTTGTTTTGCTCTAAAATGGGATGTTTTTAGTTTATTTCTTACAAAATGTTTTTGTTTTATGGAGTTGGTTTGAAAAGTGTGTTTTACAGTCAGCTTTTTGGGTGTAATTATAGCTTTGCTTTTATTTTTATTGCTTGCTGCCATAAAATGTAGATAATAATTGAATCATATATGTGTTTATCTTTAAGTAAAATTAAACTGTTTGGGGGAAAAAAACAACATTGAATGGATTTCAAATAATTATTGGATGTACATCTACACTCAGTAAGTTTTGATGTCTGTCAACCTCTTTGAAGCCGGTTGTCACAGTTAATAGACGTTAGCAAACACAAAAAGTGGCTACAACTCAGTCAGTTTAGCTGATATTTAGCTAAAATTCAATTTGGTAGTAGCTGAGAGTTATCTCAAACGCATTAACTAACTGTGTATTGTGTGTCTAATTGCAATTCTTCAGTTCTACAATAGTTGTAAACGTCAAACATGTTCGGAAGTTTAAAAAAAACGGTGCTTCTGCACATTATGAAACTTTGGTAACAACGGAAATGAAGGCCGTTGAGCCAAATCAACAGGGTTTAACTTTTATTTGAAAACAATTAAGTTTTATCCTGATGAATGGTAAATAATCCAGGTGGAAAAATCTACCAAAGGGAGCTGTATTCAGCTCAGTCTTATAAATAACACCTTATAGTGGGTCAACCAGTTTGTTGTTGACATCCAAAACTAGCTGTTCACATGATAAAGGAGGACCATCAGCCTAACGACTCATCGTTAGTGCTCTGATGGCCGCTTGCTATTCACAGAGGACTGAGTGATTCTAGCAATAACAGCATTGTAGGATGGAGACAGTTGAACACGGATGCCTCCGCCCCTGTTTAATGATGGATGGGTTCTTTTCACAAAGATGGCCTCCTTTACTCCTCTCTCAAACCATCGTTCCTCTCTATCCAGGACGGGAACATCTTCATCCCTGGACCCGCTGGCTCCTCAGTCTGACAAAGTCTTTTGGATTAAAGACGAAACGTTTCAACAAGGTTTTTATATTTCATAATCTGTCCAGAAGACCCGACTTAACTTTGTCAGACAGTGACGTTTTCGTTAAAATACGTGAATTTGCATTTACGACGCGGATTAGTAGTTTTAAACAAAAGGAACAGTTTGAACGTTGACCATGCAAGCTTGAAGATGCGCACAGTTGGCTGGAAGCGCTCCGGTGCGAAGGGAAGCCAAGTGAGGAGAGATAAGGGTTGTGCGGAGCAGCGGGAGGAGAAATAAGTGAACAGGAACTGCGGGACACACCGCTAGAGACAAACACTTCATCAGGAAAGTTCCCAGATACAGACTGGGGCAAAGTCTCGTCAACTCAGTTGGGTAAATATCTGCTTTCCGCCGCCGTGATCGGCGACGGACGGCGTAAAATGAATCATTGTGGCTCCTAAAAAGCAAATCGGCCGCCGAGCTTATTGACAATGCAGAGAGACCGGAGGATAAATAAAGAGACACAGAGAGGAAATGAAGGCGGCTGCCCAATCATGACGCCTGCTTTAAGACCTTTGAGTGCTGCTTTACTGTTGCAACATTTTGACTGAAATCTTAATGCAATGAGGATTAAAAGGATTACAACATAATCTTGAGTAATCCAAAACGCCACGGACGGAGGAGCACTTGTAATAACGGCGTAAAACCCGTCCGGAGGTCTGACAACATTGTCAGTCACAGCAAGGATTAAATATTTGCGGGAAAGAAAAAAAAAACTTTCAACTAATGCCCGCAAACCGTCGCTGGTGGAGAAAAGGACGGGGGCCAGAAGGCAATTTAGTTATTTAAGAGACATATAGCACCTCGGTAAGTGCCGGCCAGCCTGCTGCCAGGACAAAACCCAGGCAGGCGGAGGGGGAGACGGGCGTTTTAAGCAGATTTACTCCTCCAATTTTTGTTTTTGATCAATGCTCAGGCAGGTTCATTACACATGTAAAGCAGGAGGGGGGGGGGGGGAGGTTTGAGGAATGAAAACGTTCTCACAACCACAAATCAATTCTTATTAGGTTTACTGAAATGCCATCAACATGTCCATTAGCCTTCCCATTTATTTATTTTTTCTCCCCAGGACAGGCTTGTATATTTTAAGGATTATGTAAAGCATCGCAAGAAATTATCTTTTCAGCCAAAGAGCCCTGCATTCATCGGCGCAGACCTGCCTTTAATTACGAGCCTTCACTCAATACGAGCGGCGCAGGAGTCTGTTGGCGAGGCACATTAGTGGGATTTGATGCTGACCTCGTCTGGATCTTGAACCCATTCCGCCTGATTGAAGTTGTATCGACGCCGAACTTCGCTCAAACCAACCGAACCATTAATTTCAATGAAGAAATACAAATGGAGTGCAGGAGAGGCTTTTAAAGAAATAGGAGCGACATTAAGTACGCAGGAATTTGTGTCAGAGAAGAGGAAGCAGAGACACGAAGACGGTGACTGTACCAAGAGTCTGAACATCGGTCACACGACGTCGGCTGCTGGTCATCTGGTGGTCAGACTGCAGCAATCTGTGGATGAAGTTAGAAAAATCTTTAATTTAGACATTTTAACTTAATCTAAATAGAACCATACGATACGATACTAAACCAAACCATACCATAGAATACAATACCATATCATATCATACAATACAATACCATACATGCCATGCCATGCCATGATACCATACCATACACCATACCATATCATACCATACCATACAGTACGATAAGATACCATACCATACTATGCATACGATACGATATGATACCATACCATACACCATACCATATTATACCATACGATACAATACCATACCACACCATGCCATACGATACCATACCATACCATACCATACCCTACAATACCATACCCTACAATACCATACCCTACACCATACTATACCATACCGTACACCTTACCATACCATATCATACACCATACCATATCATACCATACCATACAATACCATACCATATCATACCATACGATACAATACCATACCATACCATACTGTACCGTACCATACCGTACAATACCATACCATACCCTACCATACCAAACCCTACCCTACCATACCATACACCATACCATACCATACGTACACCTTACCATACCATATCATACCATATGGTATAATACCATACCATACCATACTTACAAACTGTATGGTATGGTATACTATACCATACACCATACCATACCATTTTATTTATTTTATTTGAAATCATCAGATCTCAGCCAAAAATTGGGTTATAAATATGGGAGAAAAAAAACATAAATAAGTCGCTTCACCATACAAGTCGCGGGGCATGCGACTTATATGGCATCTTTTGCAAAAAGGTGTGACTTATACCGCGAACAGTACGGTACATTTGTCGTCATTTTGTGCTTTTTGTTACTAGTTTGTGTCTTTGTGTTCATTCCATGTTTCTCTGGGCCTCAAATCTTGATCTCAGTTGGGCAGTTTTTAGTTTTTTCATAAATATAAGTTCAGGTGAACATTAGTCCTTTCTTTTTCTACATCAGTATTCACTAAATCAAGCCTATTCCAGTCATAAATGTCTAATTTCTACATGAATTTTTTTTATTTATGGTGCCTCAGACCTCACTTTTAAAATGCTTGCTTTTGTTAACATTAAATATTTCCTACTGATCTTCTCATATTCGCTGTGCTTTTTTTTTTACTGAGGTCAAAGTGAAGTTTCTCTGATTTAATACATAACATTAAATTCCCAACATCCTCCCTCAAACTTTGAAGTGTCAGCTTGCATTCACTAATAAAAACGTTTCCCTCCGCAGTTAATTCGGTTGTTTTTAAGTTAAAATCGGAGGCAGAGTTTGAGCAGAAGCAGGTTTAGATTCGGAGGTTCACAGCGGAGGTCACCGTATGTCAGCTGGTTCTGCAAAGAGCTGAACGTTTTAACGTGTAAAATTCTAATCTGCTGTCAGTCAGTTGCACCTTTTGGCCTTTCCAGTGTTTAGGAGGCACATTTCACGCTCCATATCAATGAGGACGCCGTCTCCCGACTCAACCTTCTGCTGCCGGGCGGCTCGTGGGTGAGACACTTGACCCCAGCCTGCTGCGTGTCCGGCTCCAGATGAGCGGACGCTTTCCAGTTCGAATAAATGGAAGGAGATTAAAATACTGAGGAGCGTTGGCTGCCTCGAGATCATCCGAAGATTTTTTTTAAAATAGCAATAAAAAACTAACTCCGATCATTTAAAAAAAGAAACTCTTAAAAAAAAAGGAATCTTTGATTTGTAAATTTTGAAGGAAAGTAGGGTGAACAGGTTTTCAGGAGGCAGCAGTATCAGCTGGATTACCAAGGAAAAATATTTGGCATCAAACAGTTACCGTAAAAATACCAGTTTGACATGAAGCTGATCTGGATCAAGTGGTCACCATCAGTGGGACCACCTCTAACGAAGCGGTACTTTTTACTGCTCTGGACCACACAGGTGTCAGTTACAACAACACCAAGGAAGAAAGACATCAGCAATGACCTTAGAGAAGCTGCCCACGAATCTCGGAAAGGTCAGAGGTCATTTCCAATCTATTTGGAGTTCGTTCTACAGAGAAATGGTTTTCACAAGAAAACCATTTAAGACAGCTGCCAGACTAGTTCGGAGTGGACGTCCCAACAAAGTCAGATCCTGTAACGCTTAGAGAAACAAGCTCCAACGCAGACACTGAAGGCTTCGGTTAGCGGAGGAAAGGTCAAAGGTCATGGCAGGACGATTAGTAAAAAGACTAAGTAAGAGGGCTGGGCTTCAGGAGAAAGCCTCGTCTCTCAAACACCAAAGTTCATGCTCATTAATCCAGGTACAAATCCAACAAAGTTCAGTCAGGTCATCTGGAGGGTTTATTTTGTTGCCGAGACGTTTCGTCCTTCATCCAAAGGACTTCTTCAGTCTGAAGAGCGCACCAAACCAAACTGAATCCCACAGACAGCTTACTCCCAGAATGGGAAAAAAAAAAAAACAGTTTGCTGGTGATAAGATGGCCTCCGGGGCCCCACCCTCTCCCCCATCAACTTCTCTAAGGCAGACGGTGCCAAAGTGGTTCAAACCACTTGAACTTTGAACCACTTTGAAAAAACATGACAAAAGGTGGACTTTATTTTTCTTATGGCTCCACGTAGAAGTCATTTTGAACAAAAGAACGAGACTTTGTCTTACAGCTGAAATCGAGTCAAGGATGAGAAACATTGGAAGCAAGCAAAAAACGAACTTAACAGTTTTATGAATATTCTTCATTAAATGTAAAAAAATTAAAATTGCAACAGAAGGAAGCTTTACAACTCTAAGCAAACCATTTTCTTCAAAAAGTTCTTGCGTGCTGGCTCACATGTGCTTTACTGCAGTGGTTCTCAAACTGGGGTCCCCGGACCACCGAGTGTCCACGAGCCAGTGCTTGGGGGCCCGCCAAAATTAACCCCCCCCCCTTTTTTTTTTTTTTACAAGCATGTAGATATTTAGCAACCTGTTAAAATACACCAAAATGCAGGAAATCACATCTAGGCCTGTCGCGATTAACAATAAATTAATTAATCGCACAATGAAAATTATCGACCTCATTTTCATTTATCGCCTTAATCGTTTCTTCATGTCTCTCTCTTTCTACTGAAGACACTGGATGACAAAAAGCTCAACTCCGATTCTCTTCACTGACCCCTCCCTTTCTCCTTTCTCTTTAGAATTAATTTTAACCGTCTAAAATCGCGTTTTTGGATCGTTAAAAGCAGCTAAGCTGAGAAGCTAAGCTACGAGCTAAGCTAACAGGCCGACCTCAGGGAAAAACCTCTGTCTTGTTGAAGCTCCGAAATTCATGGTTGAAACCTGTGCCTTCGTCTAAAAAGTTGTTTTTCTCTGCAAAAAGAAGCTGAGAACTTGTTTACTAATTTTTATTAAAAGCTTTGTGTGACAAATGCTATGCTATAGAGCTCAAAACACATCGAACATCCGCCATTTTGAAAACTGAAAAACAAGAACGAGAGACAGTCCCTGTCACGTCAAGGGGCCTCCTCCCCATTTTTTTTTTTACAGACGCGCTGCTCGCTCCCTCACTAGCCATGCTTCGGTTCAAACATTCTTATACTGCCATCTAGTGGTCAAAAACAGGTACTACACAAAAATTAACGTACATTTCTTCTTAAATTTGACAATAATTACTAATGTCAAATTTCAAACAATATTATCGTTTATCACAATAATAATAATTTCTGAGACAATCGCCCAGCAAAATTTGTTATCGTGACAGGTCTAATTACATCTAATTTATTCAAAATTTTCTGTGAGAGGACCCCCAGACCCCCACCGGCCCGCTTGCTATTTACGTTTCAGCATTGATTGGTTTACAAATTAAGCCGTTTACTTGATATGACTACTGCTGTGATGATTCTGTTCATTTTTATATACCGCATTTTTCGTACTATAAGGCACACTTAAAATCCTTAAATTTTTT
Source organism: Nematolebias whitei (assembly GCF_014905685.2). Classification (NCBI taxonomy): domain Eukaryota; kingdom Metazoa; phylum Chordata; class Actinopteri; order Cyprinodontiformes; family Rivulidae; genus Nematolebias; species Nematolebias whitei. The sequence goes on from NC_056520.1 coordinate 14,672,901, forward strand.
CTCAAATCGACAGTGAGCCTTATGTATTAATTCTGGTCGTGCTTACTGACCTTGAATGGATTTTATGTGATTATTGTGAATGAGTTGAATAAAGTTTGACTTATTCGTTTCGCTTAATGTGCCTTATAATCCGGTGCGTCTTATAGTCCGAAAAATACGGTAATAGAAGTGTCAATATATTTATGTTCAATATGTGAATAAAGTTTTAAACTGGTTTTTGATGCTGCTAATTTTCTCAAAACTGTAATTTTTGGAAGTTGAAACTAAAAATTTTGTTAATTAAGTGTGTCTTGAATGAAAAATACCCCATGTTTAAAAGTATAAAAATTGTATTAACACTATTAAAGAACAGGTCTTAAGTATTTATGTTACACAAATATTTCCATTGCATTAAAGAGACAAATTTAAGAAAATTATTTAATAAACATGAGGGTTATGAGGGGGTCCCTGAAACTTTTTCCTCCCCTGTAAGGGGTCCCTGAACCCAAAAACTTTGAGAACTCTGATTTACTGCGTCCATCTCATGTATAATCTCACCCACAGTGCTGCCACCCAGTGCAGGCTGCTGAAAACAGCAGCTCCTTTCCACTCATAACATCCTGGACATGTGTCCTGGTTTGCAACAAGACGTCCGTTTTAAAAGCAGGCACTTTACACCAGCTCATCATTTCTGAGAAGAAAAAACGAGGCTGAAAAAAAAAAAAAAAAGCTGCCAGGCAGCTCAGATAGTTTATTTTTCTTGCCTATAAGCCATAATGAGGTTGTGCCCCGGGGAATCAGTCGAGCGGAATGTTATTAATGTCTCAAAACAGGAGGAAAAAAAAAAAAAAAAGCTCTGCACCTTCAGCAGCTGAAGCATAAAGGCAGGAAAAGACTGTCAAACAAAGTGAGGAGAATCCTCTCAGATGGAAGGGAGACGGAGGAAAAACACGTTGGAAAAAAAAAAACTTTTCGCTGACCTGCGAGTGTGTTAGTTCAGATCAAACAGGCCGAAGGATCATTACTGTCCATTCATCTGTCTCTAATCAGCTGGCTGCCTCCTACTGAGAGCAACGCTTCCTTCTCTGAACAGATTCAGCCACAAACAGGTGAAGTCACGCTCCGTAGTGTTCGATTTTAACGACGGCTGCTGAATTCCATCATTCACGACGCAATTTCAATTATTTTTACGTCCAATTTGAGCATGAAACTGTCCGTTTCCCTTCTGTTTTTCTCCTCTTCACTGTTGACTGCCTAATGAGAGCAAAAACATCCTTCCCTAAAAAGGGGAAATTTTCATCTCCAAGGCTGCAGAAACTTTTGCAGATACTCCTCAGCGTGCCTATTAATTATGTTAATACTAGATGGCTGCACGCCGTCTAATTTACACCCAAAACCAACGCTTCAGTGTTGTGGGAGAGTCTGCTCGATGAAGGGAAGATGTTATCGCTTGAACGTTCTGCCTGCGCAAGACAAAGACACGGATCTGAAATCAACGTTTGAATTTTAACAGAATTCAAAGCTCTTCGTGGCTGGTGTGGAAACAGGACCCTGCAACCCTCTGAGCGGCAACGGTCCATTCTGAAGCACGTATTAGTATGCTGAAGTTAGGTTTGTTTTACCATCGTTCTACAGTTTCAAGAAGAATCGAGTACTTCAAGTCCTAAAGTTTTAAACATGAAGCGTTGACACATCGCAAGTCTTTACATACACATGCAAAACCCTCAAAACCATAAACCACTTGATTAAATAAAAAGAGAGAGCAACGTTTTGCAACTACTCATCTAACGCTGCCATGTTTTTCACATGAAGGGGATTAAAGCAGGAACACCAACAGGTGCAAGACACTAGAGAAACTGCATCTCCTGTGAAAAGGCAGTGTGAATGCTTATTGCAGAAAAAACTTGCTGAAAAACAGCTGGAATTAATTTAAAAAAAAGCTGAAATATAGCTGAAATGGAAGAAGAAGCCTAAATTAGCAAAAGGGAGCAGACAGAACACATATAGATGAATTAGGTTTAAGTAAGCAGAAATGTGCACAAAAATGAGGAAATTAGCTAAAAAAAAAAGCTGAAATTATAAAAAAAAATGGCTGAAAAGTAGCTGAATGGCAGAAAGAAGCATAAACTACCAGAAGGAGATGGAAAGAGCTGAAATGAGCTCACAATTGTGGCATTAGCTGAAAAAGCGGACATTTGCATAAAAACAGCTAAATAGTAGCTGAAATAGCAGAAAATGCTGAAACTAGCATAATTAAGCAGAAAGAAGTTAATTAGGATGAAAGTAGAAATATCTTGAATTTATCTGAAAACGGCCGAAATTAGCTAGAAAATGCTAAAAAGGTAGCTTAACAGGTAGAACAAGCTTCAATTAGCAGAAGAAAGTAGAAAAGCTGAAAGAAGCAGAAATTAACACAAAAAAAGTGGGAATTACCGTATTTTCCGGCGTATAATTTGCACCTTTTTTTGCATAAATTTGCAAATCCTGCGATTTATACACTGAAGCGACTAATATACATCCCCCCCCCCCCCATATTTATAACCAAGTTTTTGGCTGAGATCTAACGATTTCATTCATTCCGACATAAAATATTGAAGACTAACATCTTCAGCTGCTAGAGGGCCCTTGACTAATATGGCAAGCCAAGTATCTCATTAATAGGTAAAAGTGGATATTAATGAGACACTCGGCTTGCCATACCAAGACACCTTCATCTCGCTACGGAACTCCTGGAGCAAACATCAAATCAACTGCATTTCGCTGCGCCGCCCAAATGAAATGCATATGATTTGACCATTAATGTACATTTATTAAGGAAAAGTTCAACTGAGACACACCTTTGCCATAATGTCGAGCAAGCAAATAACTGTTTGTAGGTGGTTATCTTGTTAAATTTTGCAGAAATGCATTATCTTGTTAAATTTTGCAGAAATGCACAGCAAGTCCTCCCTCTTAGCTCCCGCAACCGTGAATCGGCTTTTAAAACGCAGCTGATTTGACCATAAAAGTTCATTTATTAAGAAAAAGTTAAACTGAGACACACCTTTACTATAATTTCAAGCAAACAAATAATTGTTTTTAAGTGTTAAACTTGTTAAATCCTTGTTAAAGTCCTCCTGTGCACACTCCCGCGTCTGCCATTCTGGCAACCAATCGATTTTTGACAACTCCGGCCCACGTTTCTGGGTTGTCAGTGGTGACGCATAATAGATGCGACTTATATAGCGAAGCAACTTTTTTATGTTTTTTTCCCACTTTATTAGATATATTTGGACTGATGCAACTTATTTGCTGGAGCGACGTCTATGCCGGAAAGACAATATTTGAAAAACGCCGAAATTTGCGAAAAACAGCTGAAAAGTAATAAAAAATGTAAAAAGAAGCTTAAATTACCAGAAGGAAGTGGAGAGAGCACATTTTTGCTGAATTAGGCTGAAAACAGTTTAAATGAGTGCAAACCATGTGGACAGCTGAAAAAGCTAAAATTAACATAAAAACTGCTAAATAATAGCTGAAAAGGCAGCAAAAGCTGAAACTTGCAGAAATAAGCTGAAAGGAGTATCAAAAGGTGTAATTAGCAGAAAGAAGTTAGAAGAAGCACAAGTAGTTACTAGAAAAAAAGGAGCACAAAACAGCTGAAAAACAGCTGAAAGAAGCTGAACCAGAACAAAATGTGAAAGGAGCAGTAAAAGGTTGTGAACACATCTAAAGATTTGAAGGATGTAAAATGAGCTCAATTCATTTTCTATGAGGTAAAAAGTGGCAGAAAAGACTAAATATTTCAAAAAGCTAAAGTTGCACCAATACCAAAAGTCATAGCAGGATTGTCCTGAACGAGCTGAACGTTTTGATTTATGATTTGTTGAAATAGCACAAAAATTATGGAACGAGAATTGCGCCGAAAAATGTACGGAAGAAAAATGGATCACAATAGTGTGAATGCTTCATAAACGTTCATACTATTAAGATTAATTGATGGATGTTTAGACGGATGGATAAACAAACTATTATTTTGATAAAATATCAGTATAAATGCCAGAAATAGTTTATAAAGTTCAATATTTTTATAGCTAAAAAGCGTTATTAAAATACGGTTGAGTAAGATCCTCTGGACGGGTTCTTCTTCGCTGAATCGTTTCATCTTTGATCCAAAACAGAGGACCTGACTCAACCTTGTTAGATGTATCGGGTTACTGAGCATGCATCAGGAGAGGTTATCAAAATAGTTAAAACCATAGTTTAAAAATCTCTAAATGAATAGTATTCAAAGACATTCTGCTCTTCTGCTCATGCGAACAGAGTAGACAGCAGCACTTTTGTAGGGATGGACTCCACAGACAAAGGGAACGTGTCCTTCAGTGAAAAACTGGCAGCTAAAATGTAATTTTCGTCGCTCTGTCCCTACAGAACGTTGGTGCCACAGAGCTACAACACAGAGGAGCGCAACACATTTTGTCACTATTGAAATTTTTTTAAAAAGTGCTGTTACATCCTCCTGCCCCTGCCTTCATTGTTTCTGGAGGAGGAAGACGCCGTCACCGGTGGGTCGGGACCCCGCGAGCGTCTTTCCTCACCTTTGCGCCTTTTGTTTCTTCATGGACTGTCACGCAGGCGGCTGGCTTTAGATGTGACCCACCCCATCTCGTTGGGAGGGAAACAGCGCTCTGCAAACGTAGTTCCCACAGGAAGTGTAGAGGGGAAGAGAAAAGATGCAGGAGAGGCACATCAGACGGGGAGAGGTGACACGTCCAGTGGCAGGCTGAGCTGCAGCTGGTGGCTTTATTGTTGCTCATCTGGAAACTGTCCCGTATGTTCCCTCAGAGAAGGACTTTCAAAGTTTGCCATGAGGCACTCCATTTCATTCGATTTATAACCACAAGCTACGCTAAATAATAACCTAAATATGACCGAACTCTTAAAACAGATGAATGTATTTAGTGTCAGAGGGAAAATATCTGGTATTCTGAAAGAGAAAATACATGAAACAAAAGAAAACTGCAGCAAGAATCAGGTTTTTATTGCTAAGGAATTTGCCAGTGTCTATGTGTTTATTTGCCATGTTAGCAAAACATCTCAGTGTTTCCCCTACCATTATACAAGCGGGGAGCTCCACCCCGTTAGAACCGAGTGCCCCGCCTACCGAACCGAACTGTGCAAACCCCCACCCCCGACGGCACTGGCATATTGCTATGTTAGCGGGGCGCAATACAATACAAGCACGCTAGCTCATGCTGCCTCTTCCCTCACGTTGACCCCCCGCCCCCGCACTCGAAAATTGCCGATACAGACAGCGCACAGCTCAGATGTCTCATGACGCACGCTCGAAAACTGCGTAACCATTATTGTTAAAAGTTACAAATGTTGTCTTTGGTGCCTGGTTGTTTTCCAAATCTTTTAGTGTGTGTGAATGACAGGCGTCAACTTCAAACTCTTTATAGAACGGTGCTTTATGAAGTTCTGTCCATTTCTTTGCATTAAATGACCGGCAGTTCTACCACAGTTAAAATGGCGTCAACGTCAATGTACGATTCGGCGCTCAGTGGGGCATCTACGTATATATGTCTGTGTATTCAACGCTTCTTTTCTGAAAGGTTCCTTACAATTCGTCAAGTGTTTCATGACGTACTTTGGTTACAGACAGACTTCACCTTGCAGGAGCGGGCAGTAATAGGAATGCATATTTAAGACCAGGGGCAGCTGTGACTGAGTGGTTAGAGCAGTCGCCCTCCAGTGGGAGAGTTGGGGGTTCGATTCCACCAGCAGTCACATGTTGAAGTGGCCCTGGGCAAGACACTGAACCCCTTATTGCCTCTGATGTGCGTCTCATCTGTGTATGAATGTGATCTAAATTACTGATTAGTCTCTACAAATTCAGATTAGTTACGTATAGATCTACTAGAGTGCTGTATGAACAGAATAGAATAGAAACAGCCTTTATTGTCCCACGGATGGGAAATTCAAGTGAATGGGTAAATGAGGACACAGCTTGTGTTGTAAAGCGCTTTGAGTGTCTTGATAAGATAGAAAGGTGCTTCATAAGTACAGTTCATTTACCAGAAGTATGGAGATGCAGCTATGAGAAAGGTTTAACTTTTATGGCAACGACAGGTGGGGAGATGTACTAAAGTTGAATACAGCCGTAAACTAGGCCAAAGACAGTCATTTCCAGCGACTCCTCTCATTTTCAGGATGCGTTCTGGGGTCTCGCTCGTCACACCCATCAGCTCTGATATGCTGACAATCCGCTCATTAATTTGAACGGTGCAGCCGGGTTTGAAACACGAGAAGCCTTCAGCCATTTCCCTAATGGTCTGCGAGCTGGCTGACTCGGGCAGAACCGGGGTCTTTTTTCTTCTTTTTTTTTTTACTCTGAGCTGAGCAACCATGATGGCTAACCACTACACTAGAGGCCTCTTTGTTTCCCCTCTCTGTTCGCCCCAACACGCTGCAAACGGCTGAGCCTGTCACAGTCCGACATCAGGGTTCAGTGGTCTGTCAACATTTACCAGCAGATAAAGACAGAGAGGGGGAAATTCTCTGCCCTGGAGAGCTCATCGCTGAGAAGTGTGTATGGAAGCGCACACGGCGACTACTTATGTGTCTTTTTTCAGTGACAGCAGCCAAACAGAAAACACTCATGCAGGGAGGAAGACGGGGCGAGTACATTAAAGCCCCCCCAATGCCTGTGAAAGCTCTGACAAATAAGACTAGATCCCAATTGCACCTTGATTCCTGGCCCATTTGGGATAAAAGAAGGGATATTACAAGCTTAGATGTGTTTGAGGGGGGAAACGTTTTGTTGCACTGCACCCAGTGAGGACTAATAAACAACAAGGGGATTTCCTTGCACAAAAACAGGCACCGACGCTTTCACTTGGGATGCAATGTCTGCAGCAATGAGGGGGGGTATTTTCATTTATTTCCAGTTCGCAATCTTTTCAACTTTTAACGTTTTATTTTGTTGGAACATTTGTTTGCTAATTGGGCCACGGATGACAAAGAGCTCTTCAAAGTTCCTCTGAAGTTTGCCAAGCAAAATACAAATATCTGCTTCGAACGACACTTGACTCCCCCATCCCACCGTCAAAGAAAAACTTGAAGGCAACTGCTCATAATGAGGTTTGCTGTGAGACAAGGTATCTGTCAACCTTTAGAGGAAATAATTCCAGTTTAGTATGCAAAGATTTCCAAGCATCTCTACCTTTATCTGCAAATTTACTTTTATAGTTCTTCAATTTATTCAGAAATCACATCAGTGATGTGAAATTATCAGACAACAAGACCCAGACTCGGACACTAAAATTCACCTTTGGTCATCTGATTAATTTTATACATGCACGAATGGCCTCAATCCGCTTTGGAAAACTTTTTACTCAATCCACATTTACAAGCGGTCAGGGCCCTATTCATCCACATAGTAGTCAACACAAGCTGTCTAGAAATTCCTACTGAATACTGACCTCACCTGACTCCACACAGACAGCCAAGTGGATGTCTTGAGTTAAAAAGAAACAAGAGTACCACATACTGCCCATTATACTCATTCAACCTTTATTTATACAGGTTCGTCTCACCGAGCCTCGGGGACTCATTTACAAGAGAGACCTGTTTGCACCCATTGATAAATTATTATACAGCACTACAACAATCTATGGCAATAACCCGGATGTAGGCCTGTCACGATAACAAAATTTTGCTGGACGATTGTCTCAGAAAATATTGCGACAAACAATAATATTGTTTGAAATTTGACAATAATTAGTAATTGTTAAGAGGAAATTTTGGATAATTTTGTGTGTAGTACTTTTTTAACCACTGGATGGCAGTATAAGACTGTATGAAACGAAAGATGGATAGTGAGGGAGCGAAAAGCGTGACTTTAAGAAAAATGGGAGGGAGGCCCCTTGACGTGACATGGGTTGTCTCTCGTTCCTGTTTTTTGGTTCTGAAAATGGCAGACGCTCGGTGAGTTCTTTAGCATAGCATTTGTCACACAGAGCTTTTAATAAAACAGTCACTAAACAACTTCTCAGCTTCTTTTTGCAGAGACAAACAACTTTTTAGATGAAGGCTCAGGTTTCAACTGTGAAGTTTGGAGCTTCAACAAGACAGAGGTTTTTTTTCCCCAAAGTCAGCCTGTTAGCTTAGCTCGTAGTTTAGCTTTTCAACTTAGCTGCTTTTAACGATCCAAAAACGTGATTTTGGATCATTAAAATAGATTTTCAAGAGAAAAGAGAAGGGGAGGGGTCAGTGTAGAGCACCGGAGTTGAGCCTTTTGTCATCCAGTGTCTTCAGTAGAAAGAGAGAGACATTAAGAAATGATAAAGCCGATAAATGAAAATGAGGTCGATAATTTTCATTCATCGTGCGGTTAATTGATTTATTGTTTATTGCAACAGGCCTACCCGGATGTGCAAAAACCTTGTATGCCATTTGACCTTGATTTGGGACCTTGAAACTGGGGTGATGAAAAGTGTACAAGGCACTCTAGTGATGATGCACATGTGTATGAAATTTTGTTAAATTATCTTGAGCAGATCAGAAGTTATGGGCGGGACAAGAGAAAGTTTACGGTTAGGTTTAGACAACCGAGTTTTTACTGACAGAGACTATCATGCCAGGCGTGTAAAAAATATAAAAGTAGAAGGACAGAAAAAAAATAAGCTCAGCAGTGGACTTATTGAAGATAAATAAACAGCTATCCTTGGGAATATTATGAAGATGACTGTTTAGATAAACCCTTATTCCAATCTTTCTCAATAAAAAGGTCTGCTTTGCTTTTATTAATAAGATAAAATTACAAGAATGGCAAGTTTTTTGTTTTTTTTTCATTTTAATGTTTGTTCTGACTGTTTTTGAACCCATAGCGTTCATCATGAGCTGTAGTGTGCTGTCAATTCCAGGACAACAGTATGAGCAGTGTTATCTTGCATTCTATTCAACAAATTAAACACAACTTATACTATGGTGATGGTGAAGCTATGATAAGCAGTCAGAGCACCAATCCTCTCTACAGTGGGGCGGCTGTGGCTGAGTGGTTAGAGCAGTCGTTCTCCAATGCAAGAGTTGGGGGTTCGACTCCACCAGCCGTCATATGCCTAAGTGTCACTGGGCAAGACACAGAACCCCTCATTGCATCCAATATGTGTCCCATCGGTGTATGAATGGGATAAAGCTCTGATTAATCTCTTTAGAATGATTTGTTCAATTAGCTTTGTAGAGATCTAGTATAGTGCTGTATGAATGAGTAAATGAGGGCACAGATTGTAGTGTGAAGCGCTTTGAGTATCTTGATAAGATAGAAAGGTGCTATATAAGTACAGTCCATTTATATAAGTACAGTCCATTTAGTGAGTTAAAATTTTCAGTTCAGTCGGTCACTGAGCTCTGTGAAGTGACTGAAAGGCTAGGCATACTCCATCCAAAGCCAACAGAGACTTGCCATCACGTGGTTGTGGGACGATCGTTTTTGCACACACCTTTCATAAGTCCACAAGACACAGATGCAGAGCTAGTGGGAATCCCCTCCCACTATAGTATACATCACCCCATGGGTTTCTTCCTGCCACTCCATCCCTGCATCCACCGTTTGGCTACAAATCTATCCTGAACAAAGCGCTACACTTTTCAACAGACATACTCCTCCATACACATGTATGCACAATCTCCATCCAGAAGTTTTTGGTCATTTGACTAATATATTGGGGTTTATTTAGTTGTACAGCTGAATGTTCAAATTAATTTCAAGATAGCTAAACACACCCACAAACTTCTGACCAGTCACACAATACTTGGCACATACTGTACGCATGTGAGGAAAAAGTTCAGCCCGAGCCTTGTGTCGAGAAGGGGTCTGGGAAGCTACTCTGAGAAAAAAATGACGTGATTTTTGTCAAGAAACTACGTCAATAAGAATCAATTTAGCTGCTTCTGATGTAGTAAGTAAGGCCCTTATGTGCCGTTACTTCTCTTATATTGTGTCTGTTAGATAATATCATTAGGAGTGCTGAGGTACACATTTAACCTCAAGGTGCAAATTATCTCAAATAGAGCTACCAATTGCAATCAAATCATCCAACATGCAGATACATATATACAGTAAACCCTCGTTTATCGCAGGGGATTCGTATCCTGAAGCCATGCCCACTCCTCCGCTGCAGAGCGGCGATAAGGCACGCTGCAGGAGGAAGCTTCTCCCTGCAGCTATGGGCTGCACAAAGGTGCAACAGGTGCTAAATAATTTATTTTAAATTAAAATTCCATGCTGATTGTGCGGCTCATCCATCAATCAGCCAATTGTGTCGTGTCCAATCTTACTTAGAAAAAGCGCGATAAAGCGAGTCAGCGAAAAATGAACCGCGATAGAGCGAGGGACTACTGTACAGTGTAGTGCCAAATCTGACCAGTATCCAAATGTTTTGCAAGTGGTTTGGATTTATTTATTCATTTCTTAGCATCATACTCACAAGATACATCACAGGTGATTTAATTTTATTCAGCAAGACTTTTGTGTCGGAGATATCCAATAAATAATCTGCTGAGTAACAACCAGCTGCAACACTGGAAATATACTCGTTAGAATCTAACATTTCTGATTATGCAAATGTTAAAATGGCAGGGGGGGGGGGGGGGGCAACTGCATATTCATAAAACAAGACAAAGCTAACTGAAAAATGGTACAAAAGACCTGAAATAATCAGATAGCGTTTTTTGACAAACATAAGCCAGATTGGTGCATTAATGAAAATAAGATCTAACAAAGGCAGTTTTCCTGCACTATAAAACACCGAATGCATGTGAATTTATTTAAAATTTATTTTAAAGGGCAGAAAACCAATATGACAAACATTTTTGGGGATGAAAAGTAAATACAGATCCGTCTCTTCAAAGCCCAACAAAGTTCAGTCAGGTCATCTGGACGGTTTCTTTTTTGGTTGAGATGTTTCATCCTCCATCCAAAGGACTTCACCAATCCAAGGAGCCACAAACAAACTCAGTGCCCCAAGTAGCACACTCACATAGTGAACCAACCAGTTTACTGGTGATAAGATGGTTTCTGGGTGGTTTTGAACCACTTTGGCTATGGCTGCTTCAGAAGAGTCGACAGAGGAGGGGGCGACCCCTAGAAACCATCTTATGACCAACAAACCGGTTGGTCCACTATGTGGATGTGCTGCTTGTGGGAATCGGTGTGTTGTGACTCCTCAGACTGATGAAGTCCTTTCGATGAGGGATGAAACGTCTCAACAACAACAAAAAGAAACCGTCCAGATAACCTGACTGAACTTTGTTGGATTTTCTACCTGGATTATTGAGCATGAACTTTTGAAGTCCCTTCAAAGCCTAAACGTATCGCCAAAACAATCTCAGATCTTTTTCTTGTCCTTAAACTTTGATTGAAATCCGAGACATTAAAAAAAAAAAAACATTCAGTCATTTCTAACAAAAACATCTAAAATGTCCATTCAAGTTCTTTGTTTCACTCAAAACCAGTGGTTTTAGTCAGACATGTAGTTGGACGTTTAGTACGACGCATGCTTGTGTATAATAAAAAGAGGACTTTTAATAATAAAGAAGCATTTTTCATTATTCACAGCTCTGTGCAGCTTCAAATGTAAAGCGCCGAACTCTGCAGCACTTCATGAAAAAAAGGGTTGTTTTTTTTACCTCCTCTGCCCACACGCACAACACTTTTTACGACATAAGCAACTAAATCCGGGTATTTATTTATTTGGCTCTTGAACGTGTAAGCCTGATTATATTTCCCATCTGATGATGCGGGAACAAAAAGTTCCTTTTGCCTTATTTTATCAACAGCTAATGATGGATGAATCACGTAGAAGCACAATAAACCGTGGCTCAGCTCGATTTTAGGGCGCTTATTTCACATGACCCACTAATTGAGACGTTAATAAAATCTGTTGGGAGAAAAGTTAAACCTGCCGTTTAAAGCGACGGTGCAGGGAGAGTTTATGGAGGTGGAAGCTGCTTGTTAACAAGATTTGGCTCAGATCGTTTCCTAAATGTCATCTGTTGTCACAGCGAGCGTCCTCACACACTTGCTGCGCACAGAGGAGGCATGTGAGGTGCGGGTCACATGATCCGACTCGTCTCTCCCATCGTCTTCTCCTTCCCACAGATGTGTCACCTGTCGATGCGATTACAGCCGTCCGCGGGAAAGAAGATCGTCCTGACTGCGGAAGACAAAAAGGCATCAGTCACCGGCGGTTTGTCGTGGCGTCACCGTCGCTTCGATGCCACGGAGGTGACGTGAGTCGGGCCTGGTTTTTTGCCCCGCAGCCGGAAGAAGACAAAGACAATCAAACGTCCAGGTTGATCTCCTGAACACAAGGCGGGACTTCGGACAAGCTGCGGACACCCGGAGACACCTTCTACACATCCCGCTTTAACATTGATTCAGAAACAGTAAGACCTGTAACAGATGAAGTTCTACCGTCTCAACACAACAAGTACCGGCAGACAGGAAGTGCTTAATATTTTGAGCTAACGTAGCTAAAAGAAACCAGCAACATACAGTACGTGAAATCGAGCTTTCACAAATCAGTTATCACTTCAGATCTCCTCAAAATGGGATGGATGTTTTTAACTGGTTACATCTCCGACTAAAACAAAAACAAAAGCTCACGTGTTGACATCAGAGCCTTTACTAAAGATTAAAAAAAATGTTAAGATCTGACAGTTTTCACACAGTGATGTACCTTGGTAGTCAGGGAGTGACAGACTTGTGTGTTGTGACCGTGGTGACAATAATGAACCATTGACAGCAAATAAGGCTTATGTCAAAAACTTGGTAAGGAAACTGAAAATTAAATTGGGTTTCTTTTTCAGAGATAGATCCTGTCTAACTTCAAAATGCTACAAAACACATTTTAATTGCTAAACTAAACAGCCACTGGCCAAAAGGATGGCCCAGCACAGAAGAGCAACATCATCAGGCCAGGATTCTGAGGTCTACACTCATCTCCAGGCCAGCGGTCACTCTTTCAGGGATGAAGATGTTCACATCCTGGACAGAGAGGAACGATGTTTTGAGAGAGGAGTAAAGGAGGCCATCTTTGTGAAAAGAAACCGTCCATCGTTAAACAGGGGTGGAGGCCTACGTGTTCAATTGTCCCCCTCTTACAATGCTGTGATTGCTAGTATCACTCAGCCCTCTGTGAACAGTAAACAGCCATCAGTGTGATAATGATCCATTGTTAGGATGATGGTCCTTCTTGATCATGTGAATATCTAGTTTTGAATGTCAACAACAAACTTAAGAGAAGGTGCTATTTACAGTATAAGACTGAGCTGAATACATCTCCTCAGACTGAAGAAGTCTTACGGATGAAAGACGAAACGTTTCTACATTTTTTTTTAATTTTCTTCTGAACCGGTCCGGAGGACCAGACTTAACTTGTTAAGATTTTTTTTAACCTGGATTATTGAGCAGGCAACATAGTGGCACAACTGGTAAAGCTGCTGCCTCTCAGCGAGCAGGTCCCTGGTTCAAATCCCGGTCTGGGGGCCTTTCTGGGTGGAGTTTGCATGTTCTCTCCGTGCATGCGTGGGTTTCCTCCGGGTACTCCGGTTTCCTCCCACGGACCAAAAACATGCATGTTAGGCTGATTGGTAACTCTAAATTGTCCCTGGTGTGAGTGAGAGAGTGAACGGTTGCTCGTCTCTATGTGTCCCTGTGATGGACTTGCGACCCGTCCAGGGTGGCCCCCGCCCCTCCCACAGTGACTGCCGGACATGGGCACCGGTGACCCCCGTGACCCAAAATGGAAGAAGCAGATAAAAAAAAGATAATGGATGGATTATTGAGCATGCATCAGGATACTTGTAACTGCTACTTTTCTTCCCTCCACTGACTACGGTGACATTATTTACATGAACGCTCCTACAAGAACCCTGCAGATGTTGGATGTTGTCTAACACGGTGCACTAAGATTCATAACTGGCTGTAACTACCGTAACCGTCACTGCACCCTGTATTCACTGGTTAACTGGACATCATTAACTTTAAAGCGACTCACTGGTACATTTTCATCTTTAAATCACTTCTTGGTCTGCTGCCTTCATACATCTCCTCCTACATGTCTCTGCATGAGTGCAGCTACAGCGTGCGCTCTCAGGACATTATTACCTGCAGTGTTCCCTCAGTGAGGACTGAACTTGGCAAAAGCTCCTTCTCCTACTCCGCTCCTGTTTCCTGGACTATTTTGCAAAAAGACCTGAAGCTCTTGACCTTGACCTCTCTAAGTGGCTTCAAACTGCTAAGTTCATGACAAAAACCAATGCAGACGTGTTCCTGTGTTTAGTTTTCTACTTCGCTTTATAATGCACCAGTAGCCATTTTCATTTCGTTTAAACAAAACAAAACAATTTCTTCCATGTATTTTTCATTTTATATGCTTTTTATGATTATCTACTGTTGTCATCTGTGTTCTTAGTTTAAAACAGATCTCTCTTGTAAATGAGTGCTCGAGGCTCAGTGAGACTAACCTGTTTGAATTGAATTGAAAAATGTAACATTTTTAGATTTTGGTTCACTTTATGTATAAAATTAAGTTTATGCATAAAAAAAGTTTTTTTTTAATTAGATAAGATAATTTATTCATTAATTTTAAATTTGAGCAGATACACTGGCCTTACAGCAAAAAATATATACTTTTTTTTTTAATTAAAACGAACAGACCCATAAAAAAGTAGAAACATACACTAAAGATACGTGGACACAAAAACGAATAAATAAATAATTTTCTACCGTTTTATCTGTTCGACAAGCAGTAAGCATACGAATGATTGTTGTTTTGGGCCATACCTGCCTCAAAAAACTTTAATTTTTGCTAACTGCCATAACAAGAAGTAAAAGAATATACTATTTAAAGCACTCTAGATGAAAGCAAAGCAAGAAGGGTTGGTTCAGATGAATATAGGTAGGCCTGTCACGTTAACAAATTTGGCTGGGCGATTGTCTCAAATTATTGCGATAAACGATAATATTGTTTGAAATCTGACAATATTTAGTAATTATTGTAAAATTTAAGAAGAAATGTTGGTTAATTTATTTTGAGTGTAGTACCTTTTTTGACCACCGGATGGCAGTACAAGACTGTTTAATCCGAAGGATGGATAGTGAGGGAGTGAGAAGCGTGACTAAGCAAAATGAGAGGGAGGCCCCTTGACGTGGCATGGACTGTCTCTCTTTCCTTTTCTTTGGTTCTCAAAATGACGGTCACTCGATGTGGTTTGAGCTCTTTAGCATAGCATTTTTCACACAAAGCTTTTAATTAAAAAAAAAATCAGTAAACAAGTTCTCAGCTTCTTTTTGTAGAGAAAAACAAAACTTTACACAAAGGCACAGATTTCAACCGTGAATTTTGGAGCTTCGACAAGACAGTGTTTTCCCCGACGTCGGCCTGTTAGCTTAGCTCGTAGCTTAGCTTCTCAGCTTAGTTACTTTTAACGATCCAAAAACGCAATTTTTAACGGTTAAAACTGATTTTAAAGAAAAGAGAAAAAAAGAGAAAGGGAGGGGTCAGTCAAGAGCACCAGATTTGAGTTTTTTGTCATCCAGTGTCTTCAGTAGAAAGTGAGAGACACCAAGAAACGACAAAGCCGATAAATGAAAATGAGAATTTTCATTTCTCTTGCAATTCATTGATTTATTGTTTATTGTGACAGGCCTAAATATAGGACGTACTAAACCATATTTTCTGTTGTACCAAATCCAAACTGCGACCCTAAAACCAAGAATAATTTGTTTTACCCCGTCCTATAGTTTGTTGTGTAAAATGGCTACTATTCATTCGATTGGTGAACCAGATGCTTCTTTTAGTGATCGAGAAAGCATTTTAATTTATTTTTCCACCATACCTGTGTTGTCTCCAAATAATGTCTACAGAGGACTTCCCAGATGGTTCTACGAGACAAACCATCTGGCGTGTCAGGTTACCGCACTGACTAAATGTTATTTTAGGAATGAGATTTACCTTTGAAACAATTCCAAAAATGAGCAAGTTTCAACCTTAGAAACGAGACACGCGGCTGCCATCAAAACACAGCGATGATCCTGCGTTTCCCGTTCTGCCGGCAGCACGATTTACCGTCGCCTCCAGCCGCTGTCGGAGCAGCTCCGTCAGTAAAAACTCTGCTGGAACGTGACAAGGAACCAGGTTGGGTTTCACGAGCAGGTGTCTGTTGTTTGTCTCCCCCGTGTTTCTCACACTGTTTCACCACCTGTTCATCTCAACTCCTTCGTAGGAAGGATTTTTTTCCCCCCTCTGCAAAGGGCTTAGCTTGATCTCTGAATTACACCTTATGTAGTAAAAAATGCAGAAAAATATTAATAGAGGCAAAAAAAACCTGTAGCTTTGGGTTAAATTTTACTGATTTTCTGCAGCTCTGGCTGTCATTTCACTCAACAGCTTCTCCTCTGATGACTTTTCCTAAACACCTCACATGTAATTCTTAAAAAAAAAAAAAAACGTTCCATTAATGCATTTGAATGAAGTAGTTTGGTTATGAACAACATAGATATTAATTTGTCTCAAATTTAAGATGTTTGTCTGCAATCAAACCCAAATGTCATGTGAAATCCTTTGAGTTTGGGCTTAAAGTTTTTCCATTGTCTTTTAAACTAATCCATATTTTAAACACATTTAAATTTTTAAAATTTAAAGGAAGGCAATGTTTTTCCCTCTCTTTCAGCCAAATACATTAACTACTGGACACATTTCATGAAAACTCTAAAAGTAGTTATTGGCTGCACATCTATAACTACCATATTTTCCAGATTATAAGTCGCCGCTTTTTTTCATAGTTTGGCCAGTCCTGCGACGTATAGTCCAAAGCGACTTATATGCATTTCTTTTTCCCTATTCATGATGAAATTTTTGAATGACGCATTAAATGTTCATTTATACGACATGAACCAAACCTGACTGGGCCCCCTGGCATGGCTGGCGCCCGGGACGGCCTGTTCTCATTGTGACGTGACCGTGCCGCCCAGGCGAAATGTAGCTGTTTTGACCATTAAAGCGCATTTATTAAGGAAAAGTTATCTGAGACACACCTTTGCTATAATGTCAAGCAAACAAATAATGGTTTTTAGGTGTTATTCTTGTTAAATTTCGAAAAACTGAAACAGTGAGTCATTCCGTGTGCGCTCACGCCAATCGATTTTTGGCACGAAACCAGCTCACGTTTCCCGGGGGTCAGCGGTGATGTTTATTAAATGCGACTTATACTCCGAAGTGACTTATATATGTTTTTTTTTCCCTATTCATGAGGGATTTTTTCACTGATTTGTCCGGAGCGACGTATAGTGCGAAAAAATACGGTAAATAACTTTTAGTGCCAATCTCATTCAAGATGACAACCACAGCTTTTCTGCCTTAGCCAGCACAAAATGGCTATAGCTCAGATAATTGTACAGATTTTAAGCTACACTTTGGTGTGCTAGCTGATGAGTTATTCCCAACTTACAAACCGAATTCCAAAAAAGTTGGGACACTAAACAAATTGTGAATAAAAACTGAATGCAATGATGTGGAGATGGCAAATGTCAATTTTTTATTCGTAATATAACATAGATGGCAGATCAAAAGTTTAATCTGAGTAAATGTAACATTTTAAAGGAAAAATATGTTGATTCAAAATTTCACAGTGTCAACAAATCCCCAAAAAGTTGGGACAGGTAGCAATAAGTGGCTGGAAAAAGGAAATTGAGCATATAACGAACAGCTGGAAGACCAATTAACACTAATTAGGTCAATAGACAACATGATTGGGTATAAAAAGAGCTTCTCAGAGTGTCAGTGTCTCTCAGAAGCCAAGATGGTAAGAGGATCACCAATTCCACCATTGTTGCGCAGAAATATAGTGCAGCAATACCAGAATGGTGTTACCCAGCGTAAAATAGCAAAGACTTTGAAGTTATCATCATCAACCGTGCATAACATCATCAAAAGATTCAGAGAATCTGGAACAATCGCTGTGCGTAAGGGTCAAAGCTGTAAAACTCTATTGGATGCTCGTGATCTCCGGGCCTTTAAACGTCACTGCACCTCAAACAGGAATGCCACTGTCAAGGAAACAACAGAATGGGCTCAGGAATACTTCCAGAAAGCATTGTCAGTGAACACAATCCACCGTGCCATCCGCCGTTGCCAGCTGAAACTCTACAGTGCAAAGAGGAAGCCATTTCTAAGCAAGCTCTACAAGCTCAGATGTTTGCACTGGGCCAGGGGTCATTTAAAATAGAGTGTGGCAAAACGGAAGACTGTTCTGTGGTCAGATGAGTCACGATTTGAAGTTCTTTATGGAACACTGGGACGCCATGTCATCCGGGCCAGAGAGGACAAGGATAGCCCAAGTTGTTATCAACGCTCTGTTTAGAAGCCTGCATCACTGATGGTGTGGGGTTGCATGAGCGCTTGTGGCATGGGCAGCTTGCATGTCTGGAAAGGCACCATTAATGCAGAGAACTATGTTCAGGTTCTAGAACAACATATGCTCCCATCTAGACGTCATCTCTTTCAGGGAAGACCCTGCATTTTTCAACAAGATAATGCCAGACCACATTCTGCAGCAATCACAACATCATGGCTATGTAGGAGAAGGATCCGGGTACTGAAATGGCCAGCCTGCAGTCCAGATCTTTCACCTATAGAGAACATTTGGCACATCATAAAGAGGAAGGTGCGACAAAGAAGGCCCAAGACGATTGAACAGTTAGAGGCCTGTATTAGACATGAATGGGAGAGCATTCCTATTTCTAAACTTGAGAAACTGGTCTCCTCTGTCCCCAGACGTCTGTTGAGTGTTGTAAGAAGAAGGGGAGATGCCACACAGTGGTAAAAATGGACTTGTCCAAACTTTTTGGGGATTTGTTGACGCTATGAAATTTGGAAACAACAGATTTTTCCCTTAAAATGATACATTCTCTCAGTTTAAACTTTTGATCTGTGATTTGTGTTCTATTCTGATTAAAATATTAGATGTTGGCACCGCCACATCATTGCATTCCGTTTTTATTCACAATTTGTTTAGTGTCCCAACTTTTTTGGAATCCGGTTTGTATGTTCTAAGCATTGATATATGTTATATTTAAGATTTGACCAAAACTTCATAATTTTTCAACATAAGAATCTTAGTTTAAAAGTCTGACACAAAAGGCAGTGGCAATGTGCATTCCTTCAATTAATGCTAAGTCTTCTGTTCTTAAAGAAATGACCCAGAGCTTTTGCACATGAATGTTAGTTTACCAAATACAAAAATCGAATCACTTGAGATAAAGACGTTAATGGAAAAACTGTTATTACACAGGGTTGGATATCTTTTGTTCAAATTCATTTCTCATCAGGGACTTATTGCATTTAGAAACTTATTGAGGGTCTTGTTGAACTGTGTTTAAACTTTAAAAGTGGAGGTGCGGGGTGTCTGGTGGTCCTCCCCCAGAAAATTTTAAATGAAGTAAATATCATTTCCTGCATTTTGGTGTATTTTAATGGGTTGTTAAACATATATGTCAGAATCAGAATAAGCTTTATTATCATTGTGCCGGGATACAGTGAGATTATGTTCGTACGTTCGTCCGAAAGATGGGCGGAGTGTACGTTGCTGCTTCTATAATAGCGCGGCCCCTTACTCTTTATCAGAATACTTTTACACAGAAAAAGGTAAGAGCCATGAGGATAGATAGTGGTATTACAAAAAAGATCTCTTCACATCTTGTCTTATCGGGACACGATTTGAGACATCAAAAAACTCTACCAGCAAGAACATTTATAAACATGATTACATATGCATTTGATGCAAGATGTTGAGATTTGTCCATGAGCACTTTCAGATAGGCCACAGTCCTGATGTTGTTGTTCAGCCGGCAGTTCTGATAAGCCTGCACAGAAGTTCTCAAAGGGAGGGGTGATAGACGAAGCTTTTTCCCTAGTTACCCATGTCACAGGAGAAATTTGATAGTCTGCTCGTATCTGAGGCCAAACGGGGTAGTCAGGTTCAGATTTGCCACAATTGTTGATTTTCTTCAGGCAGACTGTTTTTTACTTTTCAGCTTTGAGTCCTGCTGGAACTTTCCTGGTCCAAAATGGCCAGATTAGTGGGTATTTCACTTCACTGATCCATGTTATGAGCCTTCCTCAAGGTCGATCCCAACATACTGGCGAGCCCTAGAAGTCTCAGGTGGCATGTGATTTTCACAAATCACCTCCATATTACGGTTTAGCTCGTAAATCAGCTGATTTTGAGTACTCATAGCATGGACCAAACCTTCACACAGACACAGAAGCTTTGCCATGGCCAAACCTGCTGCCGATGTCTTCTTCAAAAGTTGATAAAGCAAAGCCCCACCAATGCCAAAGAGGAGAAACCCTGCTATCAAAAATTCAAATATATAAATATTTTCAGTGTCCTCCTGAGACAGAACTGAGGGACACATCAGCTGCAAAACTCCCCACAGATCTCTGATGCACCCCGCAGTGTGAGTTTCAGCCGGACAAGAGGGTTATCCAGGACTCTGTCGTTTTGTTGAAAATATTTTGTTGATTGCGTTCAAAGTCCAGCTCACCAGATCCATAATAGTCGGGAGATGTGTACCAGGAGCTCCAAGATGCACAGAGAGCAAAATCAGGAGGAAGAGGAGAACAGGGGGAGGGAGAGCAGAGGTGTCCGTTTTGAGCGAGAGCCAGAGGAGAAAGTCCACTGTGTTCATGGGATTCAATTCTCGTTGTTTAATTGGACAATGAGAAGCCTTTTTTTGGTAAAAATGAAAGTAACTTGGACTGTGCTTTCAACATTTTGATCACTTTTATTTTGACAAAATGGCAGTTGTTGTACATCATGTACAGTACGCAACGACAACGTACGTGATTACCCATCAAATATTGTTCTTGTATTTTTAAGAAACAATCAAAATATTATTGATGACCCACTTAAACTATAAAACCGATTGGCAATTTTGTTGTGCTGTTTAATTATATTTTTGAGTTTTTTTTTAAATAAAAATGTGCAACGACTTTGGACTTTTAGGGGCAGAGATATTTTTTTAAGGGTAGAGGCAAAAATGCTTCACTTGAAGCGGCTGGCAGATCGTATGTGATACTAAAAAGTTCATAAGTGGCTGTTGTGTTTAAAATGAGTGTTTGCGTAATTATTTTCAGTTTACATATCCAATATAAGTTTTATTTGTTCAAGACGGCCATATTTGTTCATAACTTTATTATTAGTAAGCCTGACAGTTATCGGATCCAAGTAAACAGTTACCGGAATGCACCCTGTCAAAATACGAGAGTTCCCGGATCCTGTTCTGGCAGAATCCGGCTCAAATTAAGCAATGCTTTTCAGGTCACGGGGATCACTGGTGCCCATATCCAGCAGTGTGAGAGGTGGGGACACCCTGGACAGGTCTCCAGACACAGACACAAATGGGACAAACAAACATTCACTCTTTCACTCACATATAGGGCCAATGTAGTTACCAATCAGCCTAACATGTGCATGTTTTTGGTATGTGGGAAGAAACCGGAGTACCCGGAGAAAACCCACGCATGCACTGAGAGAACATGCAAACTCCACCCAGAAATGCTGTTGGATCCACCCAGAAAGTTACCCGTCCGGGATTCAATCCAGTGATCTTCTCACTGAGAGGCAGCAGCTCTACCAACTGAACCACCGTGTTTGTGGGAACGCAACGTTTGAATGAGTAACATTTCTCCTCTTTTAGATCTTATTTCATCGTTTCATTGATTTATTCACGGCATCCAGTTCCAGAGGTGGCAGACCACCATCACGCCATTTCTTTGTAAATTCATCTCTGAAAGACATCTTTGTGTTTCCTTTTTATATACTTTTCTTTTTTTCTTTTTCTTTTTTGGCTTTGGTTCTCAAGGATATACTAAGTTGAGTTTGCAGGAGATATAGTTGGTGCTACAAGTCACCACTTCAGTTCGCTTCAGGTGAGGAAGTAGTTCTGTGTGGAGTTGTGCCGTTTTGTACAAATATTGATGAAAATGTTGATATTAAAAATAATGATATTGATGAACTGAGTTTTTGTGCCTTTAACATTTTCAAAATCGAACCAGAACAAACAAGCCTCTTCAATACTATAAAATATAATTATTTGCCTAAATTAGATCTCAAAATCATTGAAATTTTGATTAAACTTTTTTTTTTTTTGCTTTTTGATATCTTGTATTTTGCATCATTACTAGTATAAGTTTATAATTTTTTTTAAAGAAATTCCGTATTTTTTAAATCAATCTGGACATTCTAATGTTGCTTAATGTAAAATGGTACCACTTTACAAGAACACTCCCCTTAAAGATGGCTAATAGTTTATATATATGTTATTAATTCCACTTTATAAATCATTAATAACTGCTTATTATACATTAATTAAGGGTGACAGAGACAACTGACCAGTCTCTTGCCAAATAGTGAGCCACACCTGTTCACGTATATATTTCATCTAGAGTTGTTATATTAAACATTTCAGACTAAGTTACTACCTTGTAAGCACAATAAGCATTTGTAAACCTACCGTATTTTTCGGACTATAAGGCGCACCGGATTATAAGGCGCATTAAGCAAAACAAAACAGTCAGATAAGTCAAACTTGATTCAACTCTTTCACAAAAAATACACAAAATCGGTTCGAGGTCAGTAAGTACAACCATAAGGCTCACTGTCGATTTCTGAGAAAATTTAAGAATTTTAAGTGCACCTTATAGTCCGAAAAATATGGTATTTCTTTAGCATATAATATTGTACTTTATCACTGCATTATACATATCTACAACTATTATATCCTAAAAAAAAATTAGGAAAGTGATAGGTAGGTAATTAGGCAAGAAACTGGTCAGTTAACTGGCACCCTTAATTAATGCATAATAAGCAGTTATTAATGATTTTTAAAGTGTGTACAGAGGGAATTAAAAATGTATCTATAAGCTATTTATTAGCCATCTATTAGGGGATCCTTAGTGTAAAGTGTAAAGTTATAAAACACATCGTACAGCCTCTAAGAACCTGAAAAAGTAATATATTGTGGTTTTAAGGGCACGTTTTTCAGTTGAGATGCAGTGTTCGATTGCAACAAAAGACAAAAGGCAAAGAAAAGGGTCAAAGTGGGAAGGAAAAGAAAGAATTTGAGATTTTCCGCGTGTCCGCCGTCTCTGCCTCGACACCGGTTTCCTCGTTGCGTGCACGGCATTACACTTGTCAACGTATTTGTTCAGCCAACTGGGCTGCTGGTCCCTGCGAGGGCTGTGCACGGCTGCCTCCTTCTCCTGCGCACGTCTCTGTTTTAAAAAGCGACGGCTCCTGCTTGAATGCTCGCCGTGTCCATGCCCGGTGCCCTAATCCAGGGCCTGCTCTTCCTTTAAGCGGGGAGTTAACTTAATCCCTCTCATTTAGGCAGCTGCACTGCCAGGAACTACAAGAGCAAAAACTTAAAAAATAAAAAATCTTGCACTGTGACAGACACTTTCGGCTGTTGTGACGGCACCTCCCTGATTCAGCCGGCGAGCACGGTGCTCAGACTTGGCCTGGTATTTTAATGTGGCTGTGAATAATGCATGGAGGGCGGCAGGCATGGAACAGAAAGGGAGAGGTATGCATGGCTGGGATGAGAGCTGGGAGATGGAAGTCAGACGAAATTGTAAAACCTCAACTGGAATATTTGTGCAGACTGAGCTGAGTGAGGAACAACTGTAGTGAGAATGAGAGAAAACAGTAAGAAGAGATGCAAACTTAAACTATTTGCACTGATTCATAAATATATGACGGACCTGGATCAGGGGAGCAGCCATTTAATTGTGTAGGTTTGGGATTAAATCCAACAATAAAATCTGAAGAAAATAAATCAGTTTATAGTGTGGATGCTTATGAAGCAACACTGTTGGTCCATTTTTCATCTGTACATTTTTCGGTGTGATACTCGTTCCACAATTTTTGCGCTATTTCAACAAATCATAAACCAAAACAATCAGCTCTTTCAGGACAATCATGCTCTGACTTCTGGTATTGGTGCAGCTTTAGCTTTTTGAAATATTTAGGCTTTTCTGTCACTTTTTTCTCATAGAAAATTAATTGAGCTCATTTTACATCCTTTAAATCTTTAGATCTGTTTACAACCTTTCGCTGCTCCTTTCACATTTTGTTCTGCTTCAGCTTCTTTCAGCTTTCTTGTGCAAATGTAAACTTTTTTTCAGCTACTTTCAGCTGAATTTTTTTCAGCTGTTTTGTGCTCCTTACTGATTCTTTGTGCTAATTTCAGCTTGTTACAGTATGTTCCTTTCAGCTTTTTTCTTTTAAGTTTCACCATTTACTACTATTTCAGCTACTATTTAGCTGCGTTTATGCTAATTTAAGCTATTTCAGCTAATTCCACATTTTTTGCACTCATTTCAACCTTTTCAGCCTAATTCAGGAAAAATGTGTTCTCTCCACTTCCTTCTGGAAATTTGTTTCTTTCTGCTTTTTAGCCACTTTTCAGCGTTTTTTGATAATTTCAGCATTTTTCAGATAATTTCCACATTTTTGTGCTCACTTCTGCCTCCTTCAGTAAACATGTTCTTTGTGCTTTCTTTTGCTAATTTAAGCTTGTTCTACAATTTCAGCTACCTGTTTTAGCATTTATTTTTACCAAGTTCAGCTGTTTTTTGATAAATTCGAGTTTTCCGTGGTAATTTCTGCTACTTTCAGCTTGTTATGCTTCTTTCAACTTTTTTCTGCTAGTTTCAGCTTTTTCTACTATTTCAGCTATTTTTTTAGCTGTTTTTGAGCAAAATTTAGCTTTGTCAGCTAATTCCATATTTTTCAGCTAATTTCAGCTCCTTACACTTCCTTCTTGTTGTTTAAGATCTTTCAGCCTTTTCAGCTACTTTTCAGATTTTTTCTTTGCTAATTAAAGCTTTTTTTTGCTAATTTGCTCATTTTTGTGTTAATGTCTGCTTATTTAAACATAATTCAGCAAAAGTATGTTCTTTCTGCTTTCTTCTGCTAACTTAGCCTTGTTCTTCCATGTCATCTTCAGCATGTTTTAGCTAATTTCAGCTGTTTTCCAGCAATAAGCTATTACACTGCATTTTTGCAGGAAATGCAGTTTCTCTAGTTATTTGTTACATTAAATGTCTGCAGGTTTATTTTTTTTACAGCTGTCCACTAAACACAGCTCTTCTGCTGTACTTTCTAGTGTTTATTTTTCTTGTTGGTGACGCCTACAGTTCAGAAGAACTGCAGCAGCAGTGGTATGAACAGCAACAAACACTGAAGGTGTGCTTCCACCTGATCGTAAGGATCAACAAAGAATGTTGGGATGTTGTGTAAAATGTAAATGAATACAGAATGCAACCTCATAACTCCACTTCACATCCACCAAAAACCAAAGTAAACATATCCAATGCTGAAACCTAAAACTTGTACTTTTTCATTTTATTTACTTATTTTTTTTAATGAGTTTTGATTTTGACATCTCAACATAAAGCCTGTAGAAGTGAGTGAAACAAGTGAAAAACATCTGGAGGAGCATCCATTACCTTCTGCTTGTTCCAGAGTCGGGTCGTGGGGGCAGCAGCTTGAGCAGGGAGGCCCAGACATCTCTTTCCACAGATACCTCTTCTAGCTCTTCTGGGAGAACTCCAAGGCGTTCCCAGGCCAGAAGAGAGACATAGTCTCTCCAGCATTTTCTAGGTTGTCCCTGGAGCCTCCTCTCAGTTGGACATGCCTGGAAAAAATCCATAGGGAGGCGTCCAGGGAGCATCCTTACCAGATGCCCAAAGCACCTCAGCTCCTCTCGATGTGGAGGAGCAGCAGTTTTACTCCGACTCTCTTCTGGACATCTGAACTTCTCACCTCGTCTCTAAAGGAGAGCCAAGCCACCCTGTGAAGAAAACCAATTTCAACCATTTGTATTAGCTGGAGGAGCATTGGCAATAGGTCAGTCAGAGGACTGTGCATATAAAGGGCATTTTAGAAAGACTGAATCTCTAGCTGGCCAAAAAAAATTCAATTTGGAAATGGTGAAATAATTTCAGAATAAAGTTCTCAACACAATAATATGTTCAGAATGAAATCATTTGAAAAATTTACGAACTGCAGCTCATAATCTCAAAAGATTGAAAGAACCTGGAGAGATCTCTGTGTAAAAAAAAATTTGTCCAAAAGCCCAAAATGGAGGATCTTCGGGGCCTCGTGGGCCACTTCATTAAAAAAAACAGGTCTGATTCTGTTCTGGACGTCACCACATGGGCTCAGGAACGCGTCAATAAATTAATGTCTGTAAACACAGTTTAAACTGTCATCCACAAATGCTTGTTAAAGCTCTATCACGCAAAGAAGAAGCCATATGAACTACTTCTAGGAGTTCAAAAACAAAGCAAATGGTCTTTATTTTGTAGTTTAAGATATTTTGCTTTCTGGGGAGATTCTTCAATTCAAAACTAGAGATTGTAAAGGTCCATGCTTCAAAATCCATGACATGCTCCACTTTGCTGAATTAACTCTTGTTAAGTACCACATTTTTCACCATATAAGTCACACCTTTTTGCATAAATTTGCAAGTCCTGTGACTTATACACCAAAGCCACTAATATACGTTTTTCCCCAAATTTATAGCCCAATTTTTGGCTGAGATCTGACAATTTCATTCATTCTGACATAAAAAATATTAAACACTACCATTTTCAGCCACTAGAGGGCCCCTGAGCAATATGGCAAGCCAAGTGTCTCATGAATAGGTAAAAGTGGCTATTAATGAGACACTTGGCTTGCCATATTAAGCCACCTATGTCTCATTCCAGAACTCCTTCAGCAAATGTCAAATCAGCTGCATTTCGCCGCGCCGCCCAGGTGAAATGCAGCTGATTTGACCATTAAAGTTCATTTTTTAAGGAAAAGTTCAACTGAGACACACCTTTGCTATAATGTTGATCAAACAAATAATTGTTTTTAGGTGGTTATCTTGTTAAATTCTCGTTAAAGTCCTACCGTGCATGTTCCTGCAGCTGCCATTTGGCAGCCAATCAATTTTTGCCACAACAGCCCACATTTCTGGGTGGTCAGCGGTGACGCATAATAGATGCGACTTATATGGCAAAGCGATACATTTACATTTTTTTCCTTTTAATTTTACATATTTGGACTGATGCAACTTATACAGCAGTGCGAAATGTACAGCGGAAAGTATGGTAATTTAACTTGCATGGTTGATCTGCCCTTTAAGGTTGTTTTTTTTTTCAAATCAAAAGTATTTTTCTCAATAAAATATTTAAATTCCTCACAGATAACATTTTGCTGTGCATGAACCTTTGCAGCACTTAACTCAAAATGTCAATGCTAAACTTTTTCCTGTGAAGCTGCTTCACACCTCTGCAGAAACTCTCATTTAAGTGGCCAGCCGAGATCAGGAAACAAGTTACCATTTCTGCAATTAGAGCCTTTTTAGCCACAAAATTACAAACTCCTCGAAACATTTCAGAGGCCATTGGACTGACTTGTTGCCTCCTTTCTCTTTGGCCCACATCTTGCACTTCCAGCCTGCTGAACATTTGTAATGGGCCATGATTAGACCGTAGAACAGATACAGTAATAAGCCCTTGAACCTTGTCAAGAGAAAGGCCAAATCAGAAGACAAATAAGTGGGGAATTTCTCCCTGCAAGCCCTTTTCTGTCACACTTTGCTTTTTACCTTTGAGAGCTAAAAAGGTAATCTGCCTCTCTCCGTGCTGTTAAAGCATCAGTGCTGCTGTTCAGAGTTTAATTACACCTCTATGCCGACGACACAGTTGTTTATTGCCGAGTGAGAACAGTTGATAAGGTTTTCCAGCTTTTACAGTCTGCATTCGACATCATCCAGTCAGATTTGTTCGGTCTCAAACTGGTGCTAAATGCTTAAAAAAAACAAAGGGATGTAGTTTTCAAACAGGAAGTCAGTCCAAGCAGTCGTTCCTACTATCTCATTTACTACTGAGTTTGTTGATTCCTACAAATACTTGGGTGTCTTGGTCGATTCGCATCTTATAAGCCTCATGATGAAAACTTGGTAAAGAAATTGAAATTAAAACTGGATTAGAGATGCACCAATCAGATATTAGTATCGGTACCGGGGATATTATTTTTTTGGATCGGGTATCGGTAAAGATGCACCAATCGGATATCAGCATTGGTATCGATTTTCTTTAATTATTATTTTTTTATTCTACACTGGGTATCATGACATTGTAACCGCTCCATAAGGACAGGAGCTGATTGCGGTTTATTTTAAATATCTGCCAACCAAGCTATTATTTATTCCTCTTATTTCAGCTTCTTTATTTTTTATGTTGCATTATATTTAGAATTCCTGAATCATTTGAAAGGTTTTTTGGTTTACCTTTTTTATGTTTGACCAAAGTTGTTAACTTATTATTTTTGTCAGTTTAAGTATCAGTGGATGTTATGCTCATAACTGCACTGACTGAACAAATTAAACTTGAGTTGTTTTTACATGTTTGTCTAAGCCTGTGAAGCTACTGGTGTGTTTAATGAAGTGTGCTGTACTGGTGCGGAGTTTTCATTAAACTTGTAATTCAGTACGTTTATGTTTGCATGTAAAAAAAAAACAAATGTTTTAAGTTAATTCAGCACTGTTTTTTTCTGTATCAGATCGATATCGAATCGGTATATACCGATACTAAACCTCAGATATCGGTATCAGAAGTGAAAATCCCTAGTTTCATTTTCAGAAATAGATTCTGTTTAACTTTGTGCAACTGCTACTTTCCTTCTCTTCACTGACTACAGTGCCATTATTTACACGGACCTCTTACAAGCACCTTATAGATGTTGGATGCTGTCTATCACGGTGCGCTAAGGTTCATAACTGGTTGTAACTATCGTACTCATCACTGCACCCTGTATTCACTGGTTAACTGGTCATCATTAACTTCACACAGACTTTCTCACTGGTACATTTTCATCTTTAAATCACTTCTTGGTCTGCTGCCTTCATACAACTCCTCCTACATGTCTCTGCGTGAGTGCAGCTACAGCGTGCGCTCTCAGGACATTATTACATGCAGTGTACCCTCAGTGTGGATCCAATTCGGCAAAAGGGCCTGCTCTTCCTGGAACACCTTGCAAAAAGATCTGAAGTTGTCAACTTTGACCTCTCTAAGGGACTTTAAACATCTGCTAAGTTCATGGCAAAAATCACACGTTCCTGCTTTTTGTATTTTACACCGTTTTATAATTTAGTATGCATTTTTAGTCCATTTTATAACCACTTATTTATTTTATTTTCATTTTATATGCTTTTATATGATTGTTTTATTGTTGTCTGTACCTCATCTGTGTTCTTTGTTTAAAACAGGTCTCTCTTGTAAATGAGTCCTCGTGGCTCATTGAGACTAACCTGTATAAATAAAGGTTGAATGAAAAAAAAAAATGTGCGTCTTCAAAGTTCACTTGCAGGTGCAACGTCCAAGAAAAATAATTGCACAAACAATTAGAACGTTCATTCCCACAGAGCGGCTACAGCCTTTTGTGCTGTTTAGCTGGCCTCCAGTCCAGAATGCATCACCGTCAGAGTGTTGAAAAACTGCAGAGACGTGTGTGTGTGTTCTGGCAGCGACTGCTTTGACCGGGCCTCCGTCCTGGGAAAGAATCTGCTCCTGCAAAGTAAAAAAAAAAAAAATTATAACCACCGCCTCTCCGGTGTCTTTCCTCCCAGAAAAACAAAGCTCACCGTCGCTGACAGGAAGCACCTCAGGTCGTCAACACGTCTTCGGGCCTCAGCGCCTCGTCTGTGGGAAACGATCCTGCGAGGTGCTCGTCACTCCTCGAGGCTCTTTGTTTTCGGCTCGTCCCATTGTTCCTCGGATGGGGAAATGTTTTTGTTCAAGCGGCGGTGTCTTCTCTGTCAATGGATTATTTTTACAGGAGCGATTGAGCTGGAAAGAGTTGGTGGAAAATGTTGGGCGCAAATAATTCATAAAGTCACAGTTGGTGCGCTCATAAAAGTGCCTCAGAATACTTTAAATCAGGGTTTGAAGGGTTTCTAAGCCATCAGTTTTTGGGGCTTTTAATGGTCTACTAATGATTTATAGCTGTGCATTAGCCATACAAATGTTGTTTGAGACCTGTCAAAATGACTTTTTTTCAACAAAGTTTGATCATATTTTCATTGTGGTCATTTTGTGAGATTTGTCGTTGATTTTACATGTTTTAGGCTGGTTTTATGAACATTTTCTGTCTAAGTGTGTAGCTTTTTAACAACAACAAACAACCCACATGTGGGCAGAACTGGAGGGTCCATCCTGCTGGTGGTATTCTTTGGTATGAATCTGCTTCTGGAGTAGTTTTTGTTTGTCTTTATGTTTATTTTGTGTCACTTCCTGTTTGTTTTGTACAAATTCACTAGTGTTCATGGCTTAGCTTCACTCCATTGGCTTCCTGTCAAATTCAGAATTGAATTCAAAATCTTACTTCTAACCTACAAAGCGCTCAACAACCTAGCTCCATCTTAATTACAGCTCTTATTTTTTTTCCATACTTTCCTAACAGAGCACTTCATTTTCAGATTGCAGGTTTACTTGTTGTTCCTAGAGTTTCCAAAAGCAGAACGGGAAGAAGAGATTTTAGTTATCAGCTTCCAGTTTCTGTCTGTGAGGCTGACACATTGTCTACTTTCAAAATTAGGCTTACCGTACTTGCCGCCGTACACGTCGTATCAGTCCAAATATGTCTTATAAAGTGGAAAAAACAAATACGTCGCTTTGCTGTATAAGTCGCATCTATTATGCGTCACCGCTAACAACCCGGAAACATGGGCCAGTGTGCCAAAAATCGAATGGCTTCCGAATGACAGCCACGGGAGTGTGCACTGGAGGACTTTAATAAAAATTTAAGAAAACTAACACTTAACAACAATTATTTGTTTGCTCGATATTATAGTAAAGGTGTGTCTCAGTTGAACTTTTCCTTAAAAAATGCACTTTAATAGTCAAATCAGCTGCATTTTGCCTGGGTGGCGTGGTGAAATGCAGCTGATTTGACGTTTGCTCCAGGAGGTCCGGAGCGAAACGAAAGTGGCTCAGTATGGCAAGACAAATGTTTCAATAACAGACACTTTTACATATTAATGAGACACATGGCTTGCCATACTGCTCGAGGGCCCTCTAGTGGCAGAAAATGGTAGTGTTCAATATTTTCCATGTCAGAATGAATGAAATCGTCAGATCACAGCCAAATATTGGGTTATAAATATGGGGGAAAAAAACAAATGCGTTGCTTTGCTGTATAAGTCGCAGACATGCTAATTTATGCAAAAAACTGCAACTTATAACGCAAAAAATATGGTAAGTCTTTCCTTTTTAATAAATCCTACAGTTAGGGTTGGCTTGGTTTTCTGAGATATCCCTTAGTTATGGTGCAATAGACTGCTGGAGGACAAACTGACCACACTTCTTCATTCTGCTGCTGTCTTTACTTGCTCTACTTCTACCTGTTTGTACAGTAGCCCCTCGTTTATCGCTGAGGATAAGTGAAAAACTGCAAAGTAGGAATAGTAGTACAAGTAGTAAGTAGTAGTTTATATATATATATATATATAGGTGCTTTAAACCCTTCCCACACTCTTGCACTATTCTAAACAATGTTTCTGAACTCTAAACACTCTACAAGAGCACAGCATGAGTTCAGCTTTCTGCTTCTGGTGGCACTCTCGACCACGCCAACTTCTCCGCTCTGCATGGAGATCAGCTGCAGGAAGAAGTTTCTCCCACAGCTGTGGGTTGCACACAGGTGCTAAATCATGTAAAATCTACTTTAAATAAAAATTCCATGCAGATCATGTGGTTCAATCAGCCATTGTGTTTCATGTCCAATCTTATTTTGTAAAAAACATAACAAAGCGAGACCGCAAAAAACGAACCGCGAAGTAGTGAGGGACTACTGTATTTGTAATTACTTCTATCTTAACAGGTTTTTGTCTTTCCTCCTATAGAATGTACACCTGGACCTGCTATTCTGTGTCCGTTTCACCTCCCTGTCCTCTCAAACCCAGCCGGTCAAAGCAGATGGCCGCTCGTCCTGATCCCGGTTCTGCTGAAGGTTTCTTCCTGTTAAAAGGGAGTTTTTCCTTTCCACTGTTGCCTTTGTGCTTGCTCAGGATGGGAGACAGCAACAAAGTGAAGATTCATCTAGGCCTGTCGCAATAAACAATAAATCAATTAATCTCATGACAAGTGAAAACTATCTACCTCATCTTCATGTATCGGCTTTATCGTTTTTTCGTGTCTCTCTTTCTACTGAAGAAACGGCTCAACTCCGATGCTCTTCACTGACCCCTCCCTTTCTCGTTTCTCTATAAAATCCATTTTAACTATTCAAAATCACATTTTTTGATCGTTAAAAGCAGCTAAGCTGAGAAGCTAAGCAACGAGCTAAGCTAACAGGCCGACCTCGGGCAAAAACCTCTGTCTTGTCGAAGCTCCAAAATTCACAGTTGAAACCTGTGCCTTCATGTAAAAAGTTCTTTATTTTCTGCAAAAAGAAGCTGAGAACTTATTACTGATGTTTTTATTTAAAGCTTTGTGTGAAAAACGCTATGCTAAAGAACTCAAACCACACAGAGCATTTTAAGAAACAAAAACAGGAACGAGAGACAGCCCATGTCACGTCAAGGGGCCTCCCTCCCATTTTTCTTAAAGAGACCTCGCTCGCTCTCTCACTATCCATCCTTCGGTTCAAACAGTCTTATACTGCCGTCCAGTGGTCAAAAAAGGTATACTACACATAAAATTAACCAACATTTCTTAAAATTGACAATTACTAATTATTGTCGAATTTCAAACAATATTATCGTTTATCGCATTAATTTCTGAGGCAATCGCCCAGCAAAATTTGTTATCGTGACAGGCCTAGCTTCAACACAATCTTCTGGCTTCCATAGGTAGATAAATTTTACTAACAGACTTTTTTAATGTATATGAACGTTTCTGTTCAGTTCCCTGGGACGACTTCTGTTGCGACTTGTCGCTATATAAATAAACTGAATTGAATTGTTCAGTGTCACATTTTGGTTGATTTACAATTGTTAATGCTCATTTTCTGCTGTTGGTTTTCCATCTCTTTACAGCTAATCTGTGTAGGCATGTGCTGGTGAATAATACGCTCGTCTGTTTTGGTTTAGAACGTAGGAAACACAGCAAACAATGCCCAGTTAGGAATTAGTTGGAATCGATAAGAGCCGCAGATTTAGGACGTAAGCCCAAAAGTGACCTTTGTTTCCAACTGAACGCAGCTCTAAACTAGTGCGGAGACATTTTCTTATTTTTTTTTTGTTCCTGCTTCTATTGTCTAAAAACTTGTTTGCAATAAATAACTCGAGTTGAAACTTGACTTTAAAACTTTTTGAAAACTCTCCCGAGGCTCTAACTTGTCAAACATTTCCAATGCAGCCACTTTATTTTTGCGTTTTTCGACACATTTTGGAGAAGGAACACCAGGTTACGCGTTCAAACTGTTTGGATGCAAAATCCTTCGGATGAATCTTCGCCTCGATCAATCCGATTTCTGCTCCGACTGCTTCCCTGGGGAATTCTTCTTCTGTGCAGGAGGACTTCAGTCGAGGCTGTTGTTCTACGCGCTCGGCTCGCCGTCTTCCTCTCCTCCCCTCGCCATTCTTCCAGAGAAGCATAGTTGTTGGCAGTGCTTATGTAATAACAGATGGAAGATAGAAATTAACACGTCTTGCCTCTCGTTTTTCCTCCGCTCTCCATTTATTTTTACTGCTGCGAGCACGAGCATCTCTCCTGTTGTCTGTCTCTCGTTGTGTGCGTGACCTCGGCGAGCCGGCAGCACCTGTCAGGAGTGGATCCACCGCGGTTGCGTGCCTAATTAGCACACGAGAAATATTGGTGGCACGAGGCGTGCAGCGTCAGTGGGAAGACAAGAGTGTGGGGTGCAATTAGGATTTGTTGGCATGTACCGAACGCACAACGAAGACTCAAACGAAGAGAAGCAGGAGAGGTTGGGGTTTGCTGGTGTGGGAGTGGAAGGTTGCATGTGCGGCCTCGTACAACTTATTTTGTCAATTAAGAGAAGAATCGTTTCAACGGAGCAAAACTGTGGTTCAGTTGGACTCCTAGTCACAAATTTGGTCAGTAAACAACAGTAAAGTCTGAGAATGAGCTAAATTAACTAAAAATCACAAGAATGATTTGACTTAAATGAGAAAAATACAGTAGTTATTTAGGTCAGTGGTCCCCAACCTTTTTTGCACCACGGACCAGTTTAATGTCAGACAGACGGGGGTGGGGTGGTGGTGTCTGGTGGTCACCCCCAGAGAATTTTGAATAAAGTAGATTCCATTTCCTGCATTATGGTGTATTTTACAAAGGTTTATTACAGTAGATTAACATGAAACAAAAGATGTAAACTCATTATTGAAATGACTGCAACGCGTTCATAATGCAACGCCGCTGCAGCTCTGCAGGTAAGGGGCGTTCACTTCAGGACAAATTAAGGTTGCTGATTGTTCAGTTGCTGACATGCCTACTGGATTGATTGACAGGTGGTTTGAGAATCTGACTACTGCAACAACAACAAAAAAATCATTGATTTTAATGACCCATTTTAAGACGCTCATTTATTTCATATTTTTTCAATATTTTGGTGAATCTAACGTTTGAGAACTGAGTTACAAAGTACTAATGATTAGGCCTGTCGTGATAAACAATAAATCGATTAATCGCGTGATAAATTAAAATTATCGTCCTCATTTTCATTTATCGGCTTTATCGTTTCTTCGTGTCTCTCTCTTTCTACTGAAGACACTGGATGACAAAAGGATCAACTCCGGTGCTCTTCACTGACCCCTCCCTTTCTCTTTTCTCTTTAAAATCAATTTTAACCGTCCAAAATCGCGTTTTTGGATCGTTAAAGGCAGCTAAGCTGAGAAGCTAAGCTACGTGCTAAGCTAACAGGTCGACCTCAGGAAAAATCTTCCGTCTTGTCGAAGCTCCAAAATTCACGGTTGAAACCCGTGCCTTTGTGTAAAAAGTTGTTTTTCTCTGCAAAATGAAGCTGATAACTTGTTTACTGAATTTTTAATTAAAAGCTTTGTGTGAAAAATGCTATGCTAAATAGCTCAAACCACACCGAGCGTCCGCCATTTTGAGAAACAACAACAAAAAAAAGAGACAGCCCATATCAGGTCAAGGGGCCTCCCTCCCATTTTTCTTAAAGACACACGCTTCTCACTCCCTCACTATCCATCCTTCGGTTAAAACAGTCTTGTACTGCCATCCGGTGGTTGAAAAAGTTACCACACTCTAAATAAATTAACCAACATTTGTACTTAAATTTGTCAATAATTATTAATTATTGTCAAATTTCAAACAATATTATCGTTTATGGCAATAATTTCTGAGACAATTTATCGCCCAGCAAAATTTGTTATCGTGACAGGCCTACTAATGATGGTTTCTTAATTTTTCAGGGGTTCTGAGTTAAATTTTTGGGGTGCTTGAGCGCAATCAAAAAAAGGCTAAAATCACCACTGAAGCCAGTTCATATTTCAAATTTACTTTTAAACACTTTGTGTGATTTATAAGTGTATTAAGAGTAGAATCATTTCTCATCTACTTGTTTAGTTAGTATATTCCACACCGGGTCAGCTGCACCTCGTCATCCTCCTCCCTGCTCCCCAGTGATTCAAACGACTGTTCATAAAAGTGCAGGAATTAAGCATAGTGCAAAACTTTAATTATAGTTTTTGTGTTTTTTAATAAAAACCTTTTTTTAATAAATAACCGTGGGAGGAAACCCATATGTGACGGAACAGCTCTGATGTGATTAAAATAAGGAAGTTTTAATTAAAATTATAGTTTTGTTTAGTTATAGTTTTACAGTCACGCTTTGTCAGGCGGGTTGAAAAATATGCAGTGTCATCCATCAAATGTGCAGATACGGCTGCGCGCATAGACCTGTCTGCTCCAGACCATGCAGCTGAATTACTCACCACCCGCGCAGGCAATGTAGAACCAATCTGCGCATGCGCCTAACAGAAATCGAAACTTACCACTTGTGTAAGTGGCGTCAAGAGTGAGTCATAGATAGATGTAGTGGAGAGAATCTGGTGATTTTTCAAAATATTATTATTATTATTTGTTTTCTGTGTGGCCCGGTACCAACTGACCTACGGACCGGTATCAGTCCACAGCCCGGTGGTTAAGGACCACTGATTTAGGTCATTAAATTATTTTAAATTGGATTTTTTTAAAGCTTGAATAAAACTTCAAAGCTTGTCAACTTGAGTTCGGGCTGATTGATTACCATTAAAAATCTGATGGGTTTGGAAAAGTTACGTCAGAACTTGACTGAGACACCGCAACAGATTTCATGATTAGCCTTGTGTATTACCGTATTTTCCGCCGTACGCGTCGCTCCGCCCTATAAGTCGCATCGGTCCGTATTTGTCTAATAAAGTGGAAAAATCCATAAATATGTCGCTTCGCCGTATACGTCGCATCTATTACGCGTCACCGCTGACAACCCGGAAATGTGGACCGGTGTTGTGCCAAAAACCGATGGGCTGCCAAATGGCAGATGTGGGAGCGTGCACGGGAGGACTTTAATAAGAATTTAACAAGATTAACACTTAAAAACAATTATTTGTTTGCTTGAAATTATAGTAAATATGTGTCTCAGTCTAATGTTTGCTTAATAAATGCACTTTAATGGTCAAATCAGCCATATTTAAAAAAATAGTTTTGGTGCTCTGTGAACGTGCAAAGAGGAAAAAGGGTGGAGGAACGCAGCTCGTTTCTTTGAAATTTAACAAGAAAAGCACCTAAACAATTATTTGTTTGCTCGAAATTATAGCAAAGGTGTGTCTCAGTCTGTTTGCTTA
Source organism: Nematolebias whitei (assembly GCF_014905685.2). Lineage (NCBI taxonomy): Eukaryota > Metazoa > Chordata > Actinopteri > Cyprinodontiformes > Rivulidae > Nematolebias > Nematolebias whitei. The sequence continues at coordinate 14,709,796 of NC_056520.1, forward strand.
ATAAATGCACATTAATGGTCAAATTCGCTGAATTTCGCCGGGGCGGTGCAGCTGCTTTGACGGTTCCAAGCAGCAAGCAGAATGAAGGTGGGGCGATTATGGCAGGCAGATTGAGTCATTAAGAGCTGGTGAAGATTCTCAGTCATCCAGGACATGGTAAATTCTAAAAGTGCAAGGAAAAAAAACAAGTATAAAATATAGTATAATAAATAAAGTCCAGTTGTTTTTGTCTTGAACTTTTTTGAATTTGTCATTATAACCACGTTTACCTATTACATGATACAACAGCCAACAGCATGCCATACACTATTACTACTCTGCTCCCATCAAGTGGCTGAAAGTGGTACTGCTCTTTTTTTCAGTCAAAATGAATGGAAATGGTCATATCTCAGCCAAAAAAAGGTTTATAAATATGAGAAAAAAATTAATAAATATGTCGCTTCGGCCTATAAGTCGCAGGGCATTTAAATTATGCAAAAAACTGCGACTTATAGGCGGAAAAAAACAGTACTTATTTTATTGTTTCTACTGTGCACTTTTATGCTTTGTTTAATTCTAGTGTTTATTTTCACGTTAACGTGTTTATTATTTGAATTGTTTTATTGTCAGGCACAACTCTACTGGTTTTATGAAGCTCGGTAAGTTACTCTTTGGTGTTTTGAACCACTTTGTCTATGGCTGCCACAGAAGAGTCGACAGGAGAGAGGTTGGGACCCAGAAACCATCTTATCACCAGCAAACTGGTTGGTCCATTATGCGAGTGTGCTACTTGTAGGACTGAGTTTGTTTGTGGCTCCTCGGACTGATGAAGTCCTTTGGATGAAGGACAAAACTTCTAAAAAAAAAACGTCCAGATGACCTGATTGAAATTTGTTGGATTTTCTACCTGGATTATTGAGCATGAACTTTGATGTCTTTGAGTTACACTTGCCAAAGAAGAGAGAGCTTGAACTTGCAACCAGTAAACTTGTTGTTACACATAAGTGCAAACAAAGGTAACAGTGTCAAGGTTAGAGTAAAATCACAGAAACTCATGAAAATCACAAGTATAAAAACTAGCAAGTATCCATTTTTTTTTCATCAGTTTTTAGAGCAGTGGTACTCAAACCAGGGTCCCCGGACCACCGGGGGTCCGCGAGCCAGTGCTTGGGGGTCCGCAAAAAAAGTAAAATATAAATAAATAAACTATACATACATTTTTTTTTACAAGCACCTAGATGTTTAGCAACCTCTTAAGATCCACCAACACGCAGGAAGTCACATCTACTTTATTCAAAATTTTCCGCAAAATCGAATGAAAAGGCAGGTTTCAGCTTGCAGTCCTCCCACCCACTTTCTGCTCTTCCTCAGACTTTCTTGACAAGGCTGAACAGAAACCAAAGTTGAGAAAAAACAAAACAAAAAAAAAACCAACAGAAAGAATTTAAAAGATGGCATCTTTTAGTTTTAAGTTGTTGCTTGACGTGAACGGCTGAGACAAACGTTTGAGGCATCGATCGGCCATAACAGATTCATCAAACGGGAACATCTGAGCGCTTGAGGAAGAAAAAGGCGGCGGCTGGAAGCGATTGTGACGAGGTTGTTCACATGACTTATTTATCAATGCAGCGACAGATTTCATGGTAAGACTGGGGCAACGCGTGGTGGGGTGGGGGTGGGGGGTGCGCCATGCTGCTGGGAAGTTTAAACGAGTAGGCGTGACCTCAGTTTGACAAGAGGGAATCAAAAAGATCCCGATAGCTCTTGTGCAAACAAGACTGAAAGGAGAACAAACGCCTCTTTAATATTTCCCTGCATACCAAAAGAAATGAAAAATGATGAAAATGACGGTGGATAAAAGAGAAAGAGCTCCATCGGTAGGGTCGTTATGAGAAGGCAGGAAGTAAGTCAAAACTCTTTTTTTTATTTAATGGGTGCAGACAGAAAGGCATCCATGTGGCTCTTACTTTAATAATTAAACAGATATCAGGACGACCTGCTGGGAGCCCAAATCATCACCCCAGCTTTGAACAAACTGCTGTGACATTATGGCATCAGGCAGGAAAACTCACAAATACACACAGAGGGGAAGAAAAACAGAGGGAATTTAAAAAAAAAAAAGATGGATTTGAGGTGTAAAACACAGCCTGGGGCTGCGGAGTAATAACGTTTCTTGTCTTGATAAATCCCAAACGTGTCATTTTTTGTGTAAAACTGAACATAAAAAGCAGCTGACTTGAATTGTTCATCCTCGTAAAACAGATTAGAGGCCTCAGGAAGTCTCAGGTGGAGCAACATCGCTTTATTCTCAAATCACGTCACTGGAACTCCTGATGTGCTCTTTTGTAGGAAAAACAAAACCTTTCAATTCAATTCACTTTATTTATACAGCACCAAGTCACAACAGACGTCATGTCAGGGCACTGAACAGAAACATTCATATATAAAAATAATAATTTAACACTATTTATCTGAGGAGCAGACTGCTTTGAGTTTAACTCCATCACAGAACTCTCATCTTGAGCAAACATAAAGGCGACAGTGGAAAAGAAAAACTCCCTCGTGAAGAAGAAACCTTTAGCAGAACCAGGCTCAGGACAAGCGACCATCTGCTTCGACCAGCTGGGTTTGAGAGGAACAGATACACAATGGCAGGTCCAGAATCACATGTTAAGATCAAAACAATATCAAATGAAAACCATTAAATTTTAACAAGGAAATGAGGTTGATTTGACCTTAAGCCTATAGCAGCATAACAAGCCAACCCTAACTATAGGATTTATCAAAAAGGAAAGTCTTCAGCCCAGTCTTAAAACTGGACAATGTGTCAGCCTCATGGACAGAAACTGGAAGTTGGTTCCACAAGAGAGGAGCCTGATAACTGGAAGATCTTCATCCCATTCTGCTTTTGGAAACTCTAGGAACTGCAAGTAAGCCTGTAGTTTCAGAGTGAAGTGCTCTGTTAGGAAAATATGGAACAATAAGATCTTGAATCTCGCAGAGAGTGGTGAAGGCTGCACAGAAGACTGGTGGAGTCAGCCTCCCCACCATCACAGACATTTATACCTCCAGATGCAGGAAGAGGGCCACCTGCATCATGAAGGACCCCCCCCCCCCC
>NC_056520.1:14713292-14730684 GCF_014905685.2 Nematolebias whitei
ACCCCCCCCCCCCCGCGCTCCTCTCAGGCAGAAGGTTGAGGAGCATTAAGTGCAGAACCACTAGGCTGAGGAACAGCTTCTACCCTGAATCTGTTAGACTCACAAATCCCTAGTCAGGATTATCACAGTGAAAATTACTGTGAAAAAAAAAAAATCACTGTAATGCCACTTGATTGGTATGTACTCACTTCGTGTAACCAACAGAAATAGATGCCTAAAGCTCCACTTCAGATCAGGACAAGGTTTTTTTTTACATCAACGTTTCTGCTGCTGGGAGGAGCTGAATGTCTGAAACGGGAAAAGAAATTCTAAACAAGGTCAGCTTGGATAAAAATCACCTCGCACCGATTCTCCCCCGTCTCAGTTTCACTTGATGTAAAGTTATCTGAGCGGTTGGATTTTTTTTTTTTATCCCTGCACCCTGCTCCTCGGCCAGTTGTCCGGGGGCCGCTGCTGTCTTCGTCCATGTCTCCCATCTTGAAATGTGCTGCTCATGGAGCCCAGGGAGGGGAAGATGAAGAACCCAGCCAAGAGGCCTTCAGGCCGCAGCCTTCTCCCTGGACCCCTTTCCAACCCCGGGTCAGCCGGTCCCAGGCAGCCTCCTTCTGAGAGAAATCGCCCAGCTACCTAACTGAGGAGGAGAAGGAACCCCCCCCAGTGTCTTCTATAATCAACATTTAGGGGAAGAGCTGGAAGGAGGCAAAGGAGGAGCCTTTCTTGTGTTGAGTTCTCACGTCCAGATGCAGCTGATGTGAGCAGCGTTCTGTGTGGTTTGTGTGGAATCGCTCTGAGCGGGTTCAGCTTTGGGGTCTTTGCCTGCAAATAAAACTCGTCCTCTGGGGGGGTCGACAGGCTCGCCTCTGATTTGATTTGAAGGGAACAAAAACACCCAGGATGGATACAACTTTTCAATGAAATTTTCTTCTTTAGCTGTGAGTTTTGTCTCCTTATGTGGTCAAAAATCCGTTGGAGGACCCTTCGTTTCATCCTACAAACATTTTTACCATTTGAGGTCAAACTAAGCAGCAAAACATGTTGTTAAATAATACATTCCAATATAATCTATCAAAGATAATCTGTTAAAAGAGATGTAAATGTTTTGAAACAGAAATTTAATTGGGGAAATAAACATAAAAAAACAATCCAGATTATTTTTTTATAATTTCAATAATTAATTTTAGATATACTTTAGAACTAAATGTTTCCAAAACACACAGAAACCAGAATCTCCACACAACATCCTGCTACATTTAAAATCTAACAGGACCCTCAGACAGAGGCTGGTCCATCCTAAGGACAGAACCCCCAAACCATGAAAGTAAATGTAAACCCTGACCCTAAACCCAACTTTTACTGAGGAGCTCTAATCCTAACCTTGACCCTTGACCCTTGACCCAAAACTTAACCCAGAACCTCCTGTGCTAAACCAAACTCTCTGACCTTTGACCCTAAACCCTCTGCACAAGACTTAACACTCTGACCTTTGACCCTGCCATTATACAAGCAGGGTGCCCCACCAAGTCAACAGAACCTATCACCCCTCTCCATCGACAATTGTCAGCAGTGATGTAGCGCTAAGCTAGTGGCACACAATACAGACGTGCTAGCTAAAAAAAGCTCCATTTCCCTCACTATTAGCCATACTCCCCCCAAAAAAAACAAACAAACTGTCAGTACAAACAGCATGTAACACAGACATGTATCTCAGTCACCACTGTCTCCACCATTCTCCCCCCCCCGCCCCCCCAACAAAAATGACAGTAGAGATGAGTGCCCTGCCAATGCAAGTAAATTAGGGGAAACACTACAAACCTGACCCTAAACCTACCCCTCTGACCTTTGACACCTAGCTAAGGACCCATTGTCCTAAACCTAACCCTTTGACCTTTGACGCTAAACCCAACCTTGACTGCCAATCCTGATAATAAAATCCCTGACCTTTGATCCTTTGATCTAGACTCGGACCCTGACAAGGATCCCTGGCCCATTGACTCACCTGACACTCTTCCTCCTCGAAGCACTCAATTGAGTAGGGTCACAACAAAAGGCCTGGGTGGGGAGAGGGGCACATGTAGGGAACCGGCACGGTGATTGACAGTGCACACATTCTGTCACTGAATCTACCGGTAATTGTTTTAATCCAAACTGAATGGTGCAGAGTCTGCAGGTCAGTACAAAGAGGAATGTTCAGATCTCTATATTGAAGAAACTCAACAACCTCCCCACAGACACATGGCTCAATGCAGGACAGCAGCTCTTCAGGACAAGACTCAGCAGTCCACATACGCCTCAATGATTAGGGATAGCTATGTTCATTGAGGGGGGGTGAAGAAAGTCTTTACATCCAACAAGAATAAAACAACTTTAGACAGAGAAGGTGGGCTCAAATTTCAGCTTTCTTAAATGACAATGCAACATTAAGACTGATCCAGTCAGTTTAACTCTAATTTACATCAAAGTTCATGTTCAATCATCCAGGTACAAAATCCAATAATGGTCAGTAAGTTCATCTGGACAGTTTTTTTTTTTTTTGTGGAATGACGTTTCACCCTCTATCCGGGGGGGCTTCATTAGTCAGAGGAGTCCCAAGTAAACTGTTTTCCCCACCAAGCAGTACACTCCTTTAGTGGACCAACCAGTTTGCTGGTGATAAGATGGTTTCTGGGGGCTGTCCTGTCCCCCGTCGACTCCTCCCAGGCAGGCAGCCACAGCCAAAGTGGTTCAAGACATCAAAGTTCATGCTCAATCTAATTTACATATTTACACACAAGACCAAATCATACGAGCCAGGCAAATAAAAACCTTTAAGACCCCCAGGAAGGAGGGGAGTGGGATCAATACAGCACAATATTTGCTAGTTTTTCCCATTGTCACCAAAGGGTCACATCTACAGTGACAGAGCAGGAGTCCAGTTGCTTTATTTTATTTTATTTTTTTTAATTTAGGAGTGGCCATGTCCTGGACGACTGAGAATCGACACTAACATGATTCTCAGCTGCTAGCACAGGAAATTCAAGCATAATATTTGTAAAACTAACCGAGTTATAGCCATTTAGTTTTTGGTTAGGTTGATTAGCTGTGGTGGTTTCCTTCCTCAGAGTTTCCTTAAAACCAATCCACTGGTTCAGAAGATATTTTACTGAAAGTAAGATAGAGGACAGTACACGATCACCCATGATAAACGCAGTAAAAATAGTGAATCCATAACAACTGAAACACACTACAAGATTAGAACCAATTCAAATCCCACCGAGAGCTCATTTCTGTTTGTGACACACAAACCTAAGGCCCGGAGCAATGAAACCTACCTGACCTGGTTACTCTGTTCCATAGTCCCGGTACTCTCATCTTAGTCCTCCCTGAGCCAAAGAAGAAACCAAAAGAGAAGACATCATTAAAACATTCAGAAGTGTATAAAAGCCAGTTGTAACTTCATAAGCTAAATCAATAACCACAATTGCTTTTTTAAATACTAAGGATAAAAAAAAAAAAATAAAACACGGTAAAAACCGCACCTCCAAATCTGAGGCTATGGTCCTTTGTTGGAAAATGGTGGGTTGCTCTCTTCAGGTCGAGGGTGAGGTTCTGCCTCATGTGGAGGAGTTCAAGTAACTTGGGGTTTTGTTCACGAGTGAGGGAGGAATGGAGCATGAGATCAACAGATGGATTGGTGCAGCATTTGCAGTATTGTGGACTCTGTACCGGTCTGTTGTGGTGAAGAGGGAACTGAGCTGTAAGGCAAAGCTCTCTACCGGTCGGTCTACGTTCCTACCCTCACGTGGTTGAAACGCGTTTCCTCCACAGGGTAGCTGGACTCTCCTTTAGAGATGGAGTGAGAAGTTCAGTTATCGGAGAGAGACTCTGAATAGAACCGCTGCTCCTCCACGTCGAGAGGAGCCAGTTGAGGTGATTCGGGCATGTCTGACTGGGAGGAGACTTTGGGGGAAGACCCAGGACACACTGGAGAGACTTATGTCTCTTGGTTAACCTTGGAACACAATGGAGTCCTCCCAGAAGTGTTGGCTGTGGAAAGAGATGTCTGGGGCTCCCTGCTGAAGTTGCTGCCCCACGACCGACCGACCGGATGGATGGATGGATGGATGGATAAAACATTTCAGATGAGTATTTTCATTTTGAACCACTGGCCAGATTTCAATCAAACTCGTCTAAAACTGGTAATGGAATCAAGCCATTTCAAAATGGCTACTATAGCTAATCAACATTAGGCAACACAAAAACATCTACAACTGTCAATTTTACAGCTACGGAGCAAAAATTTGGTGTGGTAGTAGCCGAGAGTCATTCCCCAACAAATATTCTGAGCATGACTTAGTGCAACACTGAGATTGCACAGTTTACAGTCTGATGCAAACGGCTTCAGATGAAAGTTTAAAACTCGGGCATGACCAGCGGCGGGGGAACATGCACTTATTCAGAGAACGCGTATTCACACTGAAAAATAAAACTTGTTCAATAAATACACTCCATCTGAGCACTATCATGTCATCCCTTGTTTCTATAAATAAACCTAAAGATGCCATTAACATCTTGCTTTCTGCTTTGTGCGTTCTGAGCCTATAAATACAGTAATTGTCTCGGGTGCTGGAGTGTTACACAACATCTGTATGAACCATCTGACTAATTACAGCGGCGATCAGACGTGTCAGAATCTCAATAAAAGAAAAGAAAAAAAAAAAAAACCTGTTGAGACCCAAACACGACCTTCCGGTCAGGAAGAGGAAGCAGCCCTCGTTGTTGCCGGCGGAGATGATCATTTTCTACCATTTCCAGCATCTAAACAGAGAAAAGCGAGTCGGAAAACAAAGCGGTGACCCGTCACGCTCCGCCTCGGAAATAAAGAAAACACCGAGGCCTACGAGAAAAAAAAACAAACATCTAAAACAGGCTCTGCAGCTGGTGAGCGCTCCAACAGTCACAGTTTACCCCGACTAAATGTATGGAATCAGACTCGCGCTAAAAACTACAATTACAGGTGATATACAGATTGAAATCATAGGGGCCGCGGGTTTTTGTCGAGGAAAATTGTCCTAATGAGCGGTTTGGCGATTTGTGGGGTGGAAGGGAGGGGGTCGGTGCTGGAGGAGACCGTGAAAGTCTTTTCCCTTCGAACGTGCGTGTTAGGGAGGTGTTCGGAGGGAAAGGGGGGGCACAGACAGCTGCACCTGCTGCTGCTGCGCCGCGTACTGCCACAGTTAATGATATCGAATGATATCATTAGGCAAAGTGCTCATAAACAGATGTTGGAGGCGCTGCCTAAACAGTGTCAGCTGAGTCGCTTTGCATCTCCATGAACGTATTATTTATATAGAGCGTTTAAGTTTGTTATGTTAATAACCCCTCTGTTAGCATGCAGGATGTGGCGCGGGGAGGAAACAGGAACGATGACACGGGTGGGTGTTTGTCGAAACAAAAACAAAAAGCACCTCGGCGGAACAGCTAAAGCTGGTGTAGATTTGGGGAGCAGCTTAAACGCTGAATGAACCTCAGCCCTGATGAAAAAAGTGAAGTTGTGAATGACTTTGAAACCATGAATTTAAATATTCTCTTCTCAGAAGTTAATTTCCAGTAGGTTGGATCACCATCCATCCCTTCCAGTAGGTTGGAGCACCATCCATCCCTTTTTGGGTCGTGGAGGGTCGCCGGTGCCGATGTCCAGCTAGAGAGAGAGGCGGGGACACCCTGGACAGGTCGCAAGTCCCAGTCTGAGCAAGTTTGAGCACCTTTGGATAATAATAAATAAAAAAAAATCCCAACTAAAACTAGAAACTGCAGGATGCACACTTCTTGACAGAAACTGAAGTTCAATCTGAATGAAGCCAAAAATGAAAATTTTATTAAATGGCCAGCAGGAGGCGACTACAATTATCACTTGTTGAAGTTTTGATTATTGTAGTCCCTTGTTCATCGCGGGGTTAGGTTCCGGACACACCACAATAAGTGAAAATCCGCGAAGTAGAAACCTTATATTTATTTTAGTGTTTTTATATATTTTAAGGCTTTATAAAACCTTCCCACACTTTTGCAATGTTCTAATCTCTTAAACCTACGTCATTTTAACAACATGGAAAATGTTGCTCACCGGCTCTGCAGAAACAGCGGCTCGGTTCCGGTCTGGCAGACCTACCCTGCCGGTTCTGCTCCAGATCGGGTCCGGTTCTGTGCAGCCCTTGAGCTCCGAAATGCATCTTAGAGGGAGCCGGATATTTGGATGGCCAGCATGAGACCAGATGGTGGTAGGGTAAGAGTCCATATTTGGATGGGGGAAGTCCTGGTGGGCTCCGGAGAGAATGCCGGACCCCAGGGCAGCGCCTCCCTGCACGGAAGTCCTCGTGGGCCAGCTAGAAGCTCTCAGGTTGACCGATGAGTCTGGAGGTCCGGTTCTGGTCCAGTTCCTGGTGGGTTTCTCTGCGTCAGCTGGGCGCTGAAGTCACTAATAAGCGCCAAATTTTTCCGATCAGATCAAAACTTTCCCTCTTGTATTTTAGCAGAAGGCAGTTCCAAATTTTCTGGGTGAGACACTGTTGGCTTCTGGGAAATGTAGTTGTTATGAGTGGCGGTACAGTGTAGGCTTACTGAGAGAAATATACAAAATAGTGGCGCCTGTCCCAAGTATTTTATTTTTTCGTAAACTTTTTACTATACAGTATCCCGTACTGTCCTAATCACCTGAATACTATTAAAGTTGACAATTGTGTTTTGTGTACAATTTTTTTGTCTCCTGTACAATTTTACTTTGAAAAACCATGATAGAGTGAGTTTGCAAAAGTTGTACCGCCAAGTAGCGAGGGACTACTGTACTAATAAGTCTAATTTGTAGAAGTTACTACCTGATTCATGACTATAAAAAAAATATTGTTCTAAAGTCTTGATTGCTAGTTTTATATGTGACAATAATACTTGTTGCCATGACGTTTGGTGATAATAAACATATTGTCTGTGTCTGTTAGCAAACAATCTCATGAACCAGTGAGTTTTAATGAAACTTTAAAGAAAGTATCAAAGTTCATGCTCAATAATCCAGGTAAAAAAATCCAACAAAGTTCAGTCAGGTCCTCCGGATGGTTTCTGTTTTTGTTGAGACGCTTCGTCCTTCATCCAAAGGACTTCATCAGTCCAAGGAGCCACAACTAACTCAGTCCCACAAGTGGCTTACTCGCATAGTGGACCAACCAGTTTGCTGGTGATAAGATGGTTTCTGGAGTCTGTCCTCTCCCCCGTTGACTCCTCTGAGGCAGCCATAGTCAACGTGGTTCAAAACGTCAAAGTTCATGCTCAATCATCAAGGTAAAATATCCAACAAAGTTCAGTCAGGTCATCTGGATGGTTTCTTTCTTCTTCTTTTTTTAAAGTTTCTTCCTTCATCCAAAGGACTTCATCAGTCTGAGGCACCACAACAAAGCCATAACTTTCTAAAGTAACCATACATGTGCATCTATAATTGAGTAACATTTGTAGTCAACCTTATAAACCATCAAGATGGCTGCCACAGCTAGTTAACGTTAGCAAATTAACTAAAACCAAGAAGCTTAAGAAGACAAAACCCTAAGGAACAGCTTAAAGGTGAAAACACTGGCAACAAATTAAAAGAAACAAAACTGTATCCGTAAGCTAAAAAAACAGTAGCTCTACGTTAAAAGGAGCAATATCCTGACTGAAGGCTTGACTCATCAAAACTATAGCTATAAGCTAATTTAAAACAACAAGCTGAAAGGAGCAAAAACTAAACAAAAAGCTAAAATGAGAAAACTTGTAACAAAAAGCAAATTTGAAGCTCACAGCTAAAAATTAGCAAATCTGCAGCAAAGGGCTAAAATAAATAAAACTAGAGCTTAAAGTTCAAATGAGCAAACACAACTCAAAACGAGAACAATCCTTTAAAGGATCTGAAAATATAAATATTTAAATTAGGATTTAAAAAAGTTAATATTTTGAAAAGTACAAAACTCATCAAAACGAGCAGTTGCCTCTTGACCTGAACGTTTTGAGAAATAAAAGCTTAACGTGGGAAAAAGTTGGCAAAAGTTGTTGGATTAATAAATAAATAAACTATAAACAGGAAGGATGAACACGGACTCAGGAATGCTGCTTTACTGCCAAAGTTAAAATCAAAAAGTTCCCATTATCTATAAAATCCCATACATTTATTCTTTAAAAATATATAGAGTGTGAGATTAGGAGGATTCTCAACTACTACCACACCAGGGTTAAGTCCATTATTCCAGATCTGTTAGCTTGGCAGCCATCTTGAATCAGGTAGAGTTCAAATTTCAATTAGCTGTTTAAGCACATCCCATGACTGCTTTCTGAGAGTTTCATTCACTCGTGTCCAGCGGTATGAGATATTTTGCTAACAGAAATAGTAACATTAAAAAAAAGCCTTAGCAGCGGGCAGCTTTTCCCAACAGCTTCAGTCTTTATTTCTCCTCCCAGAGGTTTAACTTCAGTGTTGCCGTCAAACATGACCAAAATAAAAAAATCATGCATATTAACGAGGGAGAAGATGATGCTTTAAACCAATGACCAAATGCGTATTTTATTTATAAAAAAAAAAAAAAAAGTTTAAAGTAGATTAATTCATCATGTTAAAATGTGCATCATGGTCATTATCACACAGAAAAAGAAAACTCGTATGTGTGAGAGGGAGAGAGGTGTGAACACAGGTGTGGCTCCAGGTGCGGCCTGTTTGCAGGTTTGAGTTGTTAGCATGATTAACTCTGTCACTTACAATGTTTCCAAATATCTGGCGTCTGTACTCATCCCTTTAGTTGGCAGCTCAGAACACCACATACAGAACACCATGGACTTTGTGGATAAGGTGAGGGATGTCATCATGGAGAATGATGAAACAATGGTCTCTTTTGATGTCACATCATTCTTTACGCGCATTCCTGTTGATGATGCAGTAGAGGTGGTCAGTTTAAAATTAAAATCAGACACCACTCTGAGCAGCAGGACCACGCTTTCCACAGAACAACTGTGTCAACTCTTGAAACTGTGCCTGCAGTCAACCTACTTCACATATGGGGAGCAATATTATAGGCAGAAACATGGGTGTGCTATGGGGTCTCCAGTTTCTCCTATTGTTGCCAACCTGTACATGGAGGAGGTAGAAAAGAGAGCCTTGACGTCCTTTTCAGGGACACCACCAAGTCATTGGTTCAGGTATGTTGACGACACCTGGGTTAAAATCAAATCTCAGGAAGTCCAACATTTTACTGACCACATCAACTCTGTGGATAAATACATCAAGTTCACACGAGAAGATGTAAAAAATGACAGGTTGGCTTTCTTGGACTGAGGTCTCAGTCTCTAATAGAGGACATTTGCAAACTGAGGTGTACCACAAACCCACCCACACAGACCAGTATTTGCAGTTTGACTCCCATCACCCTTTGGAGCACAAGTTAGGAGTCATCAGGACTCTGTACCACAGAGCAGACAGCGTCCCCACTAACTCAGGAGCCAGGCAGAAGGAGAAATCCCACACAAGACAGGCTCTAGAGCAATGTGGATATCCTAACTGGGCCTTCCTGAAAGCAGAGAAGAAACCCAAACAGGACTCCAGTCAGACATGAGGTGAAAAGGAGGAACCCAGACCCAGACCAGTGGTCATTCCATATGTTGAGGGAGTATCAGGGAAACTGAGCCGTTGATTTTCTAAACACAACATCCCAGTGGCTTTTAAACCCCAAAATACATTACGGCAAAGACTGGTTCATCCCAAAGATCCAGTCCCCCGGCACAAACAGAGTAATGTTGTATATGCTGTTCAGTGTCAGGAGGGCTGTGATCAGTCTTACATCGGGGAAACTAAACAGCCACTGGCCAAAAGGATGGCCCAGCACAGAAGATCAACATCATCAGGCCAGGACTCTGCGGTCTACACTCATCTCCAGGCCAGCGGTCACTCTTTCAGGGATGAAGATGTTCACATCCTGGACAGAGAGGAGCGATGGTTTGAGAGAGGAGTAAAGGAGGCCATCTTTGTGAAAAGAAATCGTCCATCATTAAACAGGGGTGGAGGCCTCCGGGTTCAACTGTCCCCCTCTTACAATGTTGTGATTGCTAGTATCACTCAGTCCTCTGTGAACAGTAAACAGCCATCAGTGTACTAATGATTCATCGTTAGGCTGATGGTCCTTCTTGAACACGTGATCAGCTGGTTTTGGTTGTCAGCAGCAAAACTGGTTGATCCACTCTGAGAAGGTGCTATTTATAAGACTGAGCTGAAAACAGCACCTCAGACTGAAGAAGTCTTTCGGATGAAAGATGAAATGTTTCTACATTTTTTGTTGTTTTGCTTTGTTTTGTTTTTTTGAATGTCCAGGGGACCAGATTTAAATTTTTTGGGTTTAGTCCATTTTGCAGATTTTGACTTCTGACCTTACACTGAGCTATAATTTGGTGTAGTAGTAACCGAGACTCATTCACAACACATACCCTGAGCGTGACGTCTTGAGATATCCCATGCAATTCCACAATGTTGTTTTAAAGGTTTGGCAAAATAGCTGCAATTCTGTAATTTCTCAGCATAAAATAACAGTCAATTGTTCTGGTATGAAATGCAGCGGGCGATATGCATTCCTAAAAGAAATGCTTAGCCTTTAAGTCAACTTCAAACTGTTTAAAACTTTATCCAAAACAAAAAACTGTTGGTGTTTTAGTGGGCTAACTCAAGAAGAAGGCATTACTCACACTTTCTCTATATAGAGAACACAAAAGTCTCATTTGGTGCCAGAAACAGATTTTTAAATGGAAAATAATAATAATAATTCAAGCAGAAAAAACGAAGCCTCTCATCAGCAGAACATCCAGTCTCACTTTTACAGCACTCAGACACGTGTTAACAGATTTATGTAAAAGGTTATCGTCCTTGTGTTATTCTGCTCAGGCACTGTCTTTTACCCCCCACCTCCCTGGATAGAAAAAGAAGGTGGGGGCAAATGTGCCTTTTTCTCTGCCACCATTATGCTCATTTGTCCTGTCAAGAGAACGACAGGCCGGTTGACTCTTCCCCAGATACGACCATTAGGTAACGCTCTGTCATCTGACAGCGAGGCATTCTGCCGCTCCCTAAAAACCCCTAATTATTTCCTTCGCCACAGACAGGCGGCGGCGGGTAGGTAATTTTTAACCTTTCACGTGCACCTGGGGAACCCTTCTCGGGGGAGCCAAGGTGCCTGTGTGGCATTCAGTCATCAAAACATGACCTTTTATGGCCGTTCGGAGAGCAGTTGGCACCGGGTGCCACGTGCCGGCTAATGCTAATGCTGATGACTAATTTATGCATCAGCCGGCCACATCTGCAGCAAGTTCAGGGCAGCAACAATGTGTGACAGAGCGGCAAGGGGAGGAGGACGAGGGCGTCGCAGCAGAACAAGCAGAGGTGAGAGGCATTTCGGGGGAAGGGGTGGGGCTTTGGAGACACCCGTTAGCTTGGCGCGATGGGGAATTGAGGGGGCTAATTATGTTGCAGGGAATACATTCAGCATGACCAGCAAGCCTTTTTAGAATTTGTTGAGCACAATCTGACTAACGTGGCTGACCTTTCCCTTTTTTAGGTTTTTTTTTGTACAAATTGCAGGAGTCCAGAGAGCTTGCAGGATGTGAACATATTCTGTGACCTAATTGCCTTTTTTCTTGTCGGGCTAAACGCTGCACATCACCTTTTGCACCATCAAGACAGTGGTATGACAAAAACCCTTAGCACAAACCACAGTCCTGAAAGAGTTGGGACACAGAAAGTGCTATATGTTGTCGTCATTGTGTTTCTATACAATAATGGAATTAGTTCTCTGCATTTAACCCATCGCACCTGGGATACATTCAGGCAGAGCAGTGGGCAGCTATTTAAAGCACACGGGGAGCAATTGGGGATAAGGTGTGCTGCTCAGAGGCACCACGAGATGTGCAATGACTGGGGATCGAAACTTGGACTTTCAGGTCCCGAGTTAGCTGCCCTGCCTCTACCCCATCTTGACCCAAGTGCCCAGGGAGCAGTTAGGGATTAGGCGTCTTGCTCGAGGACACCACGGCATGTGGGAATGGCGGGGAGTTAAACTTGCGACGTTCTGACCCCAAGTCAGCTGCCCTACCTCAACACCACAGCAGCCCCAATTAAGCTTATGGCACCTAACATTCCCGAGTGGTCTCCCATCCAAGTACTAACCAGGCCCGACCCTGCTTTGCTTCCGAGATTGGGCGGGTTCAGGGTGGTATGGCCATAAACAATGTGCAAAATGTAACTGAAAACAAAATGTATTGTTTGAATACTTCATTTTATTCCCAATTGAACATCAAAGGTTTAACATTGTTTTAGATTGGGGAAAAAAATAAATTTTGATTGACAGCAGCAACACATCTCAAAAAAGTTGGGACCATGTCAACAAAATGTTGTAAAAGAACATTGGACCAAAAAAATAGTTGGAGTAGTGTTTTCTAACTCATTAGGTTAGTTGGCAACAGGTCAAGTGGTTGTGGTATAAACAGGTACTTTTAGAGAGGCTGTTGTTTTTTTTTAGAACAATTTCAAATGTTTTTCATTGAAAATTGAAAGGACTCTGAGCATCCCATCTTCAGCAGTTCATAGCATCATCAAAAGATTTGAAGAATCTGGAGAAATTGCTGAGTTCAAACAACAGGTCTGAAAGTCAATATTGGATGATGTGACCTTTGGGCCCTCAGGGGTCACTGCATTAAAAACAGGTCTAATTCAGTTCTGGATATCACTGCATGGGCTCAGAATCACTTCCACGAACCAGTGTCTGTAAACACAGCTCACCGTGCCACACACAAATGTAGGTTAAAGCTCTATCATGCAAAGAAGGTGCCATATGTGAACACCATCCAGAAATGCTGCCATCGTCTTTGGACCAAAGCTCATTTAAAATGGACTGAGGTGAATCGGAAAACTGCTTTTAGATAAATCCAACACTTCAATTCTTTTTGTAAACCACGGACGCCACGCCCTCCATATTGAACAGTAGACGAAACATCCAGCCTGTTAACAGCACACAGTTCAAAAGGCTGCCTCGCTGATGGTATGGGGGTGCATTAATCCCTCTAAAATGAACAACATCTGGAAAAGCACCATGAATTCATGAACGTATTAACCAGCTAGTTGTCTCCATCAGACAATGAGACATCTCAGCTCAGACAAACATTTGTTAGAAGAAGAGGGGGTGCTTCACAGGAAGTGTTCATTGTTCATGGACCTGGAACAGTTTAGAAATATGTCACTACACTACTAACTCAATAGGAACACCATTTGAGGATAAAATCGAGGATAAAACACGTTTGCCAGACCCACCTGTGGCTCACCTCCTACACCTCCTTCCCCTGTGCCCTTATCCCTCACAACGATCCATAACACCATCTGGTTCTAGATACTCCCTTGCACATCTTGATGATCTTCTCACTGCAAATAAAGCAATTTGTTAATGTTCCTAAGTCTTGGAGTCTGTTTTACTTCAGTCCATACTCTCTGGGTATTCAGTCAGTCGTTACATTGATGAATTTATTGAAACTCTCAAAGACAAACGCCCGTTTTCAGATGGCTACCACAGTCAACAGACATACATTAAGTTTATAACTCATTGAATTTGGTGTATTCATAGACGATGGTCATCCCCAACACATCCTCCGAGCGTCACGTCTTTAGATCTCGTAACATTACTGAACATGATCTTGTTTAAAACGGAATGGCGGTGGGTGATATGCGTCCCTTAAAGAACCGCTCAGGCCTTTCATTGTATTTCATCAGTGATCTTAATGTAAACTCACATTTTGTATGATGAGAACATTTTCTTTGTCAGTGTTTGGATTAAAACGAAGCTTAAAGTGCAGAACAGCTCCATTGTATGAATATGTACCATTTCTATGGTGGAGGACGTGCATGGGTGAGAGGGAGCGAACGCCTCCTGCACCGTCAGCCTGCCTGAGAGCGATGGAGATGACAGAGACGTTTATGTGGGTGCATAAAATAAAGAAAAAATAAATAAAAAAGGCAGAGCCTCGGGCTTTTACAGTTAGCTTGACAGCATCGCTGTGTTTTTATAATCTCCCCCAAACTCCTGCAAAAAGTCCATAAATTGTTATTATGGTGGAGTGTTTCGGGCAGGCGGACAAATCGAGGCGGCCAGGATCGAGATGAATTTCAACGAGAATCGAGCTAATCGGATCAGAAAGTAAGCGATGGTGCTGCTCGGCTTGAAAAACAGTATTTGTAAAAAAAAAAAATAAAAATCTGCTTGTGATGTTGATGTTTAGACGAACCAGGAAAATAGAAGCAGGTTTATTTCAACTGGAGTGATGTATATATATATATATATATATATATATATATATATATATATATATATTTTAAATCTTCGTTGTCTCTCTGTGAAGTCGTGCTGAAGTGTCAGGGCCAAGCGTTTCCCTCGGAGCGTCGTGGAGCAATAAAACAGTAGTAAACACAAAGCAAGACGTATCCAGCGTGCGCGCGGCCATTAGTGATTTATACGCTGTTGTTAATCCCTCGCTGAGGCGCCGCCGCCGCTTCCAAATGACACGTTCCATCAGGAGCCGCCGCTCTCACCTGAGTATTGGATTACTGAAACTAAATATGAATAATTAATACTGACAAATAGGTTCCTGGCAACAGGAATAGCTGCAATTTAATAATGAGCATTATGTTTCTGATGTTTTTCTCCTCCTTTGCCGCCTCCTCCGATGTCGTTTCATCTTCTCGGGTATCTCCACCCCGGGAGTCGTCGCATCCTTCTCCTCCACCTCCTGTTTGTTGGTTCACCCTCAACCCAGGCTATTCGTCCTCCTTTTTATCGTTTCGGCCTGTGTCTGTTTTTTTTTTTCTGTCTGTTAGAAAAATATCTCATCAACCACATGATGGATTTTGACAGAACTTTCAGAAAGAAGCCAATAGATGAACATATACAACTGATTGACTTTTGTAGCCAACTGTATTCAAGATGGCTACCACAGACAGCTGACTTTGGAAAAACACAATAAAATGCTGTAACTCAGTGAATTTCACAGATATTGAGCTAAAGGTTGGTATGGTGGCAGCTGTGTGTCCTCAAAACAAATGTCTGGTGCGACACACTGTCTTTGCTTAAAACTTTGACAATAACTGCTCAGAGTTCAACAAAGTTCAGTCAGGTCATCTGAACGGTTTATTTTTTTTAAGACGTTTTGTCCTTCATCCAAAGGACTTCATCAGTCCAAGAAGCCACAACAAACTCAGTCCCACAAGCAGTACACTCCCATAGTGGGCCAACCAGTTTGATGGCGATAAGATGGTTTCTGGGGCCCGCCCTCTCCCCCGTTGACTCCTCTGAGGCAGCCATAGTCAAAGTGGTTCAAAACATCAAAGTTCATGCTCAATAATCTGGTTAGAAAATCCAACAAAGTTCAGTCAGGTCATCTGGATGGTTTCTTCTTTTTTTTTTTTTTTTGGAGACATTTCGTCCTTCATCCAAAGGACTTCATCAGTCAGAGGAGGCACAACAGACTCAGTCCCACAAGCAGCACACTCACATAGTGGGCCAACCAGTTTGATGGCGATAAGATGGTTTCTGGAGCCCAACTTCTCCCCTGTCGACATCTCTGAGGCAGCCATAGCCAAAGTGGTTCAAAACATCAAAGTTCATGAGCAATAATCCAGGTACAAAATCCAACAATGTTCAGCCAGGTCATCTGGATGGTTTATTTTCTTGTGAGACAGTTCATCTTTCATCCAAAGGACTTCATCAGTCAGAGGAGTCACAACAAAGAAACTGCTCAAAGTTCACTTTCTTTGTCTGTTAGCAAAATATCCAACAAACCACTGGACAGAGTCCAACAAAACCTTCAGAAAGTAATCGCTGGCTGTAAAGCTACAACCGTTTAACTTGTTGAGTCAATCCGATTCAAGATGGCAGCCCTATCCAATCAATCATGGTCTCCACAAAAATGACAGTACCTCAGTCAAGTTTACAAACAACGAGCAGACACTTGGTGTGGTAGTAGCTGAGAGTCTTTCTAACCCTAATACTTGCATTATCCCTCAACATGAGACGATCTCAGTCTAAAACCGTGGTCTGAAAGGTGGCGGGCGATATGCATTCCTTTAAGTAATGATAGGATTTTCTTTCTTTAATAAGTTGTCGTTAAATAAATGAGGAAAAAAAAAAAACACCCAGGGTTGATCAGACGACCACAAACCCCTGTCATCTGTCTCCTGGCGCTGCCAGGCAAAGGAGGGAGGGAAGGAGAAGACGACGACCAAGAAGAGGAGGGACAGCCAGGATTTCTTCTTCCTCATCATCGTCCTTTCTTTCCCTTCCCTGGCTTCTGTCAGAGGTGAGCGGGAATAAGACAGAAGAAGAACAGGCTCGTTTTCGCCCTGCCAGACAACCGAAGGCGATCTGCCATTTGTTGAGGGGAAAAAAAGTCCATACATCCATCTTTATTTAATGTGGTGAGAGAATACATGAGGAGGAGAGGAAGGAAGGAGGCAAAAAAAAAAAAAAAACCCAAACTTTGCTACATATGGAGTGCTTCTTACAACTAATCAGCAGACTGTTGGTGATTGGGGCCGCGGGCGCCAGGTTGGCTCCAGCCTGAGTTAGCACAGTGCCCAGGTCTTTGCTGCAGGCTGCACAGGTTGGCCTCAACTCTGCTGGGGAGCAGATGGCGAGCCAAAGCTTGTAGTCACACTTACCTTCCCCACTAAATCCCTAATCCCTCCGTGGACGCTCCTCCAAGGCAGGTTTTTGGAGGCAGAAATAGGGGTTACAATCTGGACCGCCGCGGCGGCTGCCAAAACACTCACAACACAGAAATGCAAATTAACTTATGTGTTGTCTGTCGGCCAAGGCGCTGCTTCTTTTTGAGAGTAATTAAGATACCTTGAGAAATATTTGTAAAACATCAATAATTCGAGACGGACTGATAACAATGCTGTGGAAGACACGAGGGCGCGGGTTTTTGCTTCCCGGCACTTCCTGTTTCACCTACAGACACAGAAGTTGCTGCGCGGTGCCATTTGTCCGAGTTCAGTTGCCGTAGCTAGAGATGCTGTTGATCAGCTGTAGGTTTAGGTTTATTTGTCAGATGCAGATCAACACAAGGTCAACAATACAATTAAATTTTCAGAACGAGAAGAACCGTCTCGACTCGCCAAAAAAACTACCACCAACAAAAATACAAAAACAAGGCACCAAAAGTGAAAAAGTGAAATATATATACAGCAGCATGGTCCTATTAGCAGAGTGGTTCTGTTGGCAGTGAGGTTCTCTTAGCGACATGGTCCCGTTAACAGCATGGTCCTATTAGCAGTGCGGTTCTGTTAGCAGCATATTAGCAGAGTGGTTCTGTTGGCAGTGAGGTT
>NC_056520.1:14730694-14739936 GCF_014905685.2 Nematolebias whitei
AGCGACATGGTCCTGTTAGCAACATGATACTGTTAACAGTGTGGTTCAGCTAGCAGCATGGTCCTATTACCAGAGTGGTTATGTTAGCAGTATATTAGCATGAATGATTCTGTTGGCAGTGAGGTTCTCTTAGCAGAATGGTCATATTAGCAGTGTGGTTCTGTTAGTAGCATGGTCCTATTAGCAGAGTGGTTCTGTTAGCAGCATATTAGGACGAGTAGTTCTGTTGGCAGTAAGGTTCTCTTAGCAACATGGTCCTGTTAGCAACATGGTACTGTTAACAGTGTGGTTCTGCTAGCAGCAGGTCCTAGTAGCAGAGTGGTTATGTTATGAGTGGTTCTGTTGGCAGGGAGGTTCTCTTAGTAACATGGTCCCATTGGCCACATAGTCCTATTAGCAGTGTGGTTATGTTGGCAGTGAGGTTCTTTTAGCAACATGGTCCTGTTTGCACCATGGTACTGTTAGCAGTGTGGTACTGTTAGCAGTGTGGTTCTGTTAGCAGTGAGGTTCTTTTAGCAACATGTTCCTGTTTGCACCATGGTACTGTTAGCAGTGTGGTACTGTTAGCAGTGTGGTTCTGTTAGCAGTGAGGTTCTTTTAGCAACATGGTCCTGTTAGCAATGTGATTCTGTAAGTGGCGTGGTCTTGTTAGCAGGTCCCGTTAGCAGTTAGCAGCATGATGATAATAACGACCGTGGCTACGGACAATGACTGCTCTCCAGAACTGGGTCCAGCAGATACAGTACATCCAAGGTTTCCACACGGAACAGAACTGTTCCGTAGAGTTCAGCACGTGCAGGCAGATGGAAGATCATGGAGACGGCCACCATGACAGGCCTGAGCCCGAGGCTGGGAAATGAACCATGATGGCACGATGGGTAACAGTCAGTATGTATATTACTATTGTAGTACATTTTTAATGCCACACATTGGCACCTCCTTTATTTGATGTCATAACTCATTGTAGAAGTCAGTAGTGTAGCTGGGAGGTGTACAATGTGTAGACGTTTAGCTGCTCCGCTCAACCTCAGTAACGAGTGGTGAAGGATATATGGACTATACTCTATATATATTCATGTATGAATATTAGACTTCGTGCCGTGGAGACCTGGCATTGTATGGTTTTCTAAGTTATGTAATAAAGTACAAGTGGGAATCAACGTTCTGTCGCTCTTTTCCAAGCTACGCCGGAGCACGTGTTGCTAATGCTAAGCTAGCTCTCCTTCTACGCACAACCACCACGTTACAGACGGCAAAGCATTGACACGCAAAACTCCAAAAGTGCATTGTGGTCATACCGATAGTGTGGGTGTGCGGTGTAGGCGCAACCCCCCCCCCCCCGTTAAAATAAAAACAAAGGGAACAAAAAAAATTGAGAGGAAGTGGAGCTCCTGTCAGTGCTACCATTCTGCGGCGCACATGACGTCAGAGTCTCCAGAGTCAGCAGCCTGTGATTAAGAACTTGTTGACAAATAGTCCACTTTAAGGCATGAAATTATATTAATCTTGGTCTATTTACTGTGTGTAAAATACATATTTCAAGCTGTCTTTCTGTCGTTGTAGTTTAGCAGTACAGTGTTTTTCATAAACATTATTAAAGATGGACAAAGTGTCAGAAGTAAACTCAAAATGCCCATTTGTTTCTGGGCAGCCATGTTCTATTTTTTGAAGCCAGAGTCAGCACACTGGGTATGTGGGGCTGAACCTTCGATACAAAAGTCCCGCCTACACGCCCACCCAATGCGCTAACAGGCTGCTAATCAAAGTGTAACATGACACTTTCATTAAAGCCTTAAATAACTAATTGAAACTAAATTATTATTATTTTTAAATAGAACAGCAGCATGCTCTATAAATCACCAGATGAGAAAGGTCATTTTGTTTTTTAATCAGGATTTAAATGGAGGGGCGTGGCTTTAAACCAGCCACTAAGGGGGATTGCTCTATAATGGCTTCAACTTCCAGCTTCCGGTTCTGTCTCTAGTAATTGTACATCTTAATGGCAATTACTGTATTTTTTGGACTATAAGGAGCACTTAAAATCCTTTAATTTTCTCAAAAATCGACAGTGAGCCTTATAATCCAGTGCGCCTTATGTATTAATACTGGTTGTGCTTACCAACCTCGAACTGATTTTATGTGGTACACAGTGCTCAACATTGTTTTGTCTTGTTTTGTATTCTATGTGTTATAACTGAACAATGTTGAGAGTTATTGTGAATAGGTTGAATAAAGTTTGACTTATCTGACTGTTTTGTTTCGCTTAATGCGGTTTATAATCTGGTGTGCCTTATAGTCTGAAAAATACGGTATTCTCAAACCTGGTAATCCGGGTTGCATCACAGCCCTTTGAATCATAAAGAACCCTACCTCTAGTCCTGCAGGCGTTTGCGTAGGCACTTTTTAGCCTTTTGAATCAGAGCAAAAACAAACTGGACGTCAAATTAGACATCTCTGCTGAACATCCGTTTAAAGCCAAATCAGGACCTGTTAGAGGGGGAACAGGAGCCGCAGTGACACCTTTCAGCTGCGCCTGTTGGCCGCAGCTTAAGCTAACACTCTGTTATTAGCCCGGTGTCAGCAGCACTAAATGGGCTGCAGATGTTAATGCGCTGCTTCAGATACGGCAGCGGAGACCGTGCCATTCAGACACAGAAAAGCTAAATACAGAGCGACAACACGAGCTGGCTGATAATTCAGAGGTGATGCATTACAAACACTAAAACACCGGTTGCTACCTCAACAGTCACAATGTGCAGATTTGATGCAGTTTGGTCTCTGAACTGAAAAAAAAAAAATACATTTTATGTGATTTACAACAAAACAAGCATTTATATACTCTAAGAGAACAGATAATATTTCAGCCCAAGACAGGTCAAAAGACTTCTAATTCCCGTTTGTGCTAATCTCAAAATATATTCTTGATTTTTAGACATTTACTAAAGTCATTATTTCAGAAATTCAAAAATTTAGACTTTGATGCTCTAGTAATGTTGTTATAAACCGTCACAAAAGGCAATCAAGGAACTGCTTGTGTCTATCTGTTTGTGTGTTTTTGTCAGAGTCAGAGTTTCTTTATTGTCATTTGTACCAGTGGAACAAAATTATGTACACAGGGTCCCAGTTACACCCAACAATGAAATGTTAAAAAAAAAAAAAAAAAAAAACAGTAATAAGTGTCCCCGCTTGGAGGTCCTCATTGAAAGAGGTGAAAAAGTCCCGTTAGGCTTCAGATGGACAACCGGATCATCATCAGCCACGCGTGTCCAGTGACCGGCCGGTTAACAGAGATGAAAAAAGTCCTGTTAAGCTTCAGAAGAATCACCAGATCCTTGGCTGCATGCTTCTAGTGACCAGTCAGTTGAAACAGATGAAAAATCTCCCGTTAAGCTTCAGATGGATCACAGGATCATCGGCCGCGTGCTTCTAGTGACCGGTCAGTTGAAACAGATGAAAAATCTCCCGTTAAGCTCCAGATGGATCACCGGATCGTATATTGTGCACGTCCTGCTTAGGACTCTTCATGGGCTGGTTGAAAGAGATGACAAAAGTCCTGATGTGCTGCAGACAGAGCGCCGCACCTTCAGCCAAGCATGTTTGCTTGGAGGTACATGTGGGCGGGCTACCAGCTCTCAAGATTCACAAATGGGTCTGAAAGTCTTTTTCTGCTCAGGGGGCAAAGTCTGATCTAAACTTTACTGTACCTGTTTTTTTTCAACAGAAGGAAATGGGGCATCTGTGTGGGGCCCTGATGCCTTCTGGGAAATGTGGTCATTATGAGCAAGAATACAGTGAAGGCTTAGAGAGAGAAAACTACAAAATAGCGGCACCTGTCCAAAATATTTTTTTGTTCGTTCACTTTTAACTGTACAGTACTGTAACCAGTACTGTCCCAATCACGTGAGTAATACATTTGTTTGTCCAAGATTATACAACATGGACTGTACATTCACAAACCGCGGTAGAGAGAGTCTGCGAAAGTTGAACAGTGAAGTAGCGAGAGACTACTGTACTGTGCAATGGCGGCAAACCAACTGAGGTGCCATTACAGTCAGCAACCACAAGAAGGCGCACTAAACTGAAAATGGCGCCAAACTATGTTACAACTGGGACAATAAAATGTCGATAAAAACTTCAGTTTTGTGGTCAAAATGAAAAACAAAAGTCACGACGACGTAAAACTGATATCAACCAACATAACAAAACATTTATAACTTAAATAGCTACATTTTTGAAGACAAAGACAAAAAACGCCAACAGCGTTTTCACCCTACTTACCCTCACATTACTTGGTGGCAAAGTGAGGGAGAGGAAGCTACCAGAACGAAACGAATTACATCATTTCCGCCTTTGGCACATTTCAAAATAAAAGACAACAACATAAAATTCACAAACAAACTATTCACACAGTAAAATAAACAAAAAACTTCGGAGTACATTTTAAACTCCAATACATTTGCTAGAATGCTTCTTTTCACTTTTAACCAGGGTATCGCTTTTTTAGCTTTAACAAATCAGTTTCAGCTCCCTGGGCACTCAGCGTTAACTCTGTATTTTAGCAGAAATTTTCATTCGTTTTAAATTTAAAGCCGGAATCCTGTTTATTTTAGTGTTTGAGGTTCTGGAAAGACAAAAGCTAAAAGCTCCTCCCTGTTTCGGCTGATGTAAACAGTTCTCTGTTGAGCTGCTGTCTCCCGCCCCTCCAGCAGAGCCGTACTGTAAGTCTGAGAGGGCCTGAAAGGGCCTTTGGGACCAGCCAGGCGGATCAAACAACCTCCTGAGTATCGGACCAGATGTCCTTACTGGGACGGGTTCAGATGGTCCCAGCGAGCAGCGAGGGAAAGGTCAGAGTCACATAGTGGGTTAAACTGGACCCATCATGGAACTGGCTGTGGCTGCAGCACCGCCCCGCTCATCGGCAGGGATTATTTCAATTAAAACTCACGCTGGCTGATGGTGGGATTACATCAGGGTTTAGAGTGGCAGGACACATCTGAACACGGCACATGGTCGGCCAGACAGCTCCCAGGGATTAGACAGCCCCAACATGACCCAGAGAGAGCTGAGTTTAAAGAACTGCAAATTAACCAGTTCTTTTCATTTTCATTCATTTCTTTAGATTAAAAAAAAGTGTTTAATTTCTTTTAGCTTGTGACAGAAGAAGAAACTTGACTTTTGTTTCTTTAGGGATAATAGCTTTCAAAGCTTTTTATATTAAATAATGCCAGTTTTGATGCCATCAGCAACTTTTTGTTCCTTTCAAATTTCAACCTCTTGAATTTTTTACCATCATACTTTATACAAAATATTAAATATCAGACAGACAATTGTCCAAAATATATTTACAATATTTTACATGAGATTAGACGCCAAACAAACTTTAACCACTCTATATTGTTTTTTTATATACTTGTTTAGAACATTTAAATGCTTTGAATTATTTTTTTTGTCTACATCACTTTTGACAATAATGGGGTTTTTTTTAATGTCCTGTATAAATTAAATTGAATAAATAAATTATTTTTGTATTTTATATAAATTTATTATTATTATTAATATTATTATTACAACTAGACCTTTCATTTTGTCATTTATATAAATGTGTGGTCCCATTAGGAGTTAGATTAGTAAAAAAAAAAAAAAAAGAATAAATAAATAAATAAATGCTTAAATTGCTTCAATATTCTAACATGAGATCAGGAGCTTCATTTTTCTGTTTGTTTATTGAGTCAACAATAATCCTGAAGAATAATTTGCTCACCATTTTACAAACCGTAATCAGATTCTCTAAATGTAATCCTGTATACTGTACGTAATCTGAACTAATCCACAGATGACCTGCATGAAACACAGACAAAGAAAGAGACAGTTTAATGTCTGTTTTTGTTTATTTTCATCGTTAAATTTATAAACATATTCATAAGTATTCCATTTGTAAATAACTTTTTTCTCAAAGGTATAAAAGCAGGAACTGTTTTGCCTGTTTCTGTCTGTTAGCAAAATATCTCACAAACCACTGGACAGATATAAATAAAATTTTAAGTTCAGTAGTCCCTCTCTACTTTACGGTTCGTTTATCATGGACTCACTATCGTGTTTTTTTTCAAAATAAGATTGGACATGACACACAAGTGGCTGATTGATGGATGAGCTGCATGATTGGCATGGATTTTTTATTTAAAATAAATTATTTTAAATAACTTAGCACCTGCTGCAACTTTGTGCAGCCCAGACTGCAGGATAAGCTTCCTCCTGCAGCTGATCAGCTGTTCTCAGCTCTGCTGCGGTGAAGTGGGTGTGGCCAAGAGTGGTGGCAGGAGGCAGAAAGCTGAGATCATGACATGCTGTGCTCTTTTAGAGCGTTTAGAGTTTAGAAACATTGTTTAGAAACATTGTTTAGAATATTGTAAGAGTGTGGGAAGGGTTATGTATATATATATACTAAAATAAAGTACTACTTGTACTACTATCGTTTTTCACTTTTCACGCGGGGCTTCAATCACTGAAACTCATCAGATAGAAAGTAAGAGTTTCCCTTCCTGAGGTAAAAGAAGCAGATAGCACTTGACACCGTCAGCAAACAATTTCCAAATCTTTCACACAACTTTGCTCGCTGCACTCCAGAAGGGAGTGGCTGCAAGAAAATCAACAACTATAAAACTGACTAAGCTGTAGCCATTTTTGTGTTGACTAAGTTGATTAGCTAGGGCAGCTATCTTCAGAATCGGGATTTCTTCAGATGTTAATCAGTTGTAGATGTACATTCGATTATAGGTTTTTGAGTTTCCTTAAAACGTGTCCCCTGATTCATTACAAAATCTCCAGACACAGATGAAAATTATTTTTTCAATGAACAAAAAAATCTTTGAACGTATGCAACATCGCAACTTTAGACTGACCGGTATATTCCAAGTGAAATACGTAAATGTATAGTATTTAACATGTTATTTACTGTGTATTGCATATTGAACAAAGCCTCTCAGAGGGATAAAAATCACATTTTAAGTTGCTATTTTAAGTTCACTTCTTTTTTTTTTTTTAATTATCGTAAAAGACAAAGATGGCGTAGTTTGGATAATAGAGCAGGTTTCTGAACAGTCGTGATGTTTAGCAGCCAGAGGACCAAGAAGGTAAAATCAGCCAATGGGAGACTATTAGTCATTGTGTGCCGTGTGCTATTCATGATGTGGACATGAATAGCATTACCACCCCTGCTGTTAACATTCATGGGAGTAAGTGGTGAATTCGACTGGCATTTCACCTGCAGACAGTCTGGACTGATTGAAATTCGTCGGAGGAGCTGTTTGAGACGCTGCAAAGACTCACCTAATTGGCCTCGAAGTCTGCCCTAATTTCTGATTCTCAAGAAGGTCCACATTTCAAAGCAGAACCCAGATCAATTAATGGACCCGTAATGTGTCTCATTTTCATACAAGCCGAGGAGTCTTAGGTTCGGCAAATCAGATATCTGTCACCTTTAACTGAGAAACGAGGAGTTTTGAGGAGGATAATTTGATACTTTGCTCAGCTGAGCAGCATCACACGAGGAATATTTTCCATGTGTATCTGATTTCTCATTACCTTTTACTTTTAGGATTTTTAGGCTCTTTAATTTGAAAATTTGTGAACTGTTTAAAATTGTACAGATTGCAAAATATCAATGTGGTGAGTTTCAAGGTGGGCCACATTATTCCCCATATTGTTTGTTTATTGTAACATGACTATGTAGGAAAAAAACCCAATTGATCAACAAAAATACTAACCAGTTTCAGTGGTTGGATGGTCACACTAGTTTGTTAAACCATTCACTTCTAATTCTAAGTCTAAGTTCTGCCATATTGTAAGAAAATTTGCTGTGCATTTTGTATGGTACGTGAATTAAGCATAGTACTACTTCACATAGCTGTAGATACTACGGTCCTCTCAGGCAAAGGCATGAATGACACCATTGCACCACAGTAGAGATGGGTTTTTAAAAAATGATCTGGACTGTGTCCCAATGTGCCGCAAAACTCCACCAGCAGCTCATTGTCAAACCTTGTTGAGCGCTCAGAGCAGGATGCCTGAACCTCTCTTGTGGAGGCACATTTGGTAGGTAGCTGGGTCTGGATTAGAACCTGATTCAGGTCAAGAAAAACAAAAAACAAAATCTGTTGTCAGATGGGGGAACTAATGCAGCTTTTCCACTGTCTCAACTCTTATCGGTTCTGCACCAGACCACACCAGTTAAGGGCCTACCCACTACCCG
Organism: Nematolebias whitei; assembly: GCF_014905685.2. Lineage (NCBI taxonomy): Eukaryota > Metazoa > Chordata > Actinopteri > Cyprinodontiformes > Rivulidae > Nematolebias > Nematolebias whitei. The sequence continues at coordinate 14,738,943 of NC_056520.1, forward strand.
TACCCAACCCCACTTAGCCCAGTTTGTGGGACCACCCATACCATTGAGGTTCCAAGTAAACTGCTCCAAGGTGTCGATTTTAACGTAAGCAGGCAGCAGCCAATGATTGGCCAGCAGAGCTACATCACTGGATAACTAGCCCAGCTAAACTGCAAACTACATCCAAACCTCCATTTCCTCTCTGATCGTGTTAACGAATGGCACCACAAGAAATTAGCACATTTACTTTGAGATTTTGGAGATAATGGCGCTGCATGGCTACACCTGAACTTGTAAGCTAAGCCGGGATAAGCTAAAGACATTGAAGTTTGATTGTAGGGCGATTACGAACCACAACAGGCCGAGTGGCTCAAACACAATAACCTGTTATAATACCACCCACTTTGCATTGACGACCCCGTCCATAGAGCGGGGAAACAAGTCACAGTGGCATATGATCTATACCTGAGAAGAACCAATAAGGCGAGAGTCGAGTGGCGTTGCACTTATCAATGGCCAAGCGGCTTAAGAAACAAATTGCTCAGGAGATGGCATGCCTCACATAAGGGGACAAAGGGCATGGTAGATGGGAACATATAGCCCTGCCAGAAACCATGTTACTGCTTATAGTTCCTCTAGAAAGTTAAGTTTTATCATAATCTCTCTGCTCTACCAGGGCCGCAGCAGAGCCAGTCTGAGGACCTTATTAACTAAATAATTTAATCATAGAAGTAAAAAAAACTGTTAACCTCCACTCTGTTTTTTTTCCCTTTTACATCCAGTGGTTATTTTCTAACTGCTAATGTGAACATATAAAAGCTTAACTATAAAAGAGCTTTGGTAGAAAAAGATAATACAGGCAAGTACTTACTGTGGGAAAGGTGCATATTACTCCTTACAGTATATGTACATGGAACATAAGGACCCACTTGGTACCTATGAGCAGGGCCGGATTTAGGAGGATGGGGGCCCCTGGGCTGGAGTCAGGATGGGGGCCCCTGGGCTGGAGTCAATA
>NC_056520.1:14740036-14748639 GCF_014905685.2 Nematolebias whitei
ATATACATATAGACCAAGGTTTTTACAGAGAACATCTTAAAAATATGAAGAACAAAATACAGATTTCCATTTATCAATGACATTTCTGCATTCATCTTATTTGGAGGAACTAGAACCACAAACACTGTTGTCTGCCATTGTAAAATAATATTCCCTGATGCTCCTCCCCAATGTGTAAGATGCGTCAAAAGTGGACCAATAACAAGCAAGCATTCAAGATGGACGTTTTCCAGAACAAATTGGAACATTTTTCATCGGTGCTGTCAAAATCATCATAGTCATTGATTAAATTCTGACACTATCCATTCACAAAAACATAAAACATCCTTCGGGGCCCCTGAAATGCCGGGGACCCGGGCTGCAACCCCTGTAAGCCCCTGCTAAAATCCGGCCCAGCCTATGAGGACTAAGCAAAATTATGAATTGACAAGTTTCATTCTACCCAGGTACACACCTACTACATACAAGGTAAGTAGCCTGTAAGAACTACAAACACCACCAAAAGGTACCAGGAAAAATGTACCAAGCTGAAAGCATCTACCCCAGTAGGTAACAAGGTATGACTTCTACAGAAACCAAGTATGTTGCACTAGGTACCACGTATAGCCCTCATAAATAAGAGGTACATCCTTGTAGGTATGAGCTATATCCCCTTTAAATACCAGGTATGTTCCTCTTTCTGCTTAGGAAGTACTAGACTATGTAATAAAAATACTTGTTTTCCTGTACTTACGGGTAAGTTCCACATATTGACCAAAACTGTCCCCCATAAGTACCAGGAACATACCCCAAAAGTACTAAAAACATTTCTCAAATGTATTAGGTATGTACCACATCAGTACTAGCTACCAATCCTGCAGGTACTCCATAGGTACTAGGTACATATTTTGTATATACTGGGCTGTATTATGAAGTGACTTGAAAATAAGTATTCTGTAAGTACCATGTACAAACAGTACAAGTAGAGAGCTGTTTTATGTATTATTACCACAACTTTTTCTATGCCAACTGTTTAGTGTGAAACATCAACCTGAGAGCCAACAACCTTTAAAAGAGAGAGAAAACTCATACTATAAACACGGCAGCTGTCGTTTTATCCTACTCCATCCCCATGTGCTTCAGGTAAATAAGGTTGATGGCGAATCAGTAATAAAGACCCTGTACATGAACTTGAATATCTCTGCACATGCATTCTTGACAGCTGTGACCACACGGCACTTTAAGGTGGAGCGGGGTAAATAAACCCTGCTGCATTCTCAACAGCAAACCGTCTGAAATATGAATGAGCTCCCAGTCTATACATCATGTTCGCTGACATGTTGTATTAAAATTTATGAACGACTTCATCAAAAAGCACTTTCTGCCAGACAAATCTGCCCCAACACTGAATGGCTGGTTGGAGACTCATAAATGTGTGTCGCGGGGAAACTGTAAAGTAATGAGTACTGGAATCGTGTGCTGCTTTTTAAATCTATGAAGCCAAACACAACTATCTTTATTGATTTATGGAGACAAAAATTTATTTTAAAACTCTTAAGTCACGTTTTTCTTAAGCTAAGGTGTTCATATGTCAAACCTGAAATAGAAAGATATTAAAGGACTAGCATTATTTTGATAAATGCATATTGCCCACTGCTTTTTACTCTTAAGTTTGACATAAAATAACTTCTATGATGAGAAATGACCAAATTTGTTTTGGTCAAACCTTGAAAATAACATTACATGCAACTTCATGCTATAGGTCGCATATAATGTGAGGATTTTTGAGGATGACTCGCCTACTACCAATCAAATTTTAGCTTAATATTTGCTAAATTATCCAAGTTAAAGCCATTTTTTGGGGTTGGCTAATGTTCATGTTGAACTAGGTTGACTCCAAAAGAGGCATTGGCTAATGTTTCATCACTCAATGTGAATACTCAGAACTAAGCAATTTTGCTAAAATTTGCTAAAGGAGCTGAAACTGAGTTGCTAAAACAAAAACAGGCACAACACAAGATAAAATCAAAAAGGATCAACACACAAGCAAAAAGCTAGCCATAAGTTAAAAGTAGCAACGCACCAGGCCAAAGCTACAAGTAGAAAGCTACTAGCTTAGTGTTAGAAGTCTTGATAAAAGCTAAAAGTAGTAAAAGGTTAATGAAAAGCTAAAATGAGCCAAACAATTGAGCAAATAAGCAGTTTTTAAAGTGAACAGTGGTTTTAGAGGATCTGAGGAGATCCAAATGTATATATAAGAGGAAAATAGTTCAAAGTGAAAAATAAATACAGTAGTCCCCCCCTTCGCAGTTCAACTTTCACGGACTCGCTATCACAGTTTGTCAACGCACGTTGATATATTTTTTAATTATTGTACAGGACACATGATTCATCCATCCATCCATTATCTTTACCCGCTTATTCCATTTTGGGTCACAGGGGTCGCTGGTGCCCATGTCCAGCAATCACTGTGCGGGGAGCGGGGTACACCCTGGACGGGTCGCAAGTCCATCACAGGGACACATAGAGACAAACGAGACAAACAACCATTCACTCTCTCACTCACACCTAGGGACAATTTAGAGTTACCAATCAGTCTAACATGCATGTTTTTGGTCTGTGGGAGGAAACCGGAGTACCTGGAGAAAACCCACGCATGCACGGAGAGAACATGCAAACTCCACCCAGAAGGCCCCTGGACCGGGGTTTGAACCAGGGACCTGCTCGCTGAGAGGCAGCAGCTCTACCAGTTGTGCCACCGTGCTGCCCGGACACATGATTGTCAACTTTAATATTACTCACATGATTGGGACAGTACTGGATACTGTATAGTAAAAAGTTAACAACATAAAATACTTGGGACAGGTGCCACCATTTTGTAGTTTTCTCTCAATAAGCCTACACTGTATTCTTGCTCATAATGACCACATTTCCCAAAAACCAACAGGGCTCCACCCAGAAGCCCCGTTTCCCTCTGCTGAAATACTAGAGGGAAAGTTTTGATGTGATCAGAAAAAGTTTAGTGCTTATTAAGGTGATTTTGGTGCCTAGCGGATACAGAGAGCCGCAGGGAACCCATAAAACCAGACCAGAACCGGAGCAGAACTAGACCTCCAGACCCATTGGTGAATCTTAAGAGCTGGTAGCCGGTCTACAAGGACTTCTGAGTGGGGACGTGCACTGCCGAATGTCCGGCGCTCCATCCGGAGCTCACTGGGGCTTCTGCGGCACATGTCCCACTCGGAAGTCCTTGTGGGCCAGCTACCATACCTCCAGACCCATCAGCGAATGTTGAGAACTCCTAACCGGCCCACGAGGACCTCCAAGTTGTTGGACTATTTACCTGGATTATCGCGCATGAACTTTGATGTTTTGAACCACTTTGGCAACGGCTGCTTCAGACGAGTCGGCGGGGGAGAGGGTGGCCCCAAAAACCATCTTAGCACCATCAAACTGTTTGACCCACTATATGAAGGTGCTTTTAAGACCGAGTCTGTTGTGGCTCCTTGGACTGATGAAGTCCTTTGGATGAAAGAAGAAACATTTCAACACAAAGAAACTGTCCAGAGGACCTGACTTAACTTTGTTGGATTAGTTGTAGATTTGGACCCACTCAATTTCCTGAAAATTTCATTAAATTTCTTCCCATACAACATGCAATATTTTGTTAACACACACATTTAGGTAAAACTGTAAACATCTGCCTTAACCTTTTGGCAGTGGGCATTAATAATGCAAAACTGCTGTTTTCTGAGCTAAAAAAATGGCTGAATCCAACAAGCAGTGCAACAGGAAGCTTCTGAACAACAAGTTAATGACAAGGGGTGACTTTTGTCGGAGCTTGTCTTCCTCTCTTCGAGTTATGAAATAATACCTGTCATATGCCGGCTGATGAACCCTGAAAAGGGGGCAGGTTTTCCAGGTCAGCCCGACCATCTGTCAGCACAGCACTCTGCTGCTCCTGCACATCAGCACCTGATTGGCTGGAACAGAGTTGGAATGGGCGGGGCCACCCGTGGGACATCACCCCCCCCCCCCCCCCCGTCTTCCGGGAGACATTCACAGATGAGGACAAATAAAACTTGGACATGCATGTCCATCAGCGACAGAGTGTTTAACGTTTTTGGGTCAGAGTTGTCCGACGTGGGTTGACGGTTGCAACAACCATCAACAAACTGGAGGAAAATTAGCAAAAAATTGTGCTTGAATGACAATTAGCTGCACAGATATTTAATTTCTTATGTATTAAAAAAACAAAACAGAAGCTCCCTCCGTTTCCTGCGATCCCCCTCCCTCCCAGCATCCCTCGCTCGTTCAGCTGTCTGGTCAATGGGACCAGGGCAAGTGGCCAAGCATGTATTGCTGGGCCCCCCCCCCCCCCCCCCCCCCCCCACTCCCATCCAGACGGCCTCCTGTTCAGCTGTGGCACTCGCCGCAGGTTCCAGCCAGGTCAGATGTTCAACACGGGCGACAACATGTTCGCTCCTCACCGCTGTTTACCACGACTGCCTGCCACAGCAACGGACTCGCCGCCACAGAGGTCCGATAAAAACGGAGTCCCAGCCAAAGGCAGAGTTTGGGCTGCGACAGACGGGGGGTGGGGGTGGGGGGTGGGGTCTCGAACAGCTTTTACAACACAAATCCTCTCGTCTAAAACCCAAACTAATAAAGCTCGGCTTATTAAACATTTGCTCGGTGCAGATTTCATCCATGATTACACTGAAACATTGGAGATACTGGTCCTATTTTCTTTAAAGACAGAGAATTGAAAACACGTGTTACTAGAACTGCTTTGATGTTTACATGGAGATTTTCATATTTATTATATTGTTAGTTGCTTCTACAGAATAATACATTCTTACAACTTATTTTGTCAAATTCTGGACAACGAGCTCTATTTTTAAACATCTAACAATGTTTTTTTTCTTTAATTTCCTCACACAGCTCAAAAACTGTAAATTTTCTTTTTTATTAGATTTTATTTTATGTTTTACCATTGCATTTTGAACTTGCTGTCATAAAAGGAAAAAACATTTTTTTAAATAAATTTTCTTAAATGAGGTAAAATAAAATAAAAATGACTAGAAAAAAAGTTGGGACACTAAACAAATTGTGAATAAAAACTGAATGCAATGATGTGGAGGTGCCAACATGTAATATTTTATTCAGAATAGAACACAAATCACAGATCAAAAGTTTAAACTGAGAGAATGTATCATTTTAAGAGAAAAATCTGTTGTTTCCAAATTTCATGGCGTCAAATCCCCAAAAAGTTGGGACAAGTCCATTTTTACCACTGTGTGGCATCCCCCCTTCTTACAACACTCAACAGACGTCTGGGGACAGAGGAGACCAGTTTCTCAAGTTTAGAAATAGGAATGCTCTCCCATTCATGTCTAATACAGGCCTTTAACTGTTCAATCGTCTTGGGCCTTCTTTGTCGCACCTTCCTCTTTATGATGCACCAAATGTTCTCTATAGGTGAAAGATCTGGACTGCAGGCTGGCCATTTCAGTACCCGGATCCTTCTCCTACGTAGCCATGATGTTGTGATTGCTGCAGAATGTGGTCTGGCATTATCGTGTTGAAAAATGCAGGGTCTTCCCTGAAAGAGATGACGTCTCCCAGCCACGCCCACTTCTCTGCTGCAGTGCGGAAGGAGCTTCTCCCTTCACCCGTGGACTGCACACAGGTGCAGCAGGTGCTAAATAATTTAAAATACTTTATTTTAAATTAAAAATCCCATGCCGATCGTGCGGCTCATCCATCAATCAGCCAATTATGTGTCATGTCCAAGCTTACTTTGATAAACCGCGATAGAGCGAGTCCGCGAAAAAAGTGTGAATTAGCGAGGGACTACTGTACATAGAACAAAAGTATGTTTTGAGCTGTATATAGTTTATTAATATGAACTGTAAACGCTTCAGTCGAGCACATGCTCACTCCCAGATATACGTCCTGATAAGTTACTGTTTGACTGATCCTTAAAGTGCGTTTTGATTCTATCCAGTGCTCCAGTGGTCACACGGTCCTCATTAGACTAAACTCTTCAAACTCCCATCTGTACGTCATAAAGAAGAACGATGAGCTCCAGGAGAGGCACAGAGAGCACATGTTGTCCGTCTCAGCAGCTCGTTTTGGACGTCTTTTTTTTTTTTTTGGCCTGTGAGTTCGTGTCCAAGGTGCAGGTCTGGCCCCGCTCGCCGCTGCCTCTCAGGTGCAGAGCAGATAGAGTTGCAGCGCGTAAACGGCTAATTCCAGCACGGCTGTGGGAACGCCAGCTGCCGCCGTATTTATCAAAAATCCAAAAAAAAAAAAAGAAGCTGTTTTTGGACTCGCGCGCCAACAGAAGGACTCGACACGCCAGAGTGAAAGCAGCTCGTTTTTTGAGGCTTCCCACGTCAGTGAAATTGCTCAGTACAGTGGTACCCCCCCCACTCCCGCTGACTTCCTGTCCCCCTCTCAGAGCTGATAGACAGATCTGAATCTATTGGAGCTGATAAAAGGAGCAGGATTCAGAAAGTACGCATGTTTGACCAGTACCGACTACTCCTCCAGGAGGGGCAACCGTTTTCACCAAATTTCAGCTCAACCTAAGCAACCTTGAAACCTCACAAACACTCGTTTCCACAAATGAGCAGTTTGAGTTTTAATGAGCCGTGCTTTCCGAACAACCTTTAAACCCCCCTCTTTAAAAAAAATAAAAATAAATGTCTCTGTTCTCCTGCGAAAACCTCACTTTTAAGCTCATTTCCAAAACACTGCGGGGAATTTTATTTATTTATTTGGGAAGCTGGAACAATCGAAGGTTAAAGGGCGGTTTGTTAAAATGGTAACAGCAGTTTGTGCTTAAAGGATTCGATCTAAATATGTGTATTATTTTTTATATCTTGCAATGTTTTTCCAAAACATGTCATTAGTATACATATATTATTTTTTTATGCTAATTTTTCCTGTTGATAGTTAATTTACTTTTCAGCATTTTAATATTTCAGCATTTTCTGCCATTTTAGCTGTTCATACATCAAAATATCAGGTTTCGTAAAAATGACATTTTTATTCTTTAGCCTTTAAGTCAGAAGTGGGAAACATTCTTTCTAAAGGGCCACATCGAGAATTGGAAAATATTTTTCTTTACGACAGATAATCTGGAAGACTTAATTCATTTCTGAACTACAGAGCTCATCTGAATATAAGCCCCGCCCACTAAATTTAAAAAGAAAAAAACGTCTACATATATAGGCTGCACTTATCTATAAGCCGCGGCCAGTTTTTGTAAGCAATTTCTCGCCGCTAGTCATCCAAGCCTTCCATTGAGCTCAGAATGCCACATTAATGCACAATTCTTATTTCGAGTGGCTGCAAATACTTTGTTGTGGCCCCAGAGAGTGGGAGGGGGGAACAAAATTTCCTTCCTCCCCATTCATTTCTCCACCTCCACAGTGGAACAATGAAACCAAGTTTTATTGGTCCACTGTGACCTGTTCTGTAATTTCATTGGTCAGATTAATTTTTTTTAAACCTTTATTTATACAGGTTGTCTCATTGAGTCATGAGGACCCACCCCCGCAAAAGAGATGTATATTGGCCAGTTATGTTAGCGCCCGGGTGTGACAAGGCTAAATGTTTTTGCGGCAAGAAGCTCGTTAGCCCATCCAAAAAAAATAAACAACAATAAAAATACACAAATTATCCGCAGCATTGTATAAGTCACGGTGTTCAAACCGTGTGCAAAAAGCAGCGGCTTATAGTCCCGAAATCATGGTATGTCTTATTGTAGCATAGTTAGCATACTTTTAAAACAAGTCTTTCCAAAATCCTTTAGGAACCGAAGAAATATTCTGTAAACTGGCTCTTGTGACAATATATAACGCATGTTAGCTTAACATAACATGTTAGCTTAACATAACATGTTAGCTTAACATAACATGTTAGCTTAACATAACATGTTAGCTTAACATAACATGTTAGCGGAAACTACGCAAAACAAATGTATTTGTGTTTTTAAGTTTTTAAGGTTCAGTCTAGTTCTGGAAAAACAAAAACTTACAAAATGTGGGTTTGTTGATAAATTAACTTTTTTTTTTAAAGAAATCTTTATTGACATTTTTTTTGTTTTTTTTACTAAGGATATTGGGGGCCTGATTGAGATTGTCCAAGGGCCACTTTTGGCCCTCGAGCCTTAAGTTGCCCACTCACTCAACCTTTATTGAGACAGGTTAATCCCATTGAGCCTCGGGGACTCATTTACAAGAGAGACGTGATTATCCACGTCTGCTTTAAGTCAATGTTTGACTTGTTATAGGTTTTGGTTATGATTTTCCTGGTTTTAATTTAAAGTTTTTCATTTTGAATTTCTAGGGTTTTTTTCTTCCCACAGCTAAAAGCTTGTTAGCTTTTAGCTTCTTTGTTGCTCATTTTAGATTTACAGTTGTTTCGTAATTTAAGTTTTTCCGACAACTTTGCTAATTTTAAGATTAAGCTAGTGTTATGTTTGTTTAAGATCAGGGGTTCTCAAACTTTTTGGGTTCAGGGACCCTTACAGGGGAGAAAAAGTTTCAGGGACCCCCTCATGTTTATTAAAACATTTTCTTCAGTTTGTCTCTTTAATGCAATGGAAATAT
>NC_056520.1:14748739-14759237 GCF_014905685.2 Nematolebias whitei
CCCTTAGATGTAGAAGGTCAGTTAAAAAAAAAAAATAATAATAATTTTGGCAGACCCCAAAGCACTGGTTCGTGGACCCCAGAATGAGAACCACTGTTTTAGATTACAACTGTTGCACAGGTTTTCTTTTAGCTACTGTTGTGTTAGTCTTTGCTTTGCTGTTGCATTAATTATTTTTAATAATTGTATATATATATATATATATACATATACATACATATATATACATATACATACATATATATACATATACATACATATACATATATATACATATATATATATATATATATATATTACAGCTTTGCTCATTTAAATTTTTAGATATTTGTTCAGCATATTTTAGGCTTTAACTACTGTTTTGCTTATTATAGCGTTTGCACTGCTTGTTCAACAGCAACATTTAGCACTCAGCGACCACATCTGCAGAAAATAATAGTTTTTCTGGTTTTATTTGCATTTCATTTTTAGGTAATAATCTATATTTATGTCATAATCACTGTAATTTTCTTATTGTTTTGCAATCAGGTGCTACAAACAAAATCCATGCCCCTCACGTCACAAACAAATGAATGGTAAATTCACGTTGGAACCTCAGCAGGTCACACAGAAGTGCAGCTAACTCACAGTGTCGGTGACACTGTGCGGCAGCAGACACACAAACCGACTGTTGTCATTGTCGTTTCCGTGGCAGCTTGTGACTCTTTTGCAGACAGATGTTCTTCATCAGGCGTCGCTCGACCTGAGAGAAGAAACACGACGAGATCAGACGCCTCTTGACCTGCAGGGGGGGCGCCGACGGCTCGACCCGGCTGGCCTGTTCGTGAGGATTTGGGCTGTGAACGGATGGATGTGGACTGAGATCAGCAGAATGGCATCTGCTTCACACACGCACACACACACACAGCAGTCAGAGCAGAGCTGTGACGGAGCAGATTTTCTGTGTTTTTGTTAAAGCTCTTAACTTCACACTGTAAATTCCTCTTCATCACTACAATCACACACCGTGCAACAAATCGCAGCTCGCGCTCACAAATCTTTATCCGGTGTTAAATCCTCTGTAATAAACCTCAGATTATCGAGCTGAATTCTGCAAAAGAAGCTGCACGAAACGTCTCTTTCAATCCCAGTTTTACATCCGACGCAACAAAGCAGCTCTTAGTGACGACTCTTCGGCTGCATTTAATAAAATCAGCGTCAAAAACGTTGATATTCGCAGAAAACCTGACAATAAACACGTCAATGTGGTAAACTCATCTTTATCTTTATTGTGCTATATTTTATAGATTGATTATTTTTTTCATTTGATCAAATGCTTTCGTTCAGTCATTCATTTTAAGTTAAAAAGTTTTTTTTAATCGATTCAACTGTTCCAGAATTGCAGTTCTAGAATTGCGCCGCTCGGAGTGGCTGCGTGTTGGAGTAGCTCTGCATTCATTCTGAGATTTTGCTTTAGGAAACTTTAGTTCCTGTTTTTCTGGATGTAAATCACTTTATTTTTGAATGATTGTTTCCTCTGGTATCGGATGCTGTGCAGCTGGAAGGATTTTTACTGAAACTTTTGGACATTTTGTCATGATGCATAACCATAACAACAAGGTTTTTTTTTGTTTTTTTTTACAACTGGGAGCTACTAATTAACATCTCAAAAGCTCAAATAATGCCTCAACTACAGCCCCAAATCTCAAATGAGTAGAAAAAGAGGCTCCGTGGATGCATTCCTGTCTACCTGCTGGCTGTGCTCGAGTGCCTGACCACTGAGATTCTAAGAGCTCCTAAGGAGGTCCTGGAACTGGCAAGAAACATGGCCCATGACAGCAGGTGGACAGGGATTATCCCCTGGCACCTGCAGCCAGCTGTCCGCAGCGACAAGGAGCTCTGCGGGCTACAGAAAGGAGTGGCCATCGCTCTGGGACAAATTCTGCCTTGTCCTGCAGCCTGGGGAACCAAGAGGTGGACGGATTGGACGGCATCTGCGGCCCGTTTCTTTGGATCCACTGTGGAACAGACCTTTTCAAAGGATCCTTCCTGCCTACAGCCATCAGTATCTATAACATATTTTGATGAAACGAGGATAACGAGTTACTACAACATTTAATTTCCCTATGGGATTAATAAAGTATTATTGAATTGAATTGAATTACACAAACAAACAAACAAACAAAAAAGAGTGTATGGAAGTAACTAAAACAATTAAACTGCCAATTAGAACTCTACCGTTTCAAAACATCCAGAGCACGAATTGCAGGAAATTTCGTTTTTAGTAGAAAACTCGTATGGATCATTTGATTTAAAAAAAAATATTCAAGCAGTTTAAATAGTTTATCACGATATTAACAATATCAAAGTTAGAAACTTTAGAATCATAAGAGCAGGGAATGTGCATTTTAAGCATAATTTGTGAAATAATTGTTTGATTTTTTTGGTAACTATTTGACCAAACGGTTTAGTTTTATTTAACGATTCTTCAGCTTGAGCTAAAATCACTGTTTCATCCGTTGCATTTATCATCCCTAAACAGATTTACAATTGCTACTAAAAAATGAACTAAGTGTAGTACTTATAAATGTAAACAACAATTTTACTTCCAACTTTTTCATTCATTCAACCTTTATTTATACAGTTTAATCCCATTGAGTCTCTGGGACTCATTTACAAGAGAGACCCGATTTTAACAAAAAATGATGACAACAGTGGACAATAATACAAATTTTTTTTTTTAACTAGTGAAAATAAATGGTAATTAAAAGGAAAAGTGGTGGTAAAACAGCTAGGTTGTAAGGTGGTGTAGACAACTAACAACAGGAACATGTCTATAGCAACATTTTTCAGTCAGGTCATCTGGTGTTTCTTTTTTTTTGTGCTGAAACGTTTCGCCTTCGGTCCGGAAGTCTTCATCAGTCAAGGAAACGCACAACAAAACTGATTCTTCCCCCAACAGCTTATTCCAAAGTGGAACAAACCAGTTATGTTGGTGCTAAGATGGTCTCTTTGTCACGCCCCCTCCTCCATTGCCCTCTTCCTTTTTGACAGTCGTGTCAAACTGGTTGAAAACAACAAAGTCCATGGTCAATAATCCAGGATTACAATCCAACATTTTTCAGTTTTGTGTTGTGTGTTTCCTTGATTGATGAAGCCTTCTGGATTGAAGGTGAAACATTTCAGCACTAAAAAAGAAACTGTCCAGATGACCTGACTGAAAAATGTTGGATTATAATTCTGGATTATTGAGCATGGACTTTGATGTCTGCATTGGTTTTTGCAGGAACTTAAAAGATGTTTAAAGCCACTTAGAGAGGTGATTCAACATGATTCCTTATTTTAAGGTACAGCTGGTGAACCTAAATGTGGTTGACCACAAAAGTCCATCTACTATGTCCAGTTTCTTTAAAATCCATCCACCGAAACATGAAATCCTTTATCACCTAAACTACCACCAAAACATTAGAGTTGACTCTAACCTCAGAGACATGCATCTTAATCGGTGCAGAAATATCTTCTGTGAGTCATGATTGCAAGTGTGTGACTAACACATTGTCACAAAATAGCTGCAGTTTAGGTTTTGGTAATTTCATTCTGAGTTGGATAAAATACCGTGGTGAATATCACCATGACAACCAGCAGCATCTTTTATTTTTTTGTCCACCTGTTGACAAATTCACTTTAAAGTTTTCAATAGTTTGCAAAATACAAGCTTCAGCAATCATACCACAATCTGTACTTGCTCTGTCTGGTGTTGATCTAAAGCTACTGTATGTTCAAAGCAAAGAGTTTTAGGGTCTCTCTGAAGGTTGTAGACATCAATGAGCCCTTATATGGTAAATGGACTGTACTTAAATAGCGCTCTTATCTAGATACTCAAAGCACTTTACACTACAATCTGTGCCCTCTTTTACCCATTCATACAGCACTCTATTAAATCTATATAAAGACTAATCAAGACTTTATCACATTCATACACCGATGGGACACATATCAGAGGCAATGGGGGTTCAGTGTTTTGCCCAGGGACACTTCAGTATGTGACTGCTGGTGGAATAGAACCCCCAACTCTCCCATTGGAGAATGACTGCTCTAACCACTCAGCCAAAGCTGCCCCAGACAACATACCAAAACAGGCTTTACCTGGAACAATGGAGTACCATACCAACCAAAAAAGGTGAGTCAGTCCCTCACTGGAGTTCCTTTGAGACTTCAAAGATGGTCCAATATTAAGAAGGACCGCTGACAGCAGTTCACAGTGTGTACATCTTCTTTACATGGTGCATTATGCTGTTGTACATGTGCACAACTGATTACTGTACACTTGCGTCACGCTTGGTTTCTCGAATGTTTGGGGAACCAAAAAGTTCAGTCTGCTACATAGTCTACTATGAACTTCCAACTTCTAGAGTGGTCCATTTACCAACAAAGGGGGAACAAGTATTGAAAGAACTACGGCTAGTATCTCGCTTGGCTGTGACTGTTGTGAGACTAGCCGACGACTCAAAAATCACAAAAAAATAGTGGAACTTTCCATCGCAGTCTCACTGAACAGAAGGTTTGCGAACAAGTGACCAGTGAGCCGTGTGGCCACGTCTGTACAGCGCATTTGAAAATTCCAGCCTATTTTTGTGTAAACAGCTTACAAAACGGTATTTAAGGCCATTCGCATTATTTGATTGCCCAGTTCGGCTAGCTTTGTACCTGCTTTGGCAGGCACTTTTTTCATTTCTAATTTAATCTACTAGAGTAAATTTAAGAAGTCGATCTGAAACTGTTGGACCATATTTATTGTGGAACTTTTTATACTATACTGAAAGACAGACCTTTGAAAGGCTTTACCTGTGTTTTTTGAAGCACAACCTATTTTGACCCATTACTTGTTGTATTTTTAACTAGCGTATTTTTTGGCCTACAATTCGCAGTTTTTGCATAATTTACATGCCCTGCGACTAATAGTCTGAAGCGACATTTATGGATTTTTTCCCCATATTTATAAACCATTTTTTGGCTGAAATATGACTGTTTCCATTCATTCTGACTGAAAAAAAGGAACAGTACCACTTTCATCCACTTGATGACAGCAGAGTAGTAATAGGTGTATGGCATGCTGTTGGCTGTTGTATCATGTAATAGGTAAACGTGGCTATAATGACAAATTAAAAAAGTTCAAGACAAAAACAACTGGACTTTATTTATTGTACTATACTTAATTGTATTTCTTGAACTTTTTAGAATTTACCATGTCCTGAATGACTGAGAATCTTCACCAGCTTTTAATGACACAATCAGCCTGCCACAGTCTCCCCACCTTCATTCTGCTCTCTGCTTGGAACCGTTAAAACAGCTGCACTGCCTCAGTAAAATGCAGCTGATTTGACCATTAAAGTGCATTTATTAAGCTGATGTTAGACTGAGACACACCTTTGCTATAATTTCGAGCTAACAAATAATTGTTTTTAAGTGTTAATTTTGTTAAATTCTTGTTAAAGTCCTCCCATGCATGGATTTTTCCACTTTATTAGACAAATATGGACTGATGCGACTTATAGGGCGGAGTGACGTGTACCGAGGAAAAGACGGTATTGCCATAAAAAGCCATGTCACACCCATATAATTTAACTTTAAAACAATTTATTCATAAAAAATAACATTGCTTCATCTGAAATTCTTACTTGCTTTTGATAATTGTTTTATGACATTTCTTACTGACCTTTTGGTCAGTTCACACTTATAAGAGATCTTTATCTAAGTGTTTGTTTTTTAAAATCTGGTTAAATAAATAAAGGTAATGTAAGTGGAGATATGCCTATTTGGATCAGTTTCCTGCTACGATGCATCATTGGCATGTTTTCTAGATTTGGACATTCGGGGCTATAGCTTCAAATATTTACTGCCAGAAGAACTTCAGAACTCTGGAATTAAACTGGAAAAGTTTGAGGTATCGTGCAATAACTGGGCAGCTAGCTTGCGGTACAATCTATCATAGAAACATTTTCAACAAGTTTAAAAATTAAGCAAAAAGACAGTAAACTTTTGTGAGCCATTCAAGGACATTAAGAACCTCTACAAATGTTTTAAGGCATTTCAGAGACTCCCTTGATAATGCTGTTCACCAACTAGTCTCCAACAGTCTCAGCTCATTTGATACTTTGGTTCCTCAAAATTTTCAAGAATAAAAAAGAAAACCTATAGAAAGGAGTTCTAAGTACTAGAATCCATCCATTATCTTTACCCGCTTTTTACTTTGTGGGTCGCGGGGGTCACTGGTGCCCATATCCAACAATCATTGTGCGAGAGGTGGGGGACACTCTGGACAGGTCTCCAGTCCATCACAGGGATACATAGAGACAAACAAGACAAACAATCATTCACTCTCTCACTCACACCTAGGGAGAATTTAGGTTACCAATCAGCCTGACATGCATGTTTTTGGTCTGTGGGAGAAAACCGGAGTACCTGGAAAAAACCCATGCATGCATGGAGGGAACATGAAAACTCCACCCAGAATGGACCCCTGGCCGAGATTCGGTTCAATGACTTTCTCCCTGAGGATTGCAGCTCTACCAACTGTGCCAACGTGCCGCCAGTACTAGAATCGGCTGCAGTTCATTCGCTTAAAAATAAGAACTGAACAAACCATGGGAGAGCTGGATTGAAGTATTTTTCTTTTTTACTTTTATTGAAAATGTTCAGAACCAATTCTCTCGTTTTAGTCTACTCTCACTTGTGCAGGCGATCCAGTTATCTGGATTCTGGTCTCGCCATGATTTGCATCAGAGCCATTCTATACTTGTCTGTGTCTCTTTCCTGTCCTTTCTAAACCCAGCCAGTCGAGGCAGATGGCTGCCCATCCTGAACCTGGTTCTGCTGGGTGGAATTCTTCCTGTTAAAAAGGAGTCATTCCTTCCTACTGTCGCCAATGTGCTGATCTGGATGGGAGATTGTGGCAAAGGGAAGATTCAACCCAATGTGCTGGCTTATACAGTGCTATGGAAATAAACTGAACTGAATAGGTTCTCTCAGGATGTCTAAAACCATTTGAAGTTATTAAAACAATTGTAATCTGTAGTCAGAATTCATTTGGATAAAAAACAACATTTGATGAATTTCGAACTAAAGTTCTCTCTTGATTAGATTTCTTAAAGGTTCCAGACCTCAACAACAAAGAACCCTACACGACTCTAGAAAACCACGTTAAATATCACCAATGCATCTTTTTTTCATGCCTTTTATTAAATGTTGGGATCCAAGAGCTCATTTGAGTTTCCCAACAAGAGGAATAGATTCAGGTGATAATTGTCCCTTTCCCTCTGATTTTACTCAAACTCCTCATTTCTCTGAATTTTCTTTCCCACCAATTAGAGAAGTCTAAGGTGGCAGAGCTCCACATTGCACTCTTGGACCTTCGTCAACGGGGGGATGAGGCGATTTTCAGCTCGTGTGAAACAGTTCTGGCAGTCTGCGCCGCTCGCTTTCATTTCTGATATAAACTCCTCTCCTTTTTTTTTTTTTTTGCCGTTTCCTCCCCCGGCGATGCAGACAGCACAATAGTCTCACTGAGCGGTGACGATTAACACATAAAAGCAACACGGGGAATCTCACCACAAGATACGAGCGCACATGAGAGGGCAAAGCATTCATGCCATGCCAGGAACTTCAGTGGGAGCCCCGTCTATCTGATTGGTGATCTTTTGTTTTGGCGTTGCCCTCGATTCGAAGGAACGTGTCCAATCAGATTACAGCGAGGGAGGCAGAGCAGGAAGACAATCGCCGTTTTTGAGCTGATGTCTTTTTACTCGTCTGTCTCCGAACAGCTTCACTTAAGGCAGATGCCGATAAGTCAAAGCATCTTCAACTTTCACCTCCCCCCCTCTTTATCTTCTTCCCTCGAGTACATTTGGCTTGCAGAATCGTGCTCGCACGCTAAAGATGGATTAAACTCAAACTTGAGCACAATCAGACATTCTTGTGCAATGAGACTTTAATCTAAAACTTTAGGCATTGCAACCTCTTACAGGTGATTGCAGGAAGCTAGTTAAAGAACTAAACAAATACAGTGTTCTCTCAATAAAATTAAAGACAAATTTCTTTTTTTTTCCCACTTTGATGAAAAACATTCAAAAAGCCTTTTAAGGGTCACGTAAAATTAGCTAAAACTCATGTGCTGGTGTGGATCCGCAGTCATCAAGGAAATGACAGATCCTCAAAATCTCAAACCAAAGCAACTGGACCGCTGCTCTGTAGTGGGAGATGTTTCGCTCTCATAGCATCTTCACTTAAAAGCTGGAGAGTGAAAATATCCAACCTTTAAAGCACTAGATCAAATTTGGACGAAGCAAAAGGTCAAATTTAAATAAAAATAGAGAAATTGCATTTCCTGAGAAAATGCAGTGTGAATGCTAATTGCTGAAGAACTTGCTGAAAAACAGCTGCTAATGGCTAAAACATGCTGAAATGTAGCTAAAATTACAGAAGAAGTTTAAGTTAGCAGAATAAAGCAGAAAGAACACGTTTGTCAAATCACTGAATCCAAGGTTTTTGCACCATCTATGGAGCAAAATCACCATCACCATCTGACTTTTGACATGAATCTCAACATTTCACCTTTATGCCGACGCCTGAACATAATGTTTTATCGATACAGTAGTCTCTCGCTACTTCGCGGATCATTTTTCGCTGACTCGCTCTGTCAAAGTTTTTCAAAGTAAGATTGGACATGACACAAAACTGGCTGACTGACGGATCAGCACCACAATCAGCATGGAGTTTTTATTTAAAATAAATTATTTTAAATTATTTAGCACCTGCTGCACCTGTGTGCAGCCCACAGCTGCAGGAGAAGCTTCCTCCTGCAGCGTGTCATGATCTCTGTTCTGCAGAGGAGAAGTGGGCGTGGCCAAGAGCTGAGATTATTATTATATATACATATACATATATATATACAAACCAGATTCCAAAAAAGTTGGGACACTGAACAAATTGTGAATAAAAACTGAATGCAATGATGTGGAGATGGCAAATGTCAATATTTTATTCGTAATAGAACAAAGATGACAGATAAAAAGTTTAATCTGAGTAAATGTAACATTTTAAAGGAAAAATATGTTGATTCAAAATTTCACAGTGGCAACAAATCCCAAAAAAGTTGGGACAAGTAGCAATAAGTGGCTGGAAAAAGGAAATTGTGCATATAACAAACAGCTGGAAGCCCAATCAACACTAAATAGGTCAATTGACAACATGATTGGGTATAAAAAGAGCTTCTCAGAGTTTCAGTGTCTCTCAGAAGCCAAGATGGTAAGAGGATCACCAATTCCAACATTGTTGAGCAGAAAAATAGTGCAGCAATACCAGAATGGTGTTACCCAGCGTAAAATAGCAAAGACTTTTTTAAGTTATCATCATCAACTGTGCATAACATCATCAAAAGATTCAGAGAGTCTGGAACAATCGCTGTGCTTAAGGTTCAAGGCAGTAAAACTCTACTGGATGCTCGTGATCTCCTGGCCCTTAAACATCACTGCATCTCAAACTGGAATGCCACTGTCAAGGAAATAACAGAATGGGCTCAGGAATACTTCCAGAAAGCATTGTCAGTGAACACAATCCACCGTGCCATCCGTCGTTGCCAGCTGAAACTCTACAGTGCAAAGAGGAAGCCATTTCTAAGCAAGCTCCACAAGCTCAGACGTTTGCACTGGGCCAGGGGTCATTTAAAATGGAGTGTGGCAAAATGGAAGACTGTTCTGTGGTCAGATGAGTCACGATTTGAAGTTCTTTATGGAACACTGGGACGCCATGTCATCCGGATCAGAGAGGACAAGGATAGCCCAAGTTGTTATCAACGCTCCGTTCAGAAGCCTGCATAACTGATGGTATGGGGTTGCATGAGCGCTTGTGGCATGGGCAGCTTGCATGTCTGGAAAGGCACCATTAATGCAGAGAACTATGTTCAGGTTCTAGAACAACATATGCTCCCATCTAGACGTCATCTCTTTCAGGGAAGACCCTGCATTTTTCAACACGATAATGCCAAACCACATTCTGCAGCAGTCACAACATCATGGCTACGTAGGAGAAGGATCCGGGTACTGAAATGGCCAGCCTGCAGTCCAGATCTTTCACCTACAGAGAACATTTGGCGCATCATAAAGAGGAAGGTGCGACAAAGGCCCAACACGATTGAAAAGTTAGAGGCCTGTATTAGACATGAATGGGAGAGCATTCCTATTTCTAAACTTGAGAAACTGGTCTCCTCTGTCCCCAGATGTCTGTTGAGTGTTGTAAGAAGAAGGGGGGATGCCACACAGTGGTAAAAATGGACTTGTCCCAACTTTTTTGGGATTTGTTGATGCCATGAAATTTGGAAACAACAGCTTTTTCCCTTAAAATGATACATTCTCTCAGTTTAAACTTTTGATCTGTGATTTGTGTTCTATTCTGAATAAAATATTAGATGTTGGCACCTCCACATCATTGCATTCAGTTTTTATTCACAATTTGTTTAGTGTCC
>NC_056520.1:14759337-14774871 GCF_014905685.2 Nematolebias whitei
TATATATATATATACGTATCGTTTGTGTATATATATATATATACGTATCTTTTGTGTATATATATATATATATATATATATGTGTATATATACACAAACAATATACACACACATATATATGTATGAATACTAAAATAATTTACTACTTGCAACTTGTACTATTCCAACTTCGTGGTTTTTCACTTATCGCGGGGCTACAGGGTACGGAACCCCCGTGATAAACGAGGGACTGTGTTTATATGTACGCTGTGACTTCTCTGTTTAATACTGATCAGATATTAAGATACAAGTTATGTGTTTTCATGTGCTGTGTCACCGTGTGACTTTATAGAGCAATCCCCCCCCCCCCCCCACACACACACACACACAAAATAAATAAATAAAATAAATAGTATTGGGCTGATGTTTTTTTTATAGACAGTACTTCTCTTAATGTCTGAATACAAGAATGTTGCTAGATTTATTTTTAATTTTATGTTAAAGTTAAAGCAAATTTTTTTTCTTTTCTTAGGTCCTTTCTGGGTGGAGTTTGCATGTTCTCTCCATGCATGCGTGGGTTTTCTCCGGGTACTCCGGTTTCCTCCCACAGACCAAAAACATGCATGTTAGGCTGATTGGTAACTCTAAATTGTCCCTAGGTGTGAGTGAGAGAGTGAATGGTTGTTTGTCTCGTTTGTCTCCATGTGGCCCAGTCATGGACTTGCGACCCATCCAGGGTGTACCCCGCCCCTTGCACAGCGATTGCTGGACGACCCCCGTGATCCAAAATGGAAGAAGCGGGTAAAGATAATGGATGGATGGATAGATGATTAGGTTAAAACTATGAGACAAAAACGAGGTGTAAAGTTAGCGTCTTGCCCCCTCATTGTTTGAGCTGCGTAAACTGAGACGTAAAAGCTCATTGGTTGAATTCCCGCCTTTATTTAAATGTAGTTGTTCTGATTGGACAAATTGTTCTAAAACCACACCCACTTTAAAACTTTAAGACGAGCCAGTCATGCTTGGTTTGTATTTTGCGCTTCATTTTTTTTTTCCTTTTTTTTTTTTTTTTTTTTTTTTTGCTCTTATTCTCTCTAATTGCTTTTGCTCTCACAACAAATTTCATGCGCAATAATCCAGGTATAAAATCCAATAAAGTTCAGTCTGGTCACCTGGATAGTTTCTATTTTTTGTTGAGACGTTTTGACCTTTGGCATTAGATGAACTCCTTTGGAAGAAAGATGAAACATCTCAACAACAACAAAAAATGCAGTCCGGATAACCTGTCTGAACTTTGTTGGGATTTTATACCTGGATTATTAAGCATGAACTTTGATGGTTTGAACCACTTTGGCTATGGCTGCTTCAGTGTTGAGGGGGGAGAGGACGGGCCCCAGAAAAAATCTTATCACCAGCAAACTGGTTGGTCCACAATGTGTGTGTGCTGCTTGTGTGACAGTTTGTTGTGGCTCCTTGGACTGATGAAGTCCTTTGGATGAAGGACGAAACGTCTCAACAACAACAAAAAAAAGAAACCATCCAGATGACCTGACTGAACTTTGTTGGATTTTGCTTTCATCTCAATTTTCTTCTTCTCTTGCGCTTTATTTAACTTTTCGTTTTGTCTCGTAGTTTTGTTCGTCAAGCTTCGCCATTCGTTCTTTGTTCAAGTTTCGTTTTTGGCATTTGAAACATTTTACTAAGTTTATTGTAAACCAGACCTACAGGTTTTGTTTTAGACACAGTTACAAAGTAAAGTTAGTCAAAACTTTTAGCTAAACTTCAACATTTGTAGCGCATTCGACTCCCCGAAGAATTGGACAGCTCCAGAAGTTTAGAGACCGAACAGAGGCAGATGCCATTCCGACCTCAGAAGTCTTCCACCTGAGCACCAAGAGGCTAGCACTGTTTAGCTCATTTTAGCCTTTAGACATTGTTTTGCTAGTTTTAGCTACTGTGTTTAGAATCTTAGGTTTTAGCTATTATTGTGTTGGTTATATATTTTATAACATCTTCCACCTGATCAAGCGACTAGCACTGTTTAGCTCATTTTAGCCTTTAGACATTGTTTTGCTAGTTTTAGTTGTTAGCTACTGCGTTTAGAATCTTATAGCTTTTAGCTATTTTTGTGCTGGCTAAATATTTTATAACCAAATTTTAGCTACCAACTTCAGTTTTAGTAATTTTAGCTTCATTTTAACTTTTGTTTTACTAATTTTAACATAGAATT
This sequence comes from Nematolebias whitei, assembly GCF_014905685.2. Classification (NCBI taxonomy): domain Eukaryota; kingdom Metazoa; phylum Chordata; class Actinopteri; order Cyprinodontiformes; family Rivulidae; genus Nematolebias; species Nematolebias whitei. The sequence goes on from NC_056520.1 coordinate 14,761,547, forward strand.
TTTATTTAACTGGTTTTAGCTTTTAACTAGTTTTACTGTCTGTAGCTACTAGCTACAGTATTGGTAACGTTTAGTGACAGTTTAGCGTATTTTAGCATTTAGCTTCAGCTTAGCTATTTTAGCTTAGTTTTAGCTTTTACCTTTTCTTTTGATATTGCTCATGTTTAGTTTTAATTTGAAGGATTAGATTGTTTTAACATCAACAGCTCAGTTTCAGCTTCTTTAGCTAATTTCAGCAGTCATTTCACACTTAGGATTTTTTGCACGGCATTTTCCCAGAAAATGCTTATTTTTTCTAGCTCGTTCTTTTTTTTAAATTCATCTACAAAACTTTAAATGCATTATTATTTATTTATTTATTGTGTATTCATTCATTAATTGGTGTATTTAATCACCGGGAAGGAATAACTAAATAAACCATCACCTTCCACTGTGACAAATACTAGAGATGCACCGAAACGTTAGTATCGGTATCGATATCGGGTCATCAATGTCGGTATCGTTATCGGTTTAAATTATTATTATTATTATTTTAATCAGGTTAAATACCTCATTCTTGTTCTTTTTCAGCTGTTCCCTCTTCAGGGGTCACCACAGCGAGTCATCATCGTCCACCTCACTCCAATAAATACCAAATCTCACTTATTATATTATAGTGTTGGAGGCTATAATTACATTTATTATGTAATACTAGAAAATAAACACTTTTATACAGACTAATATTTGAAAAGAGACCAGAGTATATTGTCTTGAAGGTTACAGCTTCCCTCAAAAAGAGAAAAATGTAAAGACCCCAGCAACAAATGCTGCTTCTTCCTTGGTATTATTTACATTTTGACTGTCTAACAACACAATTAAATCTTTGGAGATGCTGTTTGGAGCAGACTTGGCTGCGAGGAGGAGTGTGTGTCTGTATTGGGGGGGGGGTTGATTCAACTACCTCAAGTGGGATTTCCACGCCAAAGCCCCTTGTTGATGCTGCCACTGCTGGGAGAAGATCCAGGCTGTCCAGACGGACCGGTGAGGCTGTTCGAGTCCTGTTTCGGCTCCGCTCAGCTTCATCACACCTGAGAAACAGCAGGAGCAAATATGCTGGTTGTCCAACAAGTCTGAGCCAAAATCCTCTCAAACTGCAGCTTGATGAAACGCTGGATTAGTTTTAAAGACGTTTAACTACAAATCATCGGCTCAAACTTCAAATAACTCTGATTTAAACTCAAGAATAAAACCATAAATAAAGTATATTTATGGGAATGGTTGATCTAAATCAGGGTTCTCAAAGTTTTTGGGTTCAGGGACCCCTTACAGGGGAGAAAAAGTTTCAGGGACCCCCTCATAACCCTCATGTTTATTAAATAATTTTCTTAAATTTGTCTCTTTAATGCAATGGAAATATCTGTGTAACATAAAAACTTAAAACCTGTTCTTTAATCATGTTAATACGATTTTTATACTTTTAAACATGGGGTATTTTTCATTCAACACACACTTAAATTACATTTTTTGATTTCAACTTCCAAAAATTACAGTTTGGACAAAATTAACAGTTTAAAAAAAAACACTTTAAAACTTCACCTGTTCACTTAATGAACATTAATGTCTTCAAATTATTACAGAAAACTCTTTACATAAAACGGAACAAAATCATAACAGCAGTAGTCACACCAAGTAACAGGGCTTCATTTGTAAACTGATCGATGCTGGAATAAGGGTGTGTGTGTGTGTGTGGGGGGGGGTTCTCCCCCAGAAAAATTTGAAGAAAGTAGATGTGATTTCCTGCATTTCTGCAAAAATAAATAAAAAAAACTAACTAATTAATAAAAAAAAAAAGTGGACCCACAAGCACCAGCTCGGGAACCCTAAAAGGGTCCGGGGACCACAGTTTGAGAACCGCTCATCTAAATAAGCATTTTTAACCTTCCATACATCAAAACCTTTAGCTCATTCAAATGAGTGCAACAACTTTTATATATTTGTAAATATTTACTTATGTTACTTTTTAGTTTCCTAAAAATGTATTTTATTTTTTTTTAGCTTTTACATTTATGTTTAGCCTATTTATAGTTCCATCAGTGGTTTTAGCTTTCAAAAACTGTTCATCTAATTTTATGTATGTTTTTGCTCAATTTTCACAATTACACAATTTTTTTCAATTTATATAATTTTAACTTTTAGGCTTTTTTACACTTTTAGCTTTAATTTAGCAAATTTTACCTTTAAGCTATTTTAGCTTAAAGGTAAAAGCTTATCTTATGTCTACAACTTTTCACGTTGTAGCTATTAGCTGCAATTGTGCTAACTTTAACCTTTGGGTTACTGTTTTGCTAATTTTAGCTTTTAGCTATTTTAACTTATAGGTAAAACCTTATCTTGTCTACAACTGTTCAAATTGTAGCTATTAGCTGCAATTGCGCTAACTAACATTTGGCTAGTTTTTGTTAATTTTACCTTTGGGTTACTGTTTTGCTAATTTGAGCTTTTAGCTATTTCAGCTTAAAGGTAAAAGTTATCTTTTGTTTACAACAGTTCAAATTGCAGCTATTAGCTGCAATTCTGCTAGCTTTAACATTTAGCTATGTTTTGTTAATTTTACCTTTAGGCTACTGTTTTGCTCATTTTAGCTTTTAGCTACAGCTGTGTAATTTTATGTTACAGCGACAGTTTTGCTCTTTTTAGTATTTGCAATTATTAGCCATTAACTACAAATTTGCTAATTGTATGCGTTTATTTTTTTTCTTCACAAACTCCATAAATGCAACCATTAAATTATATTAACAGGTACAGCTGATTTAAATAAAAATAAAATTAATCTTCAAGCTTATTTCTTTACTCTTGATTCAAATGAAAAAATATTTTAAAAAAAATGTCTGTGCACAATTCGCATTTAATTATAAAGTAAAAGAATACTTAATGCCTTCAGGACAAGATAATTACCTTAAACGCAGACAGAAGAAACCAGTTTGGACCAAAATGAGTTTCTGAGGTGACTCCACTGTAAAAATCTGACTGAGCTGGAGCCAAATATTCAGAGTATTCCCACATATTCCCACTCATTAAGGAGGAGAGACGCTTGATATTTAATTTAGACCGTCGTCGGACACTAAACCTCTCCGCTGAAACCAGAAATTATTCAACACTTGGAAGCAGTTTAAAGCACCAGAACAACAGCGTCTCTGTTTATTCACCATTATAGACGTCTCACGAAGAAGAAAAAAAAAAAATCACTGCTGATCTGATTTTAAAAATATGAAATATTTTCCCCATTTTTATTTCAAAGTAAACGCTGGAGTTTGGAGGCGGCGAGAGGCAGTTTTCAAACTGTAGGGTGCAGCAGTCGTCTTTCAAAACGTGGATGAGCTGGAAGCTGCAGAACGAGGACACGAGAGGCCAGAGCAGGCTCCACTAACCAAAACGAGGAGGAAGAGGAGGAGCAGGGAGGAAGAAGAGAGAGAGGGGTGGGGGGTGTAATTACAGACTACATACCAACACCCAGTCGTAATTTACATTAGCTGGAAAAATATTAGATGATTGTTTTCATCCACAGTCACAGGACGGAGGGATTCACACGAACACGTCCGGCGCCGCAGCGATTATGTCATTCATCGGCGGCGGCGCACACGAGCAAGCCGGAGGTTCGAGAAAAGCATCCCCGACCACAATCCAGTCGAGACTCTGGCATGGAAATAGGTGGCGGGACATCCAAAAGGTGTCCGTATGGGTTCAATTTCCACCCCCCTCCTTCCACCCAACCATGCGCTCAGTAACTCCCAAGATCTGTCATTATAGGAGGGTGGAGAGGCTTCTTAAGGTTTAACCGCACGGTCGCTGCGATGTTCCAGCTGTGGGTGGAAAAGTTCTGGGTTAAAGGTGTGACAGCAGCGTTTGAAAACATTTCTCCCAACTGAGATTTGAGGTGAACGGAAAACAGACAAGGATGCACATCCTGTGCCGTTTTCTTGTATTTCAGTGAAACGCGAGACGTTTCTCATCAGTTTGAGTTTAGTAAGCAGGAAAAGGCCAGGTGGAGATCAAGTGATGAAAATTGTGGAAATACAAACAGCTGATATGATGCCTGCAGAGGAGTTTGTCTGTTAGCAAAATATCTCATGAACCACAAAATGGATTTCGCTGAAACTCTCCGACGGTAATCACTGGAGGTACGTCTGCAACTGAATACCTTTAGGTGTCCGTCTGAAACAAAATGGCTGCTACAGCTAATGGAGCTTAGCAAACACAAAAGTGGTTATAACTCAGTCAAAATGTCTTCGAAGCTAGCCTTGTGATATTTTGTTTTTTTTCGGTTATTCTACCTTTATTTATACAAGTTAGTCCCACTGAGCCTCGGAGGCTCATTTACAAGAGAGACCTGGTTATAACAAAGAGAGATGACAACAGTGGACAATCATAAAAAGCATACAAATTAAGAAAAACAAATAAAGAAATGGTATTAAAAACGAAACAAAAACAGCTAGGCTGTTTGCTACCTTTAGTTTTTAGCTGCTTTTTGTTACAGTATTTTACAGTTAGCCTTTGTTGTTTTTAGCTTTTAGCTACCTTTCTGCTACTTATCCAACAAAGTTCCGTCAGGTGATCTGGATGGTTAATTTTTTTTTATTATTGAGATATTTCGTTTTTCATCTAAAGGACTTCATCAGTCCGAGGAGACAATAAACTGAGTCCCAAGTAGCACACTCAAATAGTGGACAAACCAGTTTGCTGGTGATAAGATGGTTTCTGGGGCCCGCCCTCTCTCCCGTCTACTCCTCTGAGGCAGCCATAGCTAAAGTGGTTCAAAACATCAAAGTTCATGCTCAATAATCTAGATAAAATATCCATCAAAGTTCAGTCAGATCATCTGGATGGTTTCTTTTTGTTTTGTTTGTTGTCGAGACATTTTGTCCTTCATCCAAAGGACTTCATCAGTCCAAGGAGCCACAACTGAGTCACAAAAGCAGCAAACCCACATAGTGCACCAAACAGTTTGCTGGTGATCAGATGGTTTTTGGGGCCCTCCCTCTCCACCGTCAACTCCTCGGACTGATGAAGTTCTTTGGATGAAGGACGAAACATCTCAACAACAACATAAAAAAAGAAACCGTCCAGATTAGACTGAACTTTGTTGGATTTTCTACCTGGATTATTGAGCATGGATTTTTTGGTTTTGAACCAGTTTGACATGACTGTCGACGAGGAAGAGGGCCGGCAACTGAGGAGGGGGCGGGCCAAACACACCATCTTAGCACCAACATAACTGGTTTGTTCCACTTTGGAGTAAGCTGTTTTGGGGAAGAATCAATTTTGTGTTGTGCGTTTCCTTGACTGATGAAGCCTTCTGGATGAAAGATGAAAAGTTTCAGCAAAAAAAAAAAAAAATAAATAAATAAACTGTCCAGATGACCTGACTGAAAATTGTTGGAGATTATTCCAATGAATATTTTTTCTGTAAAAAAAAAATTTCATCAGGAAGAAAAGTTGAAAAAAATGAAGTCAATTTATGGCAATAAAACTGTAATCTAATGTTTCCATTAAAAAAAAAGTTAAAAAAAAAGTATTTATATGGGTTTGCATGTGAAAACACGTTTTTCGGCTAATACTTCAGAGATAACAGCAGCTTGTAGACATGTAGACAGGCCTGGAAGTACTGCTGACAAAACATACACAGATGTCGGTGGGACGAGAGGATGAAGAATTGTTTTCTTTACCGGGAGCAAATGTTTATAAGGTTAAAAGTTTTTTTTTTTTTTAAAACACGTAACAAAGGTTTTCGTGAATAAACAAATATGGCGAACTGGACGAGCAAAGAATCTCAGAGATCACTTCTAAAACTTCTAGAAGTAGATTTCAAGAAACACAAACGTGAAACTAACGCTAAACGTAAAAACAAATTAAAATTGCGTGTTTTTTTTGGAGAAACTACAGTTTAATTGATGAGAGTTGAATGACTGCTAAAATTAGCTGTGGTGAAACATTAGCTGAAAACTAGCTAAAATTAGCCAAACCGCGACAAAAAGGTGAAGTTAGCAAAATCATAGCTTAGTCAAAATTAGCAAAAAGGCTGCTAAATTAACACAACCATAGCTAAAAGCTACAATAAAAATCTAACTAAAAACCAAATGTAGCAAAACCTAGCTTTATATTAGCAATACCCTACTAAAAGCTAAAAACATTTGAACATTGCAAAAAAAATAAAAAGTTAAAAAAAATAGCATAAAGATAAAATTAGCAGAACTGCTGCTAAACGCTAAACATAGAAAAAGGCTAGCTCAAAACTAAGCAGCAGAAAGGTAGTTAAAAGCTAAAAATGGCAAAAGCTAACTCAAAACTACTGCAACAAAAGCAGCTAAACACTAAAAGTAGCAAAAGGGTAGCAAACAGTTTCACAAGGCTAGCTAGAAGCTAAACGTAAAAAAAAACTAAACGGTAAACGTTGCACGTTAGCGAACAGTAGCATGTTAAAACTATCCAGTTTTCTGAAGCATATTTCAAAAAGAACATTGTTTTGGAAAGACTTGAAGAGTTCTTGATGTATTCTATGTGGAAAATATGGTAATATATATATATATATATATATATATATATATATATATAAAAAATCACAGTAACCATCTTCTGAACGAGCCGAATGTTTTGATACAGAAAAGCTAAAGAACCACATAGTATGCAGTAGTTATTTGCCAAAGTGTACAGAAAATACAAATAATAATCACAAAATGAGTGAATGCTGACTTTGAAAACAATTAATTCAAATAACACAAAGTACTCTACGCAAAAATCGATAGGAAAACGCGCAGGAAAAAAAACATTAAAAGGTACAACTACTGTGAGAATGCTGACTCAGCTAAACTAAGAAGTTATTATATGACGATATTATCTTTTTATTTCCTGTTTTTTCTTAAAATAAAAACCAGAGTATCACAAAAAGATTGATGACTCCTTGTCATAAAACCCTCATGCATATGGGAAATGAAATCTCACTTTGATGGAAGACTTTCAATTTAGAGTCACCGATGGACTTCCATATCCAAAGGCCAACAGAGCATATGAAAACATCCTTCTTCAGGTCATTCCTACTTTTTTTTTTATCACTGCCAGTTAAACACACACAAAAAAAAAACAGGTGAAAGGAACAAAGGTAGTGTCTTTTTAGGCACACATGGCCATTTGCAGCCACTGCCTCGTGAAGAAGACACATTAGTAAATAACAACGGGTTGATAACGATGAAAATGCACCATCAAATGTACTTCATGATGCTTTACGGCTGCCATTCACTGACATTTATATATCACTTTTTAGTGGTGGGCCAATGAAGCGCCGGCTTTGAAATAAAGTCGGCCATGATTCATGTCCGCCGCGTCAGTCTTACATTAATATTATGACCGTATCCATCATGTCGGCCATCTATAATGAACAGATGCTGTAAAACACAATTTGGCATGACAGGAGGGAGAGGTGGAGGGAGAGTCTTTCATTGATGTTGCCTTTCAAATGGGCAGCGGAGCTCAAACTAGCACGGATCTGCAGCACTTTTTTAAGGCCTGCAAAAATGAAGCTTGGGAACACGTTCAAGTTTCTTTATTGTCATTGGCATCACATGTGGTACATGAGGCGGAACAAAAATGTGTACACAAGGTCCCAGTTACACCCAAAGATAGCAATAATATAAAGTATAAAAAGAAACAGTACCATATCTTCTGCCGTATAAGTCGCATCAGTCCATATATGTTTAATAAAGTGGAAAAATCCATAAATACATCGCTTCACCATATACGTCGCATCTATTATGCGTCACTGCTGACGCGTCGTTTTTGTTACGCGTCACCGCTGACAACCTGGAAATGTGGGTCGGTGCTGTGCCAAAAATCAATGGGCTGCCATATAGCGGTCGTGGATGCGTGCACGGGAGGGCTTTAACAAGAATTTAACAACATTAACACTTAAAAACAATTATTTATTTGCTCGAAATTATAGTATAGGTGTGTCTCAGTCTAACTTTTGCTTAATAAATGCACTTTGACAGTCAAATAAGCTGTATTTCAAAAGCCGATACGTGGAAGTAGGAACGCGCAGAGGGACGAGTCTCTGCGCATTTCTTCAAAATTTAACAAGATAAGCAGCTAAAAGCATTTATTTGTTTGCTTGAAATTATAGTAAAGGTGTGTCTCAGTCTAACTTATGCTTAATAAAAGGACTTGGACGGTCAAATCACCTGCATTTTGCCGGGGCGGAGCAAAATGAAGCTAATTCAGTCGCTCCAGGCAGACGACGGTGGCAGACTATGGCAAGCCGATTGTGTCATTAATAGCCACTTTTACCTATTACATGATACAACAGCATGCTTTTATACTTGACTGCGATCTAGTGGCTGAAAATGGTAGTGCTCAATGTTTTCAGCCATGAATGAATGCAAACAGTCATAACTCAGTCAAAAATTGGTTTATACATGAGAAAAAAAAAATCTATAAATATGTTGCTTCTGCCTATAAGTCGCAGGGCATGCTAATTATGCAAAAAAAAAAAGTTGCTTAAACTGCAAAAAATACAGTATATAAGGATCTAAGATATACACTAAGATAAACGCTAAACGATACGCTAAATGACCTAAGATCTAAGATATACGCTAAACACTAATGATGTAAAATAATATGGTATATTAAACAGCAGCCCGAACAGGAGTCTGTATTGAGTTGATGGGTATGAATGAATACAGCAAGTGAACAAGCATAAAGAGAATAAAAACTTAAACACACATCAATGTTTGAGCAAAAAGCACAAACTACAAGTCACGTTGCTACAGACAATTGCTAGATGTGATATGTAGCTAACTTTGAGTCAGCTCCATTAAATATGGCAGCCACAGCTAAGCAAACAAACAGCTATACCTCCGTTTTACAGATACTGATCTAAAATTTGGTATGATAGTAGCTGAGAGTCATCCCCAATATACTCTGAACAATAACTGATTGCACTAAATCTGAACACTAAATATCTGTATAAATAGCAAAAACGCTGACTCAGCGTTCACACAACTTATTTCCAGTTTTTTGCCTGTTTTTGCATGCTAATTGCTTCTTTGTGCTATTTTAACTTTTTACATGGGAAACAGTTCACATCATTCAGGAGATGGGTGCTATGACTTGTTTATGGTAACTTTTATTCTGTTTAGAATACTTATTTACAAACATTTTCCTATAGAAATACTGTACTACAGTCCCTCGATACGTCGCGGTTCGACATTTGCGGACTCACTCTTTTGTGGGTTTTCAACGTAAGATTGTACACAACACACTATTGGCTGATTGATGGAAGGTGACCAACCAGAGCATTGTGCTGAGGGGCAGATTGGCCATTGGGAGCACTGAAATATTTCCCGGTGGCCTGGCCCGCTCCCTGAGCAGTAACAATGAGGAAAGTCGGAACCCACCCCCTCCTTTCTCTTTCTGAAACTGTTTGTCACAGCAGAGCAGACACACACAACATGCAGGCGCACAGCTTGTTGTGTGTCTCTGCTCTGCTGCGACAGCCTCAGAAATAGAAAGGAGGGGTCGGGGTCTGTCTTTCTCCATAGCTACTGCTCAGGGACGTTCAGTGAGCAGCATGGATTGTTCATTTAAAATAATCAAGCGTGACCCAAACTGAGGCTTTGGTCCAGCTGCTCGGCAATAACTGAGCAGGCTAGGAAACCGGGAAATGTCCCGGTGCTCCCAATGGCCAGTCCACCCAGGTGGCTCAGAAACCGTAGCATCAGTCTGTCTGCTCTTTTGCTGTGCTTTTTTAGATCATTTAGAGAGTTTAGAACACTGTTAAGAACATTGCAAGAGTGTGATAAGGGTTTATGAAGCCTTAATATATATATATATATATATATATATATATATATATACTAAAATAAATATAACGTCCCTACTTCCCAGATTTTCACTTATCGCAGTGGTGTCTGGAACGTAACCCCCGTGATAAGTGAGGGACTACTGTTTAAAGAAGCCTTTGTCTTATATAAACGTTGTTCTCTTTAAAATCTGATATAGTGTGTTTGTTCTACTTTTCTATTACTTTTACATTGTTTTCACCATTAGCTTTTAGCTAGCCTTTTGTTGTTTTAAGCTTTAAAGCTATTTTTACAACTTTTACCTTTTAGACACTGTTTTACTACGTTTAGTGACTAGCTAGTCTTTTGCTAATGTTAACAGCTAGCTAGATTTGTGACTGTTTTGCTACTTCTAACTTTTACATATGCGTTTGCTACTTTTAAAGTCTAGCTAGACTTCTGCTACTTTCATTGTCTATTTAACCTTTAGCTACTTTTACATATATTTGATAATCATTGGAGGCACTTAGCTTTTAGCTATTGTTTTGCTAATTGTTGTGTTTTTTTTTTTACTTTAAGCTTTGTTCAGATTCTAGCCCCAACAACTCAATTTCAACTTTTTTTTAGCTAATTTTAGCAAAGTTCTTCAGCACTCAATGTTCAGACTGCATTTCATCAAAAAAATGCTGCTCGTCTCATTGTTAAGCGTATATCTTGGATTTTTAACATATTGTTAGCATTCGTTTAGCGTATATCAGTGTATGTCTTAGATCCTTATATACAGATTCTTTTTATACTTTATATTTTTGCTATTTTTGGGTGTAACTGGGACCCCGAGTACAGTTTTGTTCCACCTCATGTACCACGTGATGCAAATGACAATAAAGAACCTCAAACCTTAAAAGGAAACATCTTGAGGTTGATTGTTTTGAGCTCAGAGTTTTAGATGCCTCATGTGGTCTGTTGTTTGTTCGGCCTTCAGCCTGGACACCTACACATTTTCAGACCCATAGAAGATTAAAAACACGTTTCCTTTGTTGCAAGTTGTAAAAAAAAATGATAATTTTGTTGAGTTTTTATGAGACATTTAATCTTAAATATTACCTAAAAGTATAAATGTCGCCCACTGACTGATAGGTTGGGTGACATTGTTTCTGTGCGTGTTTGTCTGTTAGCAAAGTATTTCATGAATGACAAAAACTGGTTTAAACAAAACTTTTAGAAAAATATCATTGGACACACATCTTTAATTATTTACCTTTTGGAGTGGACCAGATCAAAGATGGCGGCCACAGCTAACTGACATTAGCCAACACAAAAATGGCTATAACTTAGTCAAAGGTGGAGATATTACAACAAAATTTAGTGAGATGGTAGCTGAGAGTTGCACACAACGTATATGCTGAGGTCAAGCAAATTGTTTAAGATCTCACTATATGACGTCAGATTTTACATAGTTTTTTTTAACAGGTTCGACTGAAGTTCCTTTTTCTTAAAGTACAAGGATAATTTCAAACTCAGTCATGAAAAGCTGCAGGTGGCATATCTTCAAGAAATGAATGGCCTTTAATAGTGTGACTATTTAAAAAGTATTCACACTATTGTGATCCATTTTTCTTCCATACGTTTTTCATCGTCTTTCTCATTTCACCATTTTTGTGCTGTTTCAACACAATTATAAATCGCAATGTTCGGCTCTTTCAGGAGAAGGGTGAGGACTTTTGGTATTGGTGTAACTTTAGCTTTTTGAAATATTTAGCCTTTTCTGCCATTTTTTTCTTCATATAAAATGAACTGAACTCATTTTACATCCTTCATATCTTTAGATGCGTTACAAACTTTTACTGCTCCTTTCACAGTTTGTTCTGGCTCAGCTTCTTTCAGCTTCCTTGTGCAAATTTAAAACTTTTTTTCAGCTACTTTCAGCTGTTTTTTCAGCTGTCTTTCTACTAACTACAACATTTTTGTGCTTCTTCCAACTTTTCTCTTAATTTAAGCTTGTTATGCTCCTTTCAGCCTATTTCTGCAAGTTTCAGCTTTTTCTAATATTTCAGCAACTATTTAGCTGTTTTATGCCAATTGTAGCTTTTTCAGCTAACTCCACATTTTTTGCAATAATTTCAACATTTTCAGCCTAATTCAGCAAGACTGTGATCGCTCCAATTCCTTCTAGTAACTTAAGCTTCTTTCTACATTTTAGCTACTTTTCAGCAGTTTTTTAGTTGTTATTGTTGTTAATTTCAGCTTCATTCAGATAATTTCCACTTTTTGTGCTCATTTCTGCTTCTTTCAGCCTAACTGGTCAAACGTGTTCTTTCTGCTTTCTTCTGCTAATTTAATCTTGTTCCATCTTTTTCAGCTAGGTTTTTAGCATTTTTTATATAGCTAATTTCATCCGTTTTCAGATAAATTTAAGTTTTTCCATGTTCATTTCTGCTACTTTTGCCCAAATTAACTTTTTATGTTAATTTCAGCTTATGCTCCTTTCAGCTTTCTTATCAAGTTTCAGCTTTTTCTGCTCTTTTAGCCACTATATCTCTTTTGATGAAAAGTTTAGCTTTTTTCAGCAAATTCCACATTTTCTGGGTTGTTTTAAGCTCTTCCTGTTTCCATCTCATAGTTTAAGCTTCTTTCTGCATTTTCAGCTACTTTTCAGCTTTTCTTTTGTTGCTAATTTCAGCCTTTTTTTTTAGTTAATTTGCTCACTTTTGGATCATTTCTTAGTATTTAAATTTAATTCACCAAATATGCGTTCTTTCTCCTTTTGTCTGCTAATTTAGGCTTGTGCTTCCATTTCAGCTACATTTCAGCATGTTTTTAGCTCATTTCAGCTGTTTCAGCATTCACACTGCATTTTTGCAGGAAATGCAATTAGTCTAGTTTAAAACTGGTTTGTCAACTAAAATCTGTTATTTTGGAAAACTTGCTTTTCTTTTTGTGGCTCTGGAGCATCTGGATGAGGGTGTCCAGACTTTGGCCTTCACTGTAAGCTGCTTCTGATCCTCTGTACGTTGTCACGCGGTCTTTTCTTGTTTTGCGGCACAAAAGACAAAAACTTGAAAATGTATTCACTTAAAAAAAATAGAATCAAGTAAATCAACCGAATGAAACAAACCAGATTGGAAGCAATCACCTAATTTGTTTGTGCAGAAAAGTTAATAGACGTTAACAAGCCAAACGTAGATTTAGTATTCGTGTGCGAGTGTGAAATTAACCAAGCTCGTCTGCTGTAATTTAAACCTTTAGCGTTTGATAAACCCAATCTGCGTGCTTCGTGGAGAATGTTTGGTTCTGATGTCGGCCGTGGAGAAGCAGCAGCTGCTGCGCTGAGAACTGCGAGCGTCCATCACCGTCCATCGTACGCTAATATCTCGGGGCATCGGCTGCTTCTCCAGCAGCAGAACTAACAAGTTAAGCCCAAACACTGGGTCTGCATGGCAGAGTGGGGGTTTAATGAATGTGTTGGGGGGGGGGGGGGGCGCATGCATACATCAAACACAGACGCTCGGTCAATATTGG
>NC_056520.1:14774971-14825155 GCF_014905685.2 Nematolebias whitei
GTTTGCATACAAAACAAGACTGTGTGTAATATTCAAACAAGCGAAAACTACAGAAAAATTAGCTTTTTTTTGTTTTGAAAATGTGTTTTTAAAGTCAAACTGTTGTTGTTTTTATGGATTCAGAGAGAAAAGTGGAACTTTAGACACTTTTATCTTTTCACCTTTGAAAAAAGAAAAGTAAGATCTTTTAAAACGTTCCTTTCATCCTTACAAAATAAAGTTTTAGCTGATGTTTTTTCATTCATTCAACCTGTATTTATACAGGTTAGTCCCATTGAGCCTCGAGAACTCATTTACAAGAGAGACCTGATTCAAACAAAGAACACAGACGAGGTGCAGACAACAAGAGACAATAATTTAAAAAGCATATTAAAATGAATAATAGAAGAAATGAAATAAAAATTAAACGTGTTTAAAATTCCTTACAGAGGTCAAGGTCGACAGCTATAGGTCTTTTTGCAAGGTGTTCCAGGTTATAGGAGCAGTAAGAGAAAGCCCGTTTGCCTAGTTCAGTCCTCACTGAGGGAACACTGCAGGTAATAATGTCCTGAATGCGCACGCTGTAGCTGCACTCACGCAGTGACATGTAGGAGGAGATGTATGAAGGCAGCAGACCAAGAAGTGATTTAAAGATGAAAACGTACCAGTGGAAGAGTCTGCGTGAAGTTAAGGATGACCAGTTAACCAGTGAATACAGTGTGCAGTGATGGGTACAGTAGCTATAGCCAGTTATGAATCTTAGCGCACCGTGATAGACACCCAACATCTGCAGGGTGCTTGTAGGAGCGTTCATGTAAATAATGTCACCATAGTCAATGGAGGGAAGGAAAGTCACATTTACAAGGTGTTTCTTAGCATTCAGAGTTAGACAGGATCTATTTTTGAAAAAGAAACCCAGTTTAACTTTCAGTTTCTTTACCTAGATTTTGACATGAGGTTTAAAGGAGATGTGAATAGACCAAAATACCCAAGTATTTATAAGAATCGACAAACTCAATAGGAACACCGTTCGAAGATTAAATAGAAGGAAGGACTGCTGGTACAGACTTCCTGTTTGAAAAACAACATCCCTTTGGTTTTATCAGCATTTAGCACCAGTTTGAGACAGAACAAATCTGACTGGATGATGTCCAAATCTGGAAAACCTTAGCAACTGTTCTAGCTCGACAATAAACAACTGTGTCATCGGCATAGAAATTACATCATGAATGATCTGACCTATACTACTTATGTGGATTGTGAAGAGGGTGGGTCCTAAGACTGAACCTTGTGGTACACCATCGTTAACAGTTAGATAGCTAGAAGAAGTACCATTGTGTTGAACACATTGCCTCGATGTTCATTTAATGTTTACTATTAAATGACTCATCAGAAGTGCATTTATCAAGCATTTGTTTAAAAAAAAAACTGCTTTAATCACCTTTTTTTAGTTGATTTTAGAGCTTTGAATTACAATCATCTCACGCATGAGTTTAATTGATTTTAGTCCAATCGTAAAAATACTAATCTACACAATCTTGCCCATTTTCTCCAGATCTGTTAGCACTCAAGAGTATGTGTTAGGGATGTATTTCGGCTACTACCACACCAAATATTACTTTAATATCTATAATTTTAACAGAGTCATGACGTTTTTTGGTGTTAGCTAATGATTAGCTGTGGCAGCCATCTTGAATTTGTGTGCCTCCAATGGCTAATCAGTTTTATTTGTCTGAAAAGTTTACTTATCGTATTTTTCAGATTATAAGGCTCACCGGATTATAAGGCGCAATATCAATGAGCGGGTCTGTTTTTATACATAAGGCGCACCGGATTACGGATTAAGCGAAAAAACAAACAAACAGTCAGATAAGTCAAACTTTATTCAACTCATTTACAATAATCACATAAAATCGATTCGAGGTCAATAAGCACAACCATAATACATAAGGCGCACCAGATTATAAGGCTTACTGTCGATTTTTAAGAAAATTTGAGGACTTTACATGCACCTTATAGTCCGAAGAATACTGTACTCACAGTTTCATTACAATCTATCAGCTAGTAAATTAAATATTTTTTCATTAGACAAAAAAAAAACATGATCTCCCGCCACCTAAACTCCTGACGGACTTCCTGCATGGCTGTAATTTGTTAATCAAATCACCTGATTTAAGTTGGGCAGTCTGCTTGTGATAAAAACCTGAAGAGGAAGAGGAGGGGTGGGTTCTAATAATAGAGCAGTTAGACTTGTGGCCTGCAGATGACAGGAAGAGAGGCCTGTCATGAGGAATGCCTTTGTTATTCTCAAATCCAAAGAGGAAATGAATTTCTTGTGATTTTTCAGAAACGCTGCCCGCGGGCGCCGGCGCTTCGAGGAAAAAAAGAGAGTCTGTTGATGATATGACGAAGAGCGTTTTGAAAGACTGAACGCGGCCTTTGTGAAGGCCTTCAATGATGTCATCTGATGCTGCAGTTAAGAAGTCCGGACAACTTTGAACGCATCCAGCGATGCAAAAACCTCTGATGGAATCCATCTTTGAAGAGCACGGCCAAAAAGCTGAGCAGCAATCAGGATTAAAAGTTTGGGGAAGGATTTAGTCGAGCTACAAAGTTTTGATAGATGAGCTCACTGTTAAATTTGTTTGTTGCTTGTTTAGATGTTTGGTTCTCTGTGCTGTAAACTGATCAGGGTGGGGTCGTATAAAGCCCATTAGCATGATAATAAAACGGTGAACAGACCATGTGCTCCGTGGAAGCTCAGCCAGCTCGTACTGCTGTAAGTCCGCTTTGGCCGCAGCTCCCCTTGTTCTTGGAGCCGCCATCAAATGGCACATAACGCCATAATCGGAGCAATATTTTTCCCCCATCCAAACATCTTCAACTTCCGCCGCACAGAAACGGATCCAGGAGCGCCACGACTTAAAAAAAAAAAAAAAACGGGCTGCATGTCAACTTCCGATTCCAAAACGTTAATGATGGAGATCAAAAGGAGCTTCAGAGACAACTCGTCCTTAGTGTTGCTGAGCGTTGCGTTCAAACGCCGCCTTTGTAGGTTGAATAAAAGCCCAGAAAGTAGTTTGATTAAACAGGTATGTGGGATGGTTCGACATATTGAAGACACTAATTACTTCTGAACGCTCTGTGGTGCGCGGTGCTGGATGGGGATGAGGAGGAAAGACCGCTAGGCTCAGGCAGAATGTGGCTTTTTTTTTTTTTCTTTTAAAATAATCTGAGCAGATCCAACAAACACAATCTAGATTATTTCATATGAAATTAATGTCACTTGCCTCATTTCCATCATAGATGGGAAGGACTTTAATGCCCTACAGCTTGCTGGATGTCAGCAGCTGTGCAGCGGAGGGACACTTCTGTAAGATAATTTTAAAATAAAAAATTAAAAAACTGCTTCAAAAACTACGAGTTATTGAAATTTGATGTTAGCTGTTTAAAGGAATGGATTCTACTGACTTCAACTAAAACATTTCTATACAACAACCGTAGAGGTGAAACTACAGATGTGGGCAACTTAAGGCTCGAGAGCCAAAAGTGGCCCTCCATCAGGCCCAGGACCCTGTGTACACAATATCGTTCCACCACATGTACCACATGAGATGCGAATGACAATAAATAAACTTTAACCTTGATATAGTTAATTCAAAAGAAAACAACAAAAAAAGATTGATAAAAAAAAAATATATATATATATATAAACAAGACAGGGAAATTTAGATAAAACATTTTGCGCAAAACTTTTTTTTTTAAGTCATTGTCTTCCCAGAATTAGTCTGAACCTTAAACACTTGGAAACACAAATATATGAGTTTGTTTAGCATATTTCCGTTAACATGTGTAACATATTAAGGTAACGTGTATACTATATTGTCGCAAGAGCCAGTTTACAATACCGTATTTTTCAGACTATAAGGCGCAATATCAATGAACGGGTCTTTTTTCATATATAAGGTGCATTAAGCAAAACAAAACAGTCAGATAAGTCAAACTTTATTCAACTCATTCACAATAACCACATAAAATAGGTTTGAGGTCAATAAGCACAACCAGAATTAATACATAAGGCTCACTGTCGATTTTTGAGAAAATTAGGTCGTTTTCACACCAGATAGTCCGGTAGACTCGGTTCGGTTCGGGACCAATATTCATGACGTTTTGTTTACATTTGAGCTGGTGCGTTTGCATTCACACTGCACTGTGCAGTCGAGTCAACCTGTTGAACCAACCTATTACCCCGCTCGCCTGTGGGGGCGCTGCACCAAGAACTCTGTCTGTTTACATTCACACTGTGCTCGAACCGCGCTGGAGTTCGCTTCTACCGGACCGAGACCAAGGTTTTAGCCCGGGCCAGAGTTCGTCTTTTTGTTCCGTGACAGAGTTCGATGGCGCGTTCACACCTCCCCAAACGAACCGAACTTTCTAGGAAAACGAGCTAGAGTTCGATTAAAGCGGATCAAACAGGGCTGGTGTGAATGCACCCTTAAAGGATTTTAAGTGCACCTTACAGTCCGAAAAATACGGTATGTCTTATATTCCTAAAGGATACTGGAAATACGTTTTTATAAAGCATGCCAACTATGCTACAATGAGAAAAATCCTGAAAAGGTCTTCTAGATTGCTGCCCATAGCTTTTTGCACTCAACCCATAATGTCCCTCCTGCAGGTGGTGGGCCCACAGCAATCCAAATTCATGTAGCTCATCCAGGATGAGCATAACCATGGCCAGGTCTTCAGGAAATCCATGACAGGCCCCTTCTCAAGGCCTGGCTCCAGGGTGGGGATCCAATATTCCACATTCACATGAGGGACATCAAGCTCCTTTTTTTTTTTTTTTTTTTTGACCATACACGTGTTGTGAATCACTCTCTGCCTGGTCTGTCACCTAGGACCCATTTGCCTTGGAGACCCCACTGGGTACAATAGTGCTGGTCAGGGTTAATAAAATTACCGTAATTTCCAGTCTATAAGCCGTTATGTTTTCACAGGCTTTGAACCCCGCGGCTTATACAATGCTGTGGCTAATCGCCACACCCAGGTGCTCACATAGCTGTCCAATGGACGACTCTCTTGCGGGGTGGGGTCCTTGTGACTCAATGAGACTACCTGTATAAATAAAGATAACAAAAACCACCATTGAAATTACCCCACAGATCACAGTGAACTAATGTAACTTCGAATTACCATAAATCAAACGCACTCACACTAAGTTTTTTAGATCAGTTATTCTGTGCTTCATGCCCAGACCCTCATCATGGAAAACACATGAAGAAATGCACATGATGCAAGTTTCAAGTTAAAGGCAATCAATTTGGCTGTCCAAGAAGGAAATAGAGCTGCTGCACATAAGGTTGGCGTTTCCTGGTAGGCTACTACTTATTTAATTTTTAAACGGGTACTGTTCAGAAAAAAAAAAAACATTTACTGTACATATTTGTGTATCTTACTGGTACGTATTTAATAAAAAAATAAAAAAAATAAATTTATTTTTGTGTAAATATCTCGTATTATAACATGGACATCTGTGGCTTATAGACAAGCACGACCTATATATATATGTACAATTTTTATGTAAAATTTAGTGGGTGTGGCTTATATTGGGGTGCGCTCAATAGTCCAAAAATTACGGTACCTTCCTATGTAATATGTGACGTCAGCAAGTACTCGGATGTCAGACAAAATGAACTTTGAGTACAAGTGCTGTAGTCATGGTTTGCACCAATAAAAGAAAAATGGTATCTAAGAAGCAATGTTGCTATGGGACTTGAACAGTGACGTCTGATGTGCTGACAAGCCTCATGGGTATTTGGTTATTGCCGTTTCTAAAGCTGATCATTCAGGGAGAGAAATGAGATGCTGGATTCGACCGGACAAATGTTAACATGAGTACCAGTACTTACATCAGTCATACCGGTTTTGGACTGCAGTCCTAAAGTTGATCAGTTCAAGGTGCTCAACTAATGATATTTTTCTGAGTTGTTTAAGACATATTTTGCTAGCAAAAGGAAAAACGGAGAAGAACGGAAGAACACTATCAACTGCCTATTGAATTCTATGGCAAGTGATAATTAGGCCTGTCACGATAACAAATTTTGCTGGGCGATTAATTGTCTCATAAATCGTTGCGATAAATGATAATATTGTTTGAAATTTGACAATAATTAGTAATTATTGTCAAATTTAAGAAGAAATGTTGGGTAATTTTGTATGTAGTACCTTTTTTGACCATTGGATGGTAGTATAAGACTGTTTGAACCGAAGGATGGATAGTGAGGGAGCAAGCAGCGTGTCTCTGAGAAAAATGGGAGGGTGGCCCCTTGACGTGACATGGGCTGTTTCTACCACAAGTCTCTCGTTCCTGTTTTTTTGGTTCTCAAAATGGCGGACGTTCAGTGCGGTTTGAGCTCTTTAGCATAGCATTTGTCACACAAAGCTTTTAATAAAAATAAAAAAAAACAGTAAACAAGTTCTCAGCTTCTTTTTGCAGAAAACAAAACAACTGTTTAGACGAAGGCACAGGTTTTAACTGTGAATTTTGCAGCTTTGATAAGACGGAGGCTTTTTCCCCCCGAAGTCGGCCTGTTAGCTTAGCTTGTAGCTTAACTTCCCAGCTTAGCTGCTTTTAACGATCCAAAAACATGATTTTGGACGGTTAAAATGGATTTTAAAGAGACACGAGAAAGGGAGGGGTCAGTGAAGAGCACTGGAGTTGAGCTTTTTTGTCATCCAGTGTCTTCAGT
The DNA here is from genome assembly GCF_014905685.2 of Nematolebias whitei. Taxonomy (NCBI): domain Eukaryota; kingdom Metazoa; phylum Chordata; class Actinopteri; order Cyprinodontiformes; family Rivulidae; genus Nematolebias; species Nematolebias whitei. The sequence continues at coordinate 14,781,703 of NC_056520.1, forward strand.
AGAACGAGAAAAACACGAAGAAACGATAAAGCCGATAAATGAAAATGAGGTCGATGATTTTCATTTATCATGCGATTAATTGATTTATTGTTTATTGCAACAGGCCTAGTGATAATCAGCTTAAAGATGGGATTCAGTTATTTTACCAGAGAAAAGTGCTACAAATGAACCAAAAGAGCTAAATCTTAACTGAAACCCAGCTCTTTTTGCTTCCTTTAAGCTTCACATGTTTAATCCTCAGGTGGTTCCACAACAGATCCATCAGCAACCAAAGAATCCTTCCAGTAATCCATAGAAAACATGTTTTCTCAGAGTCACACAAAGAACCTCTCAACCTTTAAACAGCCCGATGGACGATGAGCCAAAAAGTTCAAATTTGTTTTGACATTCTGACACAACACTTGATGAAAGTATTCACAGAACTCCTCCTACATGTCAGGACCGCGCGCCGTCTTGGTAAATTTATAAAACACCGTGCCTTGGTGAGATGCACATCAAGACGATGGCATTCACGGCGGTGATGCGGTTGACTCGTGAAGCCTACTGTTCACTCAGGAGGCCTTTGACCTTTGCTGTTTGTTTCTTTCTTTCCTCACTCTTACTGCGATTAGTGCACTGAGAGATGAAAATGTCGACCCATCAACCTTCCAGACAAAATGAAAAGTGATGCTCTGATGTGTTAATTTTAATAATTTGGAATAAGCCATAGGTGAGTCTCTCCTTTGACTCCTTTAGGCATTCGACTTTGGTTTAGGTCCCTCTTCACACGGTCTCTTCGCCGTGATGTGGACCAAGAACGCTTTTGACACATTTCTCGAAACACACTTCTAATTTGCCCCCTGGGTGCTGGTTATGACGTGAGCTGACACTGAGGTCTGACAACATGACTTCTTTCCTCCTCTGGCCAAAGCTGCAGCCTCGCCCACCTCCACAGCGGAGAACCGGGGCATCTTAACGACCGAGCCGCTCCCCTCCCTCTCTTGATTCGGGGACATCGTTTCGAATTAACGCCACCGCCGTCTAACTCTCAAGGCATCAGCGCTGACAGCTGGAGCGCTCACACACACCAGGTGCTCGCGTCTATGCCGAGGTGTCCATGACACCTACCTGTTTTTTAGCCTTCGACCTGTCAGGGGAGCCAGATTTAATTAACGTAATGATCAAAGCAGGAAAAGCAAGTTTCCCCCCGAGGTAGCGTTCCCAGTGAGCCGCGCGCTCGTTTGCTAATTATTTAGCATTAGGGTAGACGGCGCTTATGCATACATGACTACTTCAAAGATTTGATTGGGGTTTTGGTTTGTTGCAACAACGAAGCGCCCGGAGCAGCCAGTGGTGACATCAAAACATCAGGGTGGATAAATCTGTTGGTGGAAAGCTCGCAGCCACCAGGTAACCTTTCTTTATCCTCTCTGACAGCGCCCGTTCACAACAAACATCAGCCGCGTGAATACAAATGAAGGCGCACAGGAGATGAAAGTTTTATTTTGAGGAGACGGGAGGGCAGGCTGAGCGCGGTTTAAGGTGACCACGAAGGACAGCTGAGCCCCACTCAGGGGAAGCCGAAAAACACAGAGTAAATTAATACAAGCCCATTAATTAACAACTGCAGAGGTGCTTAAAGGCAACACATATCCACCAGTGTCTTCATTTATTGCGATTCTACTCATCCAGTTTAGGAAAACAGGTGAAACGGGGACGTTTTTGACCAACATGAAACATCTATACCAGATTTCTTTACATAACTTTATATTCCTAACCACTTTCCATACCAGAGTTTTAAACTAACAGTGAAGGACTTGTAGCCAGTTTGGTCAAATCTTGGAAATACCACTTTGAGCAATCTCATGCAATTAAAATGCGTTGGCAATGACTCACCTAATATCACACTAAATTTGAGCTCATCTGTAAAACTGGCGGAGGTAAACCAAAAAAGTCCATGCTCAATAATCCAGGTATACAATCCAACATATTTCAGTCAGGTCATCTGGACAGTTTCTTTTTTTGCTGAAACGTTTCACCTTCCATCCAGAAGGCTTCATCAGTCAAGGAAACACATAACATAAAACTGATTCTTCCCCCAAATCGCTTACTCCAAAGTGGAACAAACCAGTTATGTTGGTGCTAAGATGGTGTCTTTGGCACGCCCCCTCCTCCGATGCCGACCTTCTTCCTCGTCGACAGTCATGTCAAACTGGTTCAAAACCAAAAAAGTCCATGCTCAATAATCCAGGTATACAATCCAACAATTTTCAGTCAGGTCATCTGGACAGTAAGCTGCTTGGGGGAAGAATCAGTTTTGTGTTGTTTCCTTGACTGATGAAGCCTTCCGGATGGAAGGTGAAAGGTTTCAGCAAAAAAAGGAACTGTCCAGATGACCTGACTGAAAATTGTTGACCAAGGTAAAGCTTTTTTATTGTTTGTTTGTTTGTTTGTTGTATTAGCTAATGTTGATTAGCTATGGCAGCCATGTTGAATCAGGTTGACTCCAAAAGTTAAGTTCCGCATAGTCATCAATTTCTGACTTTCAATAAACTGTTCATTGATTCACGAAATATTTTACTAACAGGGCTGACAAATGCACACACAATCTGCATTGCCAGTGGGCAATAAAATGTAGTTTACACATTTATGCTTAAATATGTATAAATGAAAGACATTTATCTCAGAATCAGCTTTGTTGTCATTGAACCGAAGCACAATGAATTTACATTTTCAGTACAGCCTGTCCGAGAGAACATAAACAGACATGGGGAGACGGAGGTGACTTATCTCATTAGGCACCAACTTACAGGTATGTCCAGTTCAGAAATATTCACACCCAAGAAATGTGCAAACTGATATTTCAAGGAGTCTACAATTTTCCAAAATTTATTTATATTTGCATGACTATGGACTAAAACACTATTGATGAAACAAGACGTTTGTAGCCATTTGCAGTATTCTCATAGGATTCAAACATGCATTCATTTTTGATATTTCTAAGAAACAAACAAGGCAGACGACCATTAACACACTCACTCACACCTAGTAGCCATTTAGTTACCAGCTAACCTAACATGCATTTTCTCCAACTAGCAAATCAGTCAATTTTACAGATGTGGCACGTTTCATGTAGAAGCAGCTGAAGATCATTCACAACACATAGTGCTCCTTGCATGAGATCTTTGTTTAAAAATTTACCATTTACTGATGGTCTGTTAGCAAAACCTTATGCAAGTTTACCAATTTCACAGAAAGTGATCATTGGAAGTCCATCTACAACTGATTAACTTTTATGTCAATCTAATTTAAGATGGCTGCTACAGCTAATTGACCTCAGCCAACAGAAAAATAGTCATAACTTATTTTCACAGACATTGAGCTACAATCTGATGTGGTAGTAGTAGAGTCATTCACATTCTTGATTGTGACATTTTGTAATATTGCATAAGTTAGCTCATGTTATTCCAAGTTTTAGCCCCCCCAAAAATACAACTTCATGATTTACATTCAAAAGTTGATCTTAGGGCGTGTTTACAGGATGCTGATTTTGAGTAACACTAGCTTTTTTGCTGTGGTTTGACAGTTTATGTATACAATCACTCCTTGTTTTCTCTGAAACCGTAACTTCTTGAATCCAGGTCTTAAAGTGGAGGTTTTACGGAATCCCCCCCATAACTAATGGCACAGTGTAACATGGTGGTGGTACGTCAGAGGAGAGCTAGCTTAGCATTAGCAACATGTGCTTTGGCGTAGCTTGGAAACGAGCGACAGAACGTTGTTTCACACTTGCGCTTTATTACAAAACTTAGAAAACCATACAATGCTAGGTCTCCGCGGCGCCAAGTCTAATATGCATACATGAATATATATAAACTGGAAAAAAAAAGTTTTTTCCACTTGTTGGTGGAGAATCAGTTATGTTTGGCGTTTCCTCAAACTGATGAAGCCTTTTGGATGGAGGGCGAAACGTTTCAGCACAAAAAAGAAACTGTCCAGATGACCTGACTGAACTTTGTTGGATTTTATACCTGGATTATTGAGCATGGACTTTGGTATATAGTGTATAGTCTGTATATCCTTCACCACCCATTACTGAGGTTGAGCAGAGCAGCTAAACGTGTACAGACTGTAAAACTCCCAGCTCAAGATCTTTCTACTTTTAGTGATATTACGCAGGTAGAAGAAGGCAGTTCTAGTAACATTTTTAATGTGGGGGATAAGAGACATGTCCTGATCAAAAATAACATCACAATTTTTAACATTAGAGCTGGAGATCAGATTAATGCCATCCAAGGAGGGAGAAAGACTGAAAAATTAATTCCCAAGATGCTCAGGTCCAAAAACTAAAACCTCAGTCTTGTCTGTGTTCAAAAACAGAACATTTAGGGTCATCCAGATTTTTATGTCTTTAAGGCATGCTTGTAGTCTAAGTAGCTGATTGGATTCATTGGGTTTCATGGACAAATAGAACTGTGTATCATCAGCATAACAATTAAAATTTCTCCCATGCTGTTTAATAACTTTACCTAATGGAAGCATATACTACGTAAAGTGTACTGGTCCAAGCACTGAACCTTGAGGAACTCCATCACTAACTTTTGTGTATGATGAAGATTCATTATTTACATTTACAAATTGGAATTTATCAGATATATATGATTTAAAACAATTTATTCAACCTTTATTTAGACAGTTTAGAGTTGTTCCTGGTAATTCCAATATCATATTCAAGTCTCTGCAGTAGAATATTATGATCAGCTGTATCAAATGCAGCACTGAGGTCTAACAGGACCAGTGCAGACACCTGTCTGTTGTCAGAGGCCATGAGAAGATCATTAGTAACTTTCACCAATGCAGATTCAGTGATGAGGTGTGCCCTAAACCCCGACTGAAACCCTTCAAACAGATTATTTCTTTGCAGATGATCACATAACTGACCAGAAAATATTTTCTCTAAATTTTTTGAGATGACACTTAGATTATATGCAGGTCTATAATTGGCTAGGATTCCTGAGTCAAGGTTAAGTTTCTTAAGTCAAGGTTTAATTACAGCAATCTTAAAGCTCTGTGGTACGTAACCTCACAAAGAGGTTTTCGGAGTTTCACAGAGGAGTCCAGGAATAGGTAAGTCACAGAAGGTACACTGGAAACAGCAAAAGACAAGTAATTCTCAAGTCATTAGGACATTAAATGAAAAGAAGCATGACTACCATAGGCAGATAATGCTACAGTGGCGAGGCAAAGTCATCTGTAGCCTTTTATACGCTTGGCACCCCAGCAAGAAGATTGTCTGCAGGTGTGGTAGTTTGTCGCTGTCTAGAGACCTAAGGACAGAAATGAAACAAGAACTCCCACAGGTAGAAAGGGAGATGCGATTAGTGTTGCATACCCTTTTCAACATGTACTCACCATCATGTATTAACTATTCTGGATTTTACGGTTTCATGCTTGAGACTCCATGCATATCTTAAAACCCTGGCGTGTTGGCGTATATACTGTAGCTTCCGATTTTAGACCCCCTGCTTTTCTGTGTACGTGTTTGCAAATCTATGCACACACCTCATCTTACAAAGTCTTACAAACACATTATGACTTGATTGACAGCACATGGTAGTTTGGGTCAAAATACAATAATTATAAAGCAATAGTTTATCATATACTATCTTGCAACCGTGCCTGGCATGGCAACGGCAGTGTAGTCAATGTAAATGTAATGTTTTCCAGTTGGTTTGACACAATAATCAGAAAAAACACACATTTCCACAAATCATTCACATGTAAACAGGGCCTTAGTCTACAACTTTGGCACAAAAGGTAGCAGGCGTCATGGATTCCTTTAAGGACTTCTATGTCTGTAATTTAACAGTTACAAAACAGATCTAACATGGTTAGGCACACAAAAATTAACAAACATTTCTTCTTAAATTTGACAGTAATTACTAATTATTGTCCAATTTCAAACAATATTATCATTTATCGCAATAATTTCTGAGACGATTAATCGCCCAGCAAAATTTCTTATCGTGACAGGCCTGATTTTACACAGTTAACACAACACGGCAATGACTAACAAGAACATCGATAATCATGACCCTTTAGCTTCATTAGCAGTTTATGGCGTCCACATGTGCTTTTACTCATATATTAAACCACCTGAGAGTTTCTCCAATTTGTCAGCCCATTCATTTTGAGAAGCTATGCAGTTTCAAATTAACTTTCCTCTAAACCAGGCAGATTGAATGTTGGTAAGAGCCAATCAATGAGCTGTTTGCCAACCCTTATTCTACGGCTGTTTCAATGACAAATTCAACAATTCATCCTGTAATTTTGGACAATATCAACCTTCATTTGCATAAAAAGAAATTGTTCATCTCAGGTTACATGCCAGACATTTAGTGTTCTAAATCTGAAAAATTCTTGAATTATTTATTGGACAGCCGTGAGTGGTGTTGGGTTCGCATTTCTTAGGACAGCATAGAGTCACGCAATTTTTGGAAAACTCCCTCTGCCTTCATTACATCCTCTGAGATTCATCTTCCATTGTGACAGGAAAAGTTCCCTGAAACTGGCCACGTGCTGGCCTATGAATCTTTTCATTTTTATCTGTTTATCTGGACTCCAGCGGTCGCCACGGTAGCAGTAAGACGATTAATCTTAAAGAGATCCGGTTGCAGATTTCAAGTCCGTTCAAGACTAAAGGGTCCATTCTGTACGCAAAGCCACACAATTATGAGTTAAACGAATTCCGAGTTCAGCCAAGTTTGTTGTCTTGTTGGGTGAGTAAAAGCAGGCCCCTCAGCACAACCGGGTCTTTCCCTCCGGTGTTACGACATGAATAGACAAGAAAAGAACAGCTCTTCGACTGACACACAGGGCCCTCTTTGAATCATGTGAACGAGGACAGGGGGATTCCTGATAGCCCCCATCTCTGTGCGCAGAGACAAAAGCCCTCAGTGTCTGCCGTCTGAAGCAGCGACTTACCTCCGGGCGCTGCCAAATGAAGAAATAAAAAATGAAAAGAGGGGAAAGAGAAAGAAACAACCTCCTGGTTTGGGACCTGCGTCCATTGTTTCACTTAAAATGAAAATCTCGGCAGCCGAGGCCCCACATAACCTGTTCACTGGCAGCTGGTGACCACCTGTGGAGCAAGTCAAATTACCAGAGGATTCCTACTGCTTCTGTTTATTGTCTGCAGGTTTATGTGTGGGAGACGGTGCTCCGGCCACTGGAAGGCTTTTATTTTGTTGCTCAAATTATCATCTTTCTTTTTGGCAATGTGAGAAATCACTCTTGTGACGTTTGGCTACAGATTGGGAGTTAATTTCCTCTTTGATCCGACAGTTTTATTTGCATCTTTTAAATTGCATTAAGAAGAGTCAGTTCTTTGGAAGTCGGATCTCTGAGGTTGATGAGGACACCGCGTCTTTTGTGCGTCTATCTTTAAATCGTGCAAAACCACGACAGAGATGAGCTGTGACTTCTGTCCATTTGGTCTCAAATTATCCAATTTGGCCTTTATGAGCTCCAATAGCCCGAGAGCCTAAAATTCCATTTTTTTTCCATCCGAACAAGGGACGCCCTTGTTTTCCATTTGCCACAGAGACAGAAAACAGATATTAATCATTGTTTGGACACACCGAAGGGGGGAAAAAATCAGTCCGCTCACAACAAAATGAGTCAGTATCAGAAAGCTGCAAAACACGGTGGCTCTTTGTGTCCATTCCCAGGAATGTGGCTTGTCTTATGACTCGAGGTGGGGTTGGGGAGGTGAATGACATCACCGGTTGTGCTCACATTTGAATCCTGACACAGTGGCACCTTGTGTTTCTATTCAGCCCCACCACATCCTCTGTGAAGCTGGGGATTGTGCTCGGTTCTCTCCCCTCCCTCAAAGAATACCTCCTTTTCTCTTCCTCCTCTTAAGCAGCTGCCTGCGTATGAAGTGGAGAAAATGACACTCCATCTCATGATGAATGGTACTTGACCCCCGGAATCCCGTTCCTGTGGGGGCTCCCACATTAACATAAGCCCGGGGATCTCACGCACAACCCCACCCATCCCAGATGTAAACAAAACAACCAACGTGAACTTAGGTGCTGCAAGTGAAAATTTCATATTTGGTATTCGCAAATTGGACAACCTTTCTGATGCCTTCTTGGTTTGACACGCATATCCGCACTGGTGGGGTCGCCTTACTGAGAGCCTCTTTGTTACATGATTAATTACTTCGAGCAACAGTTATGGCGGGATTAACAATTAGCCAGACCTGTCAAACAGTCAGTCTAAGATGGCAGACTAATTGAGCGGCTGGTTGGCCATTGTGTCCCAGTATAAGGCCAAGGAAGTGAGGATGGCTCTCAAGCCTTTCATCTCCTCACAGGCCTAATTCCACCGCCGTAAAAAAAAGGCGCTCGCTATCGAAAATGAAAAGCTGGGGTAATTTTTCATGAATATTCATAACGCCTCGTCTATCCACAGTGAACTTTTCCAAAGTTACCTTCATGGTGCATGTTCTGGAAAGTCGTTTCAACGCTTTAAGATGTTCCGACCTCAGCAAAACACGTGCAACGTAAACTCGCCTTTAGTTTTACATTGTTAAGAATGACACCAGCGGCTTAAAAAAGCCTTTGAATACTTGGCTAAAACATAAACACACAAACTAAAAAAAAAAAACTTACAAATATTTCAATAAAAATGCCATTTCTTTCAGATTGTTCTCTTGGAAAGCTGCTTTTGCCTTGCTTTGCTACCTTTAACTGCGTTATTGTTTCCTGTCTTTTAGCATTTTAGCTAGCCTAATTGCTATATTAAGATTCTAGCTAGCTTTTTTTATATATATTTATTAGATTTTATCATATATGAAACATAGAAAACATACATTCAAACAAACAGCAAACACTCCCCACCCATAATTAACACCCAGGGTTAAAAATAAAAAAATAAAAAATTAATTAAAGCTAGAGGGAAAAAAAAGGTACAAATGCATAAAATGAAATACATGTATAAATATACAAATAAATAAGACAAAATTTCAATCATCCAACTCTAATGCCTAGATAAAGTATCGCTCATATATAAATATATGAATTTGTATTAATCTTATTGGGTGCTGCTCTTTTATTTTGTTCTATTCCATTCATTCATTTCAGCTCGATTACTTTCCAAAAACTGCATGGTGTCCCATATTGCCTTAAATTTACTGGTCTTTCCTCTAACCATATATGTTAATTTCACCAAAACAAGGCAAGAAGCCATTTCCCATAGCTACATTTTCTAGCTAGCTTTTGCTACATTTAGCCTATAGCTGCTGTTATGTTTCTTTAAGCTTCAACAACGTAGTTTCAACTTTTTGTAGCCACATTAGCTTCAGGGAGTGGCAAACACAGGTAAGCGGTTGCCATGGGGACTGTAATGCCACTGCTAGCAGCTTTAATATTTATTTTGATCTTGGGTGTCCTTGCACTTCCTATAAAGTTCATATGTAAAAATACGAGTTTTAGTTTATGTTTTTCTTCGATTATGTTGGATCTTCAAGCAGCAACTACATGTAGTTGAAAATTGTTGTCAGGATATGACGTAGCGTTGAAGAATGAAAATGTTAAAAAATATATATAAATACAAAATTGGAACCTTCAGCACACACAAATAAATTTGGTTTAACTTTTTTCCTTCTTTCAGCTGCTCCCTTCTTCAGGGGTCTCCACAGTGAATAAACTCGTAATTGTTTTTACGCCCGATGTCCTTCCTGACACAACCACAGACCACCGAGCTACCACAATCCTCTGTGTGGAGCAGAGAGCTGCCATCTAGGGCACCTGGGGGAGCAGATGGTGATGGTTAAGGGCCTTGCTCAAGGGTCCAGAGTGGGGCAAATGAGAGTGCTTTATCTTTTCCATCCACTTTTTGATGTTGTCAGTCTGGGGAGTCAAACCGGCGACCTTCCGATCACAGGTACACCTTCTCTAACCTCTGCACCACCACTTACTGTATATAGTTTACAGTAAGAATATATAAAGAATTTAAAAATGTTTTAATGTTAGGTTGTAAACAAGATTAATCATAGATAATAAAAAAAAACTGTTCTTACATTAGTGTTAATATGTTTTGGCACAATCAGATGTACTTTTTTGTTGAACTTGGTATATTTTCTGGGTTTTTTTTTTGGTTTGTGTTTTTTTTTTTTTTTTGCTGTGTGCTCAGCAGAATTTTGTATTTGCCAATCAACATCTTATGCTCTTTTATTTATGGCATTCTTGACAAATGATGCTGAAAATCCAACTGATGCATGTAGCTATTAAGAAAAATGTCACAAATGCCAACAAAGTTCAGTCAGGTCATCTGGATGATATCTTTTTTTGCTGAGATGTTTTGTTCATCATACAAAGGATTGCATCAGTCCGAGGAGTCACAACAAACTCAGAACCACAAGCAGCACACTTAGGGTGCATTCACACCAGCCCTGTTTAGTCCGCTTTAATCGAACTCTAGCTCGTTTTCCTAGAAAGTCCGGTTCGTTTAGGGAGGTGTGAACGCGTCATCGAACTCTGTCACGGAACAAAAAGGCGAATTCTGGCCCGGGCTAAAACCTACATGTCGGTCCGGTAGAAGCGAACTCCAGCGCGGTTCAAGTACAGTGTGAATGTAAACAGACCGGATCCCGCTCCGCAGGGTAAACAAACACGCATTTCTCTGACCTTATATGGAGCCGTCAGCTGTCTTGTGTGGAAAACAATATTCTCCATGGTCTTCTGTCTCATCTTCTGCTCATGCTAAGTCCATTTTTGAAAAATGACAAAAAAAAATATAACTCCTAAAACTGCTAAAACTTGATGCCACTTCGTTTTTATTTTTATTTACAGAAGAAGAAGACGTGTCTTCAGAGGTTTTTGTGTTGTTTCTTTCAGTAGTTCTTGGTGCAGCGCCCCCACAGGCGAGCGGGGGAATAGGTTGGTTCAACAGGTTGACTCGACTGCACAGTGCAGTGTGAATGCAAACTCACCAGCTCAAATGTAAACAAAAGGTCATGAATATTGGTCCTGAACCGAACAGAGTCTACCAGACTATCTGGTGTGAAAACCACCTTAGATAGTGGACCAACCAGTTTGCTGGTGATAAGATGCTTTCTGGGGCCTACCCTCTCCCCCGTCGATTCCCCTGAAGGAGCCATAGCCAAAGTGGTTCAAGTTCATGCTCAATTATCCAGGTAAAAAAAATCCAACAAATTTCAGTCTGGTCATCTGGATGGTTTCTTTTTTTTGTCGAGACGTTTCGTCCATCATCACGGGACTTCATCTGTCCAAGGAGCCACAACAAACGGAGTCCTACAAGCAGTACACTCACATAGTGGACCAACCAGTTTGCTGGTGGGGCCTGCCCTTCTCCCCCGTTGACTCCCCTGAGGCAGCCACAGCCAAAGTGGTCCAAAACATCAAAGTTCATGCTCAATAATCCAGGTAAAAAAATCCAACAATCTTTCTTTGTTGAGACGTTTTGTCCTTCATCCAAAGGACTTCATCACTCCAAGGAGCCACAAAGAAACCGAGTCCCACAAACTGAGTCAACGGGGGTGAGGGTGGGCCCCAGAAACCATTGATTACCTGCAAACTGGTTGGTCCACTATGGGAGTGTGCTGCTGGTGGGACTGAGCTTGTTGTGGCTCCTCAGACTGATGAAGTCCTTTGGATGAAGGACAGAACATCTCAACAAAAAAAGAAACCATCCAGATGACCTGACTGAACTTTTTTGGATTTTTTTACCTGGATTATTGAGCATGACCTTTGATGTCACAAATGCTCTTATTTATGAATTAATTGGCATTAAGTTTGAGTATTCACAACTTATTTATCATCCATCCATCCATTATCTTAACCCGTTTATTCCATTTTGGGTCATGGGGGTCGCCGGTGCCCATGTCCAGCAATCACTGTGTGAGGGGCGGGGTACATCCTGGATGGGTCGCAAGTCCATCACAGGGCCACTTATTTATCATTGAGATGGTTATTTGTTGTAAGGAGACTCATTAAGTGTTATAATAGAGTTACAAGTTGTGAAAGATTTCCAAATATTGAGAATTATGCTGTAGTGTTGCTGGTGTTGGGTACATTTTAGTTGGGTTGATAAATAAACAACATTATTATCTCTTGATTTTTTTTTTTTAGTTGCACAACTCTTCAAAATGCTAATTTTGCGGAGGAAAGCCAAACTCTGGAGAGAACTGATTATTGTGACATTTACTGTAAGTAAACACACATAACAAGCTTAAGTTTTGGTCCAAGTCTGCAAAAAAGGTTTCTCGTGAGCCAAAACTTGATGAGAGGACACAAATCAAGAAACCTGCAAGTAGCTTCTTCAAAGACTCTTCAGCCCTGGTGTCCATGGGAAGAACCCAAGAGGAACAGCTGCGACGGCAGGCCATGGCTCCTCATGAAAGCTTTTGCCTGGAGGCGGGGAGGCCAACCACGTGACGGTGAAGAAAGTCAATTGTTCCCCAGTCTGAAAAGCAAAAATCCCAGGAGGAGCTGCACCATGGTGCGTGGGACATATCAAAATATTTGACAGACTTCAGCATTATGAAAAACTTTTTTTACCCCCTTCCTCCAGGGAGGAGGTGTTTTTTTGTTTTTCCGCTCGCCGCCGACCTGTCACACTCCCATCAGGCCCCTTGTCTGCCTCCGTGTCATTGTTTGAGCCCCGAGAGTTCAAAGCGGGCCCTTTAGGAGCCGCTCAGTGTGCGCTGACACCATGTAATGAAATTAGCGGTAGTTGCTGAACAGGTTTCAATCAGAGGGTCCGAGCCAAGACGTATCGCCTACTGTTAATGAATCACCTCTTTCACCAACTTATGGCAGACGGTCGAGGATATTGTTGCTGCTGTCACCACCCCATCACTCAGCCAGGTAGTCCCACCGAGTCTGGAATCGCGTTTTCTAAAAAGACCTGGCTGAGCGTGCAGCAACGGCGACACACAAAGACACCCTCCAAAGTCAAGTCTTACAATCAAAGGGTCAGTTTTACCCAAACTCTGAGGGGAAATGCTTTGTTACCTTTGTTGACGTCTGGCCACGTTGATAAAAATTATTTGGCTGAAGTTTGGAATTGATTTTATCTTTTAACATAATGTACCCGACTACATTTTCCACTTTGAAACTATTATTCTAACAACCCTAACCCTTACTCTCAACTAAATCGACATTTTGAGCTGTTAGTCCGAAGTCCCAAACATAAAAATTATATCTACAGTAGTCACTCGCTACTTCACGGTTAGATTTTTCCGGACTCGCTCTATCATGGTTTGTGGACATACAGTCCATAATATTGTACAAAAACAATAATAACAAATTGTACAGGACACATCTTGTCAACTTTAATATTACTCAAGTGATTGGGACAGTACTGGATAATACAGTAAAAAGTTAACGAAAAAATAAAATACTTAAAAAAGGCGCCACCATTTTGTAGTTTTCTCTCAGTAAGCCTACACTTTAGTCCTTTTAATAACAACTACATTTCCCAGAAGCCAACTGGGCCCTGCCCAGAGGTCCCATTTCATTTTGCAGAAAATCTAGGGGTAAAGTTTTGATCTGATCAGTGCCCAGCAGGTGCAGAGAAGCCACACAGAACCAACCAAACCGGACCAGAACTGGAGCAGAACCAGATCTCTAGACTAGACCTGTCATTTCTAACCCGAACCCGGAGCCCGGCCCTGCCCAACCTGGATTCAGACTAGGCCATAATAATGTGCTTAATGTGTGGGCCAGATCGGTATCGGGCTTTTTATTGCCTTGGGGATGCGTGTGGCCGACAATCCAATTATATGCCAACATGGCTTGCCATAAAATCACCAGCCACATGTGGCCATTTGACTACTGCCAGCGATCCATTCAGCCGCTGCACTCAGCCGCTGCACTCAGCCGCTGCACTCAGCCGCTGCACTCAGCCGCTGCACTCAGCCACTGCACTCAGCGGATGCACGCGGCTGATGACCCAAACAGTGATATTACAAAACATCTGACAAGAGCAGGGTCCAATGCAGGCAGAAACGGGGATTTAATGCGCTTTGATGGCTCCTCAGCTCTGATCTTCTGCCCCTTTTACTCAGCCACGCATCTGTCAACTGTTAATAACAGTCAGTGGTATAAGCAGTCAAAGCTTAATTAAAAATGTCGGGGAGTTGGGTTCAGACCTGTAATTACTGTTAATTCTTCGGATCGGGTGTGATTCAGAAATGATGGCTGCGGGCTGGGGCCAGGTTGGTTTGAATTATTTGGGCCCGAGTGTAACTCTACTCTCTACCCATCGGTGAATCTTGAGAGCTGGTAGCCGGCCCACGAGGACTTCCGAGCAGGGAAGCGCCGCCGTAGGTCGGGGTTCTGTTTCCATAGCTATCGGGACTTTTTTCATCCAGACTTGGAAGCTGGCCAACCATAAGTCTGGCTCCCTCCAAAATGCGCTTCGGCGCTCAAGAGCTTCACTGAATCGGACTAGAACCGGACCTCCAGAATCAGTGGTGAATCCGAGAACTCCTAGCTGTCCCACGAGGACCTCTGAGCAGGGATGTACTGGTGAGGAGAATTTAGTAGCTACATACAAGTATGTTGTTAAAATGAGCAGGTTTAAGAGTTCAGAACATTGATTGTGAGTTTCATCGCTGCAGGTTATGTCTGCAGAAACAAACAGAGTCGGACCGGAACCGAGAGCTGCTCCTGTTCTGCAGCGCGAGTAAGTAAAATTTAGTAGCTACATATACAGTACTGTATTTATGTTGTTAAAATGACGTAGGTTGAACAGTTTAGAACATTGTAAGAGTGTGGGGTTTCTAAAGCCTTAGGATATATATAAACACTAAAATAAATATAACATCGCTACTTTGCAGATTTTCATTTAAAACCGAACCACGAAAGTAGCGAGGGACTACTGTACAAATAAAAATAATTTTGTAGTGAGTGATTTGAGAAAACAAGAAATTGAACATAAGGATTTAAAGTTTAATTGATCTTTAAAATGAGTAAAATTTAGCCTTTATTTATTTTTAAGGAGAGTGGAGACGAACCTGTGAGGAGCAGAAACCGTGACTAAGGGCTCAGGATTTGATTTGATTTTTTTCTGCATGCAAAATACATTTCAATCAGCTTTTGTCTGCCCACACACACACAGTGCACCATGGCAGCTGTATAATTTAAATGTAAATGGTATTGCAGGTTTCACTTCCTTAGTCGGTGGCTTTAGGACGAGTCGCTCACAAATGCAGACTGGCAGGTACTAAACGGTAAACGTGTGGAATTCCTCTTTAAAATGCAAATTTCGGCTTGAATGGAGGCACTTGCTGTATATGCATGAGTGCTTGTGTTTGCATCCGCGGCTCTTTAAATGAACTGCCAGCTTTCAACGCGATTATTCTTTGTGACCTTTTTAAAAGCTTCGACATAACGCGCAGGATTTACCTCATTATGGACCGACGTCATGCTTTTGTTTTCCGACGAGCGAGGATCACAGGAACGCAGGAAGAGGAGGCGCGTTTTTGTCTCGCGTCACGCTTACAAATTCGGCTCGTTTCTCCGGCCTCCGCGTATGGCCGAAGCGCGCGTCCGCGGCACAAACCCCCCGCCGCTTTCCCGGCGAGCAGGCGAACATCTTGAGCGAACGCGGGGCCCGAGCCTCCTTTTGGCTGACGTCCAAACTCTGCCTGGTGTCTTCTGGGAGAACAAGAGGAGAAATGGAACAACTGGTTTTAATGAAACAATTACAAGACGCTAATTATTATGTTAATGTTTTGCTACTATCATCAGCCGCCGCTAACAGCCTCGTGCACCTAGAGGTTCAGAGCCTGCCGTGTGTGTGTGCGTTTCCTTTCAGCTTCCTGGGAAGATAGACGTTTCTCAGTAGGAAGCGTCGTGCACAGAAGGAATGTGTTGAAATGTTAAAAAAAGGGCCCACAAAGCACCGGCTGTTGTCACTGAACGTCAGGTACATTAATTCCCATAATGCCCAGTGCAAATAAATTAGCAGCAGGATTGCCGGTGACTCAAAGCCATCACTTTTAGGTGTGTGTGTGTGGGGGGGTGGTGTTTGTGAGGGGGTTCAGGAGACAGGCCTGCAGGCGAGCGCGCACAAATAAGCACATGCATCACACAGACACATGGACACACACATGTAAACACATGCATCACGGGCGCGCTCTCCCTCCACACTCATGACGAGCAGCAGCTGTACGTGTGATGCGCTTCAAAGGATGGTTCTGGCGCCACGTAGCCGCTGAAGGCCATTATGCGCTAAATAAATGCACATACGTTTCAAACCTGCAGAGATCCTGAAAATCTAGAAGGGTTATTCAAATAAGGCGTCTGTATTGTTTCCACTGCGGTGGTGCTGGGTGCATGGGATTTTAGTCTTTTACGGTAGACCTTAAAGTTTTGGCCCGTTTCTGCGTTCGATTGTCTGTTTGTTGGCGAAACATGGCACATCCACTGCATCGCAATGCAGAGGAGTGCATTCAGATAAACTAAATATCCTTTCATCATCTCTTTACTCAAATAAGCCACTCTGAGGACACGAGAAGATTTTTCAACTCGGTTTACTTGCGTGGGGGCAGAGTTCAAAACGGGCTTGCACGGATGTTACATTGAAGTCATAAGGTCTGCCCATGGACGGTATAAAGAAGTGCCTTTTTATAATGCTCATCAGAAAGAGACGAGGCCAAGACGACCTCTGCTTCCCAGCTTACAGATGACGAAGGAGACGCACAAGCACTCCCTAACTCACTTTACTTTAGTTTAACATTAGTTACTAATAAACATCCATAATCTTTAGCTAACAATTTGTTAGGCTGCTTTCACAGAGATGTGCCACACTGGCTGAATTCAATTCAGTTTATGTTGCGCCAAGTCACAACAGAAGTCGTCTCAGTGCACTGTATAAAAACATTCACATACATACAAAAGCCAGTTATTAAGTTATCTAAGAATTTTCACTTCGTCGCAGTCGCCCATCCTGAGCAAGCGCAGTGGCGACAGTGGAAAGGAAAAAGAAGAAACCTCCAGCAGGACCAGGCTCAGGATGAGCAGCCATCTGCTTCCACTGGCTGGGGTTTGAGAGGAACAGGAAGGAGAAACAAACACAGAATGCCAGGTTCAATACTTTCTATAGGAGGAAAGACAAAAACAAACAAACAAAAAAACACGTTAAGAAATAAATAATTACAAATACAAACGACTCATTTGAGGAAATGTGGCCAATGTGTCTTCCAGTAGTCTAACCATAAGCATAACTAAGGGATCGATCAGGAACCCAAGCCAACCCTAACTATAGGATTTATCAAAAAGGAACGACTTAAGCCTAATCTTAAAACTGGACAATGTGTCAGCCTTACGGACAGAAAATGGAAGTTGGTTCCACAAGGGACGAGCCTGATAACTGAAAGCTCTGCCTCCCATTCTGCTTTTGTAATCTCTAGGAACCACAAGTAAACCTGCAGTCATACCAAAAACTACAAATATTTAATATTCAAATCCCTGAGAGACAGGGGACATCAGCGTATCACATGTTTAAACAAGAAACAACAATACTATTTCCAGTAAATGACATCGTACCTGAAGCTAAACTACTACCATCATGGGTGATAGTGTAATTGTGTCTGGTATATATGTGTGTAATCATTGGATGTACATCTACAAGTGTAGAACTTTTGGACTTAATCCAATTCAAAAGAGCTGCCAAAGCTGAGTCATATTAGCAAACACACTTCTATAATTTATGAAATCTTACAAATATTGAGCTAAAACATGGTGTAGTAGTAGCTGAGAGTCATTCACAACTCATAATCTGAGTGCCAGCAGATGACATGAATCCTTCATTTAAAACTGGCATGCAAGGCAGCAGGAGACATGCATCCTTTCAAGAAGTGCCGTTTTTATTTATTAAATATTCATTATGTGTTGTCTTTGTTTCGATGTACATTTCAGTCAAATTATTTGAAACAAACATTGCGGTTTTTGTTTGGATACTTTTTTGGCCCCTTTTTCTTAATTTCTTAGTAGACTTCTTTTAGTTTGTGAGTTTATAAAGTTTTGATGTTTTCAGGATATAACGGACAGTTCAGATTTGTTGAATAAGATGGAGCAACATTTACTGTATTTTTTATTTGTTTTCAGTGGGGATTTGTTTTACTGCCTAAAACATAAAAAATGGAACCGTGTTTCGCATTTGCTTCTGTTTTTCTATTATTCTGAACCGTGACCTCCTCTACATGGATTCTACATGGATTTCAAAATTCTTATGAAATGTCCTTTTTTAGTAGATGACCTGTACAGTTTGATGTTAATGACTTATTACATAAAATCTAATGTTTAGGCAACTTTCTATCCAGCAGTAATGAATGAGATTGGGAAAAAAACAACAACATTTAAATTCCCAAAATTGAATTTTTCAACGTTATCTCCTGCTTCACTTAAGTTTTAAAGAGTGCAAATCAAGATTATTACATGGCAATCTTGTTCTAAACTGTATAATCCAGTGAATTTTAGACACAACTTGATGTCCAGTGTTTAAAACCGTAATAAAATGTTGGTTAATTACAAAGTCAGCTTAGAAATCTGAAAAAAATACACCAAAGTTCATGCGCGATAATCCAGGTACAAATCCAACAAGTTCTGTGAGGTCATCTGGACGGATTCTTTCTTTTTTACTAGACGTTTTGTCCTTCATCCAAAGGACTTCTTCACTTTGGTGTTTTGAACCAATTTGGCATGACTGCATCAGACGAGTTGACAGGGGAGAGAGCGGGCCCCAGAAAGCATCTTATCACAAGCAAACTTATTTTTTTTTTCCCCACTATGGGAGTGGGAGTGATACTCCTGTTTGATTGTGGCTCCTCAGACTGAAGTAGTCCTTTGGATGAAGGACGAAACATCTCAGCAACAACAACAACAACCAAAAAAAGAAACTGTTCAGATAACCTGGCTAAACATTGTTGAAAAACAAATACAATTTTCTTTGGCAGAAACCAGACACTTTGATTAATTTCTTTAGTCTAAACTGAAATAAATACCTCGAGTGGCACTTAACAAATGTAAACAATAAACACCCAAACAACTCTGACAGCTTCGCAACAAATGCGCTAAAACTCCGTTTCCCCGCAGTGTTTTTGTGTCCCTGAACGTGCTGCCAGATGACCTGACACACACGAACACGCCGCTGTGGCACCGCAGCTGCCTGCTCTCCACTCCGTCTCTCAGCGAGGAGACACGGGAGGCAATAAGAGGCTCATCGGCCAAAAACGGGATGAGGAGGAGGCCTAGTGTGTGTGTGCGCGCGCGTGTGTGTGTGTGGCTAGTTAGATACCACCGGCGGGGATTTGACGTTTACTGTTTTTTGACAAACCTCTGACGAGCAGCTCCCGCAGATCATTATCAAAGCATTTCTGTCGGGATAATCGAGATGAATGCTTCCGAACATAAGCGCGATCATTTTTGTGGAGCAACTCTCAAGGATCCAGCTCAGGAGGGGTGCAGGGCGTGTTGGGGGGAGTTAACACATACATTTCCATTTTTCTCAAAGACAGATTTGTTGGCAGCGCCAATATAAGGCGACACCCTAGTGCTGACAATGTTCCTGTCAACTTATTGAATCTTCGACGGGAAAAAAGGGGGCAATCTCAGAGGCGTATTGCAATCTAAAAACATTGATAAATAAATACCGGGGGTATGAATACGTTTGTTTGTTTGTTTGTACTGGGTGTCGATTTAATCCCAGCTCGCCTTAGAAACATCCCCATAGACTGATTGGTGTCGTGCGCTGCAATTAACTCTGCGAGCGCCATCTATAAATCAACTTCCTGAACTCGGCGTGGAGGAGATGATGTTTGGGAAATTAGCACCATCCGCTGCTCGGCAAAAAAAAAAAAAAAAAAAAAGAAGAGGATGGAGGGCTGATTTTCAAAGTAACGGCCCCTCTAATATCTGATATTCACAAGTTTTGGAAAATCACGTTGATTCTTTGAGGCGCCGTGGGGGAGGACGCGCTTTCATTTTCTTTCCAGTGGCGAGCACGCTTTTTAAAAGAATATATTTTTTTATCGTAACTGATCGTCTGTTTGGTTGGTATTGAGGCGCCGCCGCCTCCCTCGTATCTGCGCCGTACGCCTTCGCGGCGTTATGAGCCATGAGTCGCTGTCACTGCTGTCAGCTTGAGGAGCATTTAGGTCAATTATCATTCCATTCACCATCTACTTAGATTAGGAAAAGCACTTATTTGCCCGTGCGGTCCGAGCAGAAGAATACTTCTCTGTCTGAGGCTGGTGTATCAAGAGGATGCTTTATTGCTTTACTTATTCATGTTTCATTTACCATTCCTTGTGTGAATATGTATTCAGATACAGACACATTTGTTTGTACCCTTTTGCTAAAGAAAGAAAGAAAAAAACCCCACAATGGTCAATGAAATAACATAACTAATGAAAGTAATAATAAGAAAATAAAAGTCTACTCAAAATTAACTAATGGAAATTGGTCAACACTTTAAAGTGTGGTTCAACAGATTAAAAAAGAACGAAACAACAGATACGATTGGTACCCCTACAAAAGATCGAAATTTAACCAGAGGGACATGTTATCTGACTAAGGTGTGGCTTGAAATCAGCATCTCAGGTGTCTTCAGTCTGTAATCAGTCTGCTTATTAAAAGGGTGAAAAGTACGGTAGTCACAGTGCTGTTTGGTATCATGGTATGTACTACACTGAACATGGACAGAAAGCTGAGGACGGAGTTGTCTCAAGAGCTTAGAAACAAAAATAATGACATAATGTTAAAGGTAAAGTCGATAAGGCCATCTCCAAGCAGCTTGATATTCCTCTGACTACAGATTATTTAGAAGTTTAGAAGTCTGAAGACAACCTCCCTGGACGTGTCCACAGGAGGAAAACCAACGACAAATTGAGCACACATTAAAAGAGCCCAGAACAACTTCTAAAGAGATTAAAGAACTATGCCGCTCAATGTGGCTGCATGTTGGAGTAGCTCTGTTACTTGCATTGTGGGATGTTGCTTTTGAAACATTCATTCCTCTTCCAAGGTGGTTTTTACAATTGGGAGCAGCTGATTAACATCTCAAAAGCTCAAACGATACCTCAGCTACAGCCCCAAATCACAAATGAGTTAAAAAGGAGGCACTGTGGATGCATCCCCGTCTACCTGGTGGCGTTGCTTGAGACCTGACTACCGAGATCCTGGAGCTGGTGGGAAACATGACTCGTGACTACAAGAAGACCAGGATCATCCCCTGAACACCTGCAGCTAGCCGTCTGCATTAAAGAGAAGTCAACAGGCTGCTGGGAAGAGTGCCCATTGCTCAGGGAGGAATCTGCCTAAGATTCAGGTGGTCAAGAAGACAGAAAAATCCACTAAGTGCAAGTAGACAGATCAACATCTTAAGCCAGTTTCTTCAGATCTGCTCTAAGATGGACCGCTACAAGAGATCCTCCCTGCCCACAGCCATCAGCATCTATAACAACTACAATGAAACCAGGATGATGAGCTACAACAAATTCCCCTTTGGGATTAATAAAGTATATTTGAATTGAAATGAACAGAAAGAAAAGAAGACTGTACCTACAATGAAACATGGAGGCGGCTCTGTGTCTTGAATCTGTGCAGAGGGCAGTGAAACGTCAAGACTATCGAGGACTTCTGGAGTGAAATGTACTTCTCAGCATCAGAAACTTGGTCTTAGTTGAAGGTCATGAGTCCTCCAACAGGATGGTGGCCCCAAACACACAGCTGAAAACACTAAGAATGGATCAGAACCAAACATTGGACTGTGTTGAAGTAGCCTGTGTTCTGAGCCCTGATCTAAATCTTGTTGAACATCTGTGGGAGGAGTTGAAACATGGAGCCTGGAGAAGGAACCATTCAGACCTGAGACAGCTGGAGCAGCAAAATACCTGAAGACAGGTGCAGAGATCTCAGAGAGTTCCAGAAATCACTTGATTGCAGGGATTGACTCAAAAGGTTGTTAACCATTTTGGGCAGGTTGTCCTTGCACTGGTTCAGTGAGTAGTAAGTGGCCATTTTGCCTATAACATTTGATTGTTATGTAAGGATGATTGATTGTTTTAGACAGATGGTCTGCCATTTTGCATGTGTAAAGCCAGGCTGCCAGGGAACTCCACAGCAGACTGGTTTGAAACACGCCAACAAGGTGTTACTTAATACAATAGATCCTGTTGGAAGAGCTCAAGACTGATGAAGTCTTTCAGATGAAAGACGAAACGCTTTTTTTTCCGAAAAAGAAACTGTCCAGATGACACAATTTTACTTTTTTGTGACTGTGCAACATAACATCAAGTTAAGGTTAGCGTAGTTCTTGTCGAGGCAAGTTTCATTAGTCTCTTTTTCATAAATACCATATTTTTCAGACTATAAGGTGCACTTAAAACCCTTTAATTCTCTCAAAAATCGACGAGCCTTATAATCAGGTGCGCCTTATGTATTAACTCTGGTTGTACTTACTGACCTCAAAACAATTTTATGTGGTTATTGTGAATAAGTTGAATAAAGTTGGACTTATTTGACTGTTTCGTTTCACTTAACGCGCCTTATAAACCGGTGCGCCTTCTGTATGGAAACAGACCTGTTCATTGATATTGCGCCTTATGATCCGGTGCGCCTTATAGTTCGAAAAATACGGCAATCGTGGGGGAAAAAAAAATCTGAAACAACGACCGAGTTTCATTAGTTGTTTTTATTTGTTTGTTTTTCTTGTATTGTATTCGTTAGTTTCAGGTAGTTCCAGTGATCTGTGTGGGTTTTTATCATTAATAAAAGGATCTCATCTGTATGCACAGTTTGTGTTTGATTGCCTACAAGAGCAGCAAATATGCCTGTTTAACTCTCTTTTCCTTACTTTTACAAATGTCTCATTTTTAAGACCTATCCATGGGAGAGCGTGTAACCTTTCTAACCCCCTAAAAAAACAACAACAAATGGAGTAACTCCCCCCTTCCTGAAAATATTCAATGCTCTCTTTGAATAGTTAAACACAGCATCGGGACAGTCAGCGTTGAGAAATTAGCAGAACTATCCGGGCCATTGACAGACTTCCCCTCTGGTCAAATGAGCTGTGTTTGGTGAGTCCACCCCCCCCCCCCCCCCAACCACCACCACCACCCCAACCACTCTGGTTTCTTTGGCTTGCCATAGATAACCAGCAGGGAGGAGAAGATAAATTTGGATGAGAGTGGGCATTTAGACAAGAGTGTCTGTGGTGTTGGACTCTACCCTGAAAGGGGATTTATGGAGTTGTAGAACTCACAAAAATCTGCACTTCATTTATATTTTATTTGAAATTAAAGACTCTAGCATTTTGCCTCATCTGGATCAGTAGAACTTTTTTTTTTTTTTTTCAAACTATAGACCTATAATCATCCTTAGGACTTCAGTGGTTCATATTGAAAGAACTAAAGCATATTTTGCTTGTGGTTGAGAAGACTTTTGCTTTGTCCTGCTTATATTTTTTTGCAGATAAACTACTTTTGCAAACTTTGTTCTGTTTTACACATTCATAAATAAATTTTAAAAAGTTTCGTTCAGTTAAGTTGACCTCAAATTGACCTAATTTCCTTAATGAAAGGTTACAATTGAATAGTTTTCATTTGATACTATTTCTATCTTACCATGTGATTCTCGATCTGCCATTGTGTATCTGTTCTTCTCAAACCCAGCCGGTCAAAGCAGATGATCGCTCGTCCTGAGCCTGGTTCTGCTAAAGGTTTCTTCCTCATTAGGGAGTATTTTCTTTCCACTGTCACCTTCATGCTTGCTCAAAATGAGAGTTCTGCAATGGAGCAGTCTGCTCCTCAGATAAATAATGTTAAATTAATATTTTTAAATATGAATGTTTCTCTTCAGTGCCCTGAGATGACTTCTGTTGTGACTGGGCGCTATATAAATAAACTGAATTGAATTAAGTGTGCCACGACTTTTGGATGTTTTAACTTTTGTACTTTTCTGAATATTTAACTTGATTTTAAATAAAATTCCCCTTAAAAAAAATTACATCTCTTCAAATCTTTTCACTTCATTCAAAAATGTTGTTTTCTTTCAAATCTGCATCAGTGCACTTGGTTTAGATTTGTCTTTTTATTCTTCAGCGTTCATGCACAACAATCCAGGTAGAAAATCCAACAAAGTTCAGTCAGGTCATCTGGACGGTTTATTTGTTGAGACGTTTCGTCCTTCATCCAAAGGACTTCATCAGTCCGAGGAGCCACAAACAAATTCAGTCCCACAAGTAGCGCACTCGCATAGCAGGCCAACCAGTTTGCTTGTGATACGATGGTTTCTGGAGCCCGCCCTCTCCCCCATCAACTCCTCTGAGACCTGAGTAGCCAAAGTGGTTCAAAACATCTAAGTTCATGCTCACTAATCCAGGTAATAATCCAACAAAGTTCAATCAGGTCTACATAGATTGGTCTAAGTCTAGATAGGATTGATTAAGTCCTTAGGATGAAGGACAAAACATCTCAACAACAAAAAAAGAAACTGTCCAGATGACCTGACTGAACATTGTTGGGTTTATACCTGGATTAATGAGCATGAACTTTGGTGAAAAATTGTCATGCTTAGTTTTTCGAACATGCACATATGTCCTGCAACATGAGATAACAAAACTGAGAACACTGGATAACTTTGCAAGACATTTTCGAAACTCCTTCAAGAAATATCCTGATGCGTGCTCAATAATCCAGGTAGAAAAATCTAAAAAAGTTCAATCTGGTCCTCTGGACATTCAAAAAATAATAAATTGTAGAAACTTTTCGTCTTTCATCCGATAGACTTCTTCAGTCTGAGGTGCTGAGCTATAAGACTGAGCTGAATACAGCACCTCAGACTGAAGAAGTCTTTCGGATGAAAGATGAAACATTTCTACAAATTTTTTTTTTTTATTGTTTTTTGAATATCCAGAGGACCAGATTTAACTTTTTTAGATCCTTCAAGAAAGTTGTTTGCAACTTGTTGCCAACAGGCACAGCCCACTGAGAAACAGGTTTTAATCCAGTTTTTGTTTGTTACATTGAGTGCATGAAGAATCTTGCCTTTTGGCAGCACGACGGCTCAGTGGTTAGCACTGTTGCCTCACAGCAAGAAGGTCTTGGGTTCAATACCCGGTTGGACCTGGAGTCTTTGTGTGGAGTTTGCATGTCCTTCTTGCACTTGCGTGGGTTTTCTCCGGGTACTCCGGTTTCCTCCCACAGACCAAAAACATGTTAGGCTGCTTCAGGCCCAGGCCTCCCTTGCAAAAGAGATCTGTGATCTCAATGAGATTTGCCTGGTTAAATAAAGGTTAATAAATTCATCCGAAGGACTTCTTCAGTCTGAGGAGCCCACCAAACCAAACTGAATCCCACACTCCCAGAGAGGGGAAAAACAGTTTGTTGGTGATAAGATGGCCTCCGGGGCCCACCCTCTCCCCCGTCAACTCCTCTAAGGCAACTTCAGACTGAAGAAGTCCTGCGGATGAAGGATGAAACATCTCCGCAACAAAAGAAACCATCCAGACTACCTGATTGAACTTTGTTGGAATTACAATTTTTCTTTCCAAATTGATCTTTCCCAGGTTTCTGTCTCAAACTCTTCTCACTCTGGTTTTCGTGCCAAAAATGTTTTAACAACTTTGGGAAGATTTGACGACAAATTAAACCAAAATTTAACACTATTAAGACATAAAAAAAAAAAAAGAATATGAATTACAGCAAAATTTAGACATAATTAAGACATTGTGGCTAAATTACAATAAATGATATGAAGGAATGTCACAGTTACAGGCGCATCCATCCATCCAACCATTATCTTTACCCGCTTCTTCCTTTTTTGGGTCGTGGAGGTCACTGGTGCCCATATCCAGCGGTCACTGTGCACGAGGCGAGGGGCACCCTGGACAGGTCTCCAGTCCATCACAGGGACACATAGAGACAAATGAGACAACCATTCACCATCTCTCTCACACCTAGGGACAATTTAGAGTCAACAATCAGCCTAACATGCATGTTTTTGGTTTGTGGGAGGAAACCGGAGTACCTGGAGAAAACCAAAGCATGCACGGAGAGAACATGCAAACTCCACCCAGAAAGGCCCCCAGACCAGGATTTGAACCAAGGACCTGCTCGCTGAGAGGCAGCAACTCTACCAACTGTGCCACCGTGCTGCCTAATTACAGATGCATCTCAAAAAATTAGAACATCGTGAAAAGTTTTTTTTTTGTCAATCATTTTAGAAAGTAAAACTTATTATATAGATTTATTACATAGAGTGAAATATTTCAAGCCTTTATGTCTTGTCATTTTGAGGATTATGACCTACAGATAATGGAAAAACCAAAATCCAGTGTCTCAGAAAATGAGAATATTCCACAGCCAGCTTCTGGTACGTCTGTCAGTGTGGGCAGGAGACAAGTCCTGCTGGAAAATGTTAACATCATCTCCACGAAGCTCATCAGCAGAAGGAAGCAAGAAGTCTAAAATGTCCTGCTAGATGCTGCGCTGACTGTGGACTTCAGAAAACTCAGTGAACCAGCACCAGCAGAGGACATGGACCCAAACCATCACTGACTGTGGAAACTTCTCTTTGGACTTGAAGCAACATTAATTCTGGGCCTCTCTGCTCTTCCTCCAGACTCTGAGACCTTGATTTATAAATTATTTAAAAAAATGACTTTAATCTGAAAGAGGACTACCAGAACAAAGTGGAAAGAGCGGAAATGAACAAACAAAAAAAAGTGGAATTAGCTGAAAAGACTAAAAAATAGCATTAAACAGCTAAATATTAGCTGAAATAACTGAAACTAGCAGAAATAAGCTGAAAGGAGCATAACAAGCTGAAACTGGTAGAAATAATCAGGCAGAAGTTACCACAAAAAACTTGAATTTACCTGAAAACAGCTTAGCTACAAAATGCTAACAAGCTAGCTGAAAAGATAGAACAAACTTAAAAGACAAGAAACCAGAAAGAACACCTTTGCCCATTTAGGCTGAAAGAAGCAGAAATGAGGACAAAAAAGTGGAAATTATCTGAAAAAAACAAACAGAAATGAGCAAAAATAAACTGCTGAAATGTAGCTAATAAAGCAGAAAGAAGCTTAAATTACCAGTGGAGAGAGCAATTTTTGCTAAATTAGGCTGAATTTTTTTTAAATGAGCACCAAAAATGTGGAATTAGCTGAAAAAGCTAAAATTTGCATAAAAACATCTAAATAGTAGCTGAAATTGCAGAAAGAGCTGAAACTTGCAGAAATGAGTTATATGGAGCATCACAAGCTGAAATTAGCAGAACGAAGTTAGAAGAAGCACAAAAATGTTTTGGTTAACAAAAAGAATTTGAAAGAAGCACAAAACAGCTTAACTTAGCTGAAAGCAGCTAAAAAAAAAAAGTTAACATTTGCACAAGGAAGCTGAAAGAAGCTGAAGCAGAACAAAATGTGAAAGGAGCTGTAAAAGGTTGTAAACACATCTAAAGATTTGAAGGATGTAAAATGAGCTCAATTTTCTAGAGACAAAAGGGGCAGAAAAGGCTAAATATTTCAAAAAGCTAAAGTTGCACCAATACCAAAAGTCATAGCAGCTTGAAGAGCTTAACGTTTTGATTTACGATTTGATGAAATAGCGCAAAAACCGTGGAACAAGAAAAATACTGAAAAATGTAAAGAAAAATGTATCACAATAGTGTGAATGAACATTCACACTATTATTCTGCTCTAAATTACATTATCTGCTTTGCTGATGCTTGTTTTTATTTCAGCCTATTTCTTTTATTTGTGAAAAAACTTTAACACAGACTGGTATTATTTGAAGGTTGGAACATGTTGGTGTCAGAATCTGGATAAGCTCATCACGAAGGATTGAACTCATTTGACTGTTCTGGATGAGTTGGTCCATTTTCCACCGTTCGTATTTGGAAGTCTTTCTGTTTCCCAGTGAAACCCGAATTTGGGGATTTCTTAAAGTCAAAAAAATAAAATAAAGTACAGGTGCTTTGGTATTCTCTGCTGCCTCGCTTCTGAACCATTTACGATTGCCCTGACCCGCTGGCACTCACTCGGCCCCTCGTGGTCCGCCACCGGCGTCGGGGGAGATCCTGATCCAGAGAAGCCATGGCTGCTCCTCAAACCCGCCAGCAGATGCTCCCTTCTCCCCCTGCCTCGCCAGCCGGCACCGTGCCGCTCCCGACATGCCTGCGTGTCGGTCTTCATCTGTCCATTCGTCCATCCATCTGTCCATCAACCAGCAGAGGCCTCGGTTATAAAAGTGCATCACGGGAGGATTGAGGCATTTGTTGCCTCGTAGAGCTTACTGGACGAATGCTATCTAAAGCAGGAGGGACATTGTTTATTAAAGACAATATGTTCCATGAATCATTGACCGAGTGACGCGGTTCAGGGCTGGCTGATGAATGATTGATGGAAATATGTGACAGCTCTGAGCCTTTTTCCCCCATTTCAGGATATTTTTAGACGCCAATTGTGCAAATCGATAAATCCTGAACAGGACTGACTCATACATTTTAAATAAAAGTTCTGATTTTATTTAAGTAATTAATTCTAACGGTACCTGATCTAAGTGATTTTAGCCACTTTAGGCCAATATAATTTTAAAACAGTCCTAACTCTGAAGTAGATCTAATTAATCCCCTGCTAACTTTTGAGTAGCTATAACTGTAAAAGAAGTTTTGGGAAAAGTAGATCTCTCATCGGCTTTCTCATTTTTTTCTTCGACTCGCACCGAATTCTGTTTATCAATTGACATTTTTCGCAATTTTTTTATGTTTGTTTACAATACAGAAAACATGGTGATGTCATTAATTTGTTTTAAAACAAATTTTTAAATCTGCTTAAGCAAACTGGCTTTGTTTTGAGCTTCTTATGCTAATTTTAATTTAGCTGTGCCTTTTGCCACATTTAGCTTATAGCTACTCTTTTGATACTTGTAGCTTTGAGCTGTCCTTTGTCTATTTTTAACCATTTGAATTAAGCCCAACAAAGTTCAGTCAGGTCATCCGGATGGTTACTTTTTTTTTGTTTTGTCGAGATGTTTCATCTTTCATCCAAAGGACTTCTTCAGTCTGAGGAGACATCAAACTGAGTCCCACAAGCAGCACCCCCTCAAAGTGGACCAACCAGTTTGCTGGTGATAAGATGGTTTCTGGGGCCTGCCCTTTCCACTGTCGACTCATCTGAGGGAGCCGGAGCTAAAGTGGTTCAAAACATCGAAGTTCATGCGCAAAGTCACTTTTTTAAAATTTATTTATTTATTCATTCAATTAAAATAAACAAAATAAATCCCTTAAAAAGAAAAAAAAATGAATGAAACGAGTGCAGAAAGAAGAAAAGATTCTTATAACATCTGCCCATTTAAAAAAATATAAAATAACTACAAACAACTTAGAATTGAACAATTTCCAAAGTGAAAACAAAAAACATCAGGCATCCTTCGCATGGTACCATACTTTACTAACAATTTTAACTTAATCATCTTTTTAAACATATAAATAGTTTTAGAAATTTTTATAGTGATATTAAGGCAATTCCATAATCTATTCCCTGAATTATAACGCAGCTCCTTCAGACTAGTTCTAAATGGAGGTTTTACAAATATTTCCATTCCTTTAAGGTTATAATGACTTTCTTTTTTAACAAATTTTAATTGAATATTTGGGGGTCATTTTTTTATGAGCTTTATGCATGGCTTGTAAAATACTATATTCAACCAAATCATAAAATTTTAATAATTTCGACTGATGAAATAATATATTTGTTGAGTGACCATAGCACTTCCTACTAATAATTCTTATAGCCCTTTTTTGTGAAATAAAATAGGATTTGTAATTGTTTTGCATGCTTTTCTCCAAACTTCAATACAATAGATTAAATATGGAACAA
Source organism: Nematolebias whitei (assembly GCF_014905685.2). Taxonomy (NCBI): domain Eukaryota; kingdom Metazoa; phylum Chordata; class Actinopteri; order Cyprinodontiformes; family Rivulidae; genus Nematolebias; species Nematolebias whitei. The sequence goes on from NC_056520.1 coordinate 14,811,604, forward strand.
TTATTACATTATACAATATATACAAAGCTTTGTCATTCAAAAACTTTTACTTTATACAATAATGCAATTGATTTTATTATGTTTTATTCTCAAGTAATTTACATGAGATTTTCATGTCAGCTTCTCATCAATACGACTCCCAAAATTTTTATTTCATTAACTCTATGAATTTCAATACTGTCAATTTTAAATGGGACTTCGATATTTTTCTTTCTATTGCTAAATATCACATAGGTTTTTTACTCCAAATTTAATGATAACGTATTAAGTTAGAACCAAGTTAGCATTTTTACGAATTCTGCCTGTACCCTCTCCAACATCCGTTCAGTATCTTCACCCGAACGAAAAAAAAAGTGGTATCATCTGCAAATAAAACACACATCAAAAGCCCTGACACATCAACCAGATCATTCACATACAAAATAAACATTGGTCCCAACACAGAGCCCTGAGGAACTCCAAACTTTGATTGTTATGTGCTGCTTTTTATCCGTGCTGCTGATCTCATGCTGCTGATTATTTCATGCTGCTGTAATCATTCGTATCCATCTGCACACACACTCGTTTGGGCTACTGCTGTTATGCCATATTGTTTTACATTATTAGTGTTTAGCATATATCTTAGTTTATATCTTAGATCGTTATTACAGTTTCTTTTGCTATTGTTCGGTGTAACTGGGACTGTGTCTACATAATTTTGTAGTGAAATGACAATAAACCCACTTGAACTTGAATAATCCAGGTAGAAAATGATGATTAAGTCCTTTGGATGAAGGATGAAACGTCTCAACAACAATAAAAAAAAAAAAAAAAGAAACCATTCAGATGACCTGACTGAACTTTGTTAGATTTTCTACTTGGATTATCGAGCATGAACTTTGACGTTTGAATTAAGGTTATGCTTCAAAAATAAATGCAAGTCAATATAATGCTCCATTAAAGATAGACATACAAGCCTGTTAGCTAAATATCTCATGATGTAGCCAACAGATTTTAATGCAAGCTCTCAGAAATTCACTTTTGCAACTTTTGAAGTCGACCTGATTCAAGGCTGCCACCACAGCTAATCAACCTTAACAAACAAAAACTGATATTTGACTAATTTTTGTGGGTATTGAGCTAATATTCGGCATAGTAGTAGCTGAGAGTCATCCCCAACACATATTCCGAGTACAACTGCGCAAGAATTTTCTTTAAAACATCAGTAATAACTGTTGGAGTCAACCCTGTTAGCAAAATAAATAATGACCTACTGTACAGATTTTAATGAAACTTTCAGAAAGTGACTAGCAAACACAAAAATGAGTGAAAATCAGTCACTTTTACAAATATTTATCAAAGCATTGGTGTAGTAGTAGCTGAGACTCATCCCCAACATATCCTCCGAGTGCCAACAGATCAAACAAGATATTTAGTTCAAACTTTGGCAAAAACAAAATGCAAGATTTATTTCTGTTTACTTATCTTTATAGTTTTGTCGCACAAACTTTGTTTTCCGTGGCTCCATGTTTCATCAGCTTGTGACTAATAGCAGCAAACCAGTCATTCCTATGTGCACTGAGCGCTCCCAAATACTGTCACAGATTTTACAAACAGGAAACTTTCTCGACAGCACACTTGTTAATGCATAAATCACACCAATAATGGCACAAACTTAGTTTGTCTTGTGTGCGGGTTTTCTTCCAGGGGCTAATGAACTCTGGAAGGGGCCACCGGCCATCTGTGGTCTCACGTTCGTGTGTGTTTACGCGCGAGCTGTGGTCCGGTGTCCACTGGGGACACTCGGCTGCTGCCCCATTTTTCTCACTCCCATGTCGGACCGGGACCATCTGATGGGATCGAGAGGGGGGTGGGGTGGGGGACTGCTAAAGACCAGTGTCACATCTCTATATTTGGCTGTGGCTGCTGTTGCTGCCAGGGCCCAGCACTGCAGTTGTTTTCCAAAATTCATGGGGGCAATCGATGATAATGAGGAAGGACATTTTAATTAGGACCATCGCAACCTGGGCGAGGCACGCTGGCTCGCTCTGCAGGGGGGCGAAAATCTGAGCGGGAGGGTGTCTGGTCGCCATCGCACCTCCTTCTGAGAGGGTGAAAGTCTCGCCGCATTTTTAAGGGGAAAATTAAACCAAATCGAAACAAAGCTTTTCTTTGATACAAACTTTACTGGCAGTTCTAGTTTAAAGTTGAACAAATCGCAGCCGAGTCATAGTTTAGTTACACAAGCACTAGATTAAATGAGCCGAACCTGCTGAGTGGAAACTTTCCGGTTCGACTGCTACGCACTGACCTAACTGGAGAGGTTTCACTCAGGCATCAGTAAAGGTTATAGCAGCAGCATTTCACGCATCACAGCTGGATTTTTAACCCAGTTACGGATTTGTGACATTAAACACCGGTCACTCAAAACAACTGGGTTTTCAACTAAACATTTTTATCACCTGCTGCCAAAAAGCAAAGGCGGGTGATAATGTTTTTATCTGTGTGAATTAGGCCTGTCGTGATAAACAATAAATCAATTAATCCCATGACAAATGAAAATTATCGACTTCATTTTCATTTATCGGCTTTATTGTTTCTTCGTGATTCTCTCTTTCTAGTGGACACTGGATGACAAAAGGCTCAACTCTGATGCTCTTCACTGACCCCTCCCTTTCTCTTTTCTCTTTAAAATCTGTTGTAACGATCCAAAATCGTGTCTTTGGATCGTTAAAAGCAGCTAAGCTACGAGCTAAGCTAACAGACCGACCTCGGGGAAAAAAACCTCCATCTTGTCGAAGCTCCAAATTTCATGGTTGAAACACGTGCTTTGGTCTAAAAAGTAGTTTTTCTCTGCAAAGAGAAGCTGAGAACTTGTTTACTGATTTTATTTAAATTAAAAGCTGTGTGTGAAAAATGCTCAAAGAGCTCAAAACAAACCGAGCGTACGCCCCTTTGATAACCGAAAAACAAGAATGAGAGACAGCCCGTGTCACGTCAAGGGGCCTCCCTCCCATTTTTCTTAAACAGACACACTGCTCGCTCCCTCACTATCATGAATCCTTCGGTTCAAACAGTCTTATACTGCCATTCCGTGGTCCAAAAAAGGTACTACACTGAAATAAACCTACATTTCTTCTTAAATTTGACAATAATTACTAATGTCAAATTTCAAACAATATTATCATTTATCATAATAACTTCTGAGACAATTAATCGCCCAACAAAATTTATTTTCGTGACAGGCATAGTGTGAATCTCTTAGCAAAATATCTCATGAACCTTTGGGTGATTTTTAATGAAACTTGCAGTAAGTTGTATTCACTTGAACAACAAGTCAACCAGATTTAAGATGGTCGCCACAGCCAAGTGACCATCAAAGACGCACAAATTGCTGTAACGCAGTCAGCTTTACAAATGAAAATTGAAGTAGTAATAGCTGAGACTGCTCCAAAACTTATGTGCGCTAACAAACCACTAAGATTTTTGTTTCAAATATTGATGTATTTGTGGTCAACCCTCTCTGTTCTCAACGTCAGTGGGTGAGAAGGCTCAGTTATATGGGACAGACTCGGAGTAGAACCACTGCTTCTCCTCATTGAAAGCAGCCAGTTGAGGTGGTTCAGGCATCTGGTAAGGATGCTTCCTGGATGCCTCCATAGGGAGGTGCTTCGGACATGTCTGACTGGGAGGAGACCCAAGGGAAGATCCAGAACACACTGGGTTGGCCTGGGAACGCCTTAGGGTCCTCCCAAAAAAGCTGGAAGAGGTGGCTGTGGAAAGAGATATCTGGGCCTCCTCGATCAAGCTGATGCCCTCATGACCCAGCCATGGAATAAGCGGAAGCTAATGGATGGATGAGGTTCTTAACAAAGATGGTTATATTCTAGTAAAGTTTGGCCGAGATGGTGTAGAGGCAGAGCAGCCAACTTGGGACCTGAAAGTACCAGGTTCGATCCTCAGTCATTGCACGTCTCGTGGTGTCTCTGAGCAGCAGACCTTATCCACAAAAATGCTCCCCAGGTGCTTTCAATAGCTGCCCACTGCTCCACCTGGTGGTGGATGGGTTACATGCAGAGATCCAGTTTCGCCATTGTATGGGAACATACAATGATGACAATACATAACACATTATTGTTATTACAGACACTGCGTTAAAATTAGATGCACCAGTATCCAAGTCATCTATGATACTCTGAGTGTGACATCCATTAATAACGCATGAGATCACGCATAACGTTATTTTCAAGGTTTGACCAAAAGATCAATAACTATCATTTTTCAGCACATGATGATTTTAGTTTAAAGCTTTGGCATCAAAGGCCGCACACGATATGTAATACGTTAAAGAATGATAGGGTTTTGATTGCCGGAAAGTTACCAATGACTAACCCAAGAACAGCACAGTTAAGTCATGCAAAGACCACAGCTCATGACAATCGCACTGTTTTGGAGGAATATAGAGGCACATTTATGATTCACGTATATCCTCATGAAATTTAACTATCGGATCATTCATCATAGTTGCAAAAGAAAATCTGTGAAATTAGCAAAACCACTACGTCATATTTCACGGGGGTAGCACGCACTGTGATGTTAAAGCCACGGGGAACATTCAATAGAAATTCTAGTAATTAATTCAGACACATTCAGGTTCATTTAAAAATGTCCAAATTTGGAAGAGAATGTGGAGAAGCTATAGAGGCGCACATCTCTAGTGTGTGACCATCATCACTTGCAGTGGGGGGGAAATAATTATTTCATCTCCTGCTGAGTTTGTAGGCTTGCCCATACAAATTTAGCGGTCTATTTCTATTTTTTTATGTTGCATTTTAATAGAAAGAGACAAAATACCAACTACAAAAATCCAGAGAAAATAAAATATTCATGAAAGTTACAGATGGATTTGCAAATGATTTATTATGACCCAGACATAATTCTAGCCCCATGGATATGTGCATTTATGGCAAACAAATGATGATCAGTCAGTTATTTAAAGTATTTAAGACTTTCTTGATCTCTTCCTGAACATCTACCGTTTGTTCAATGGCAAACCTAACTTTGAAGCTTGAGATGGCACCTGGTGGGCACTGTAAGATTTCAGTTCATTGAAGCAGTGCGGTGTTGGCGTCTCTGGTTCCAGATTCCTTCAGATCAATAACAAGCTCCTCCTCTCCTGTAGCTGTGAGCAAATCCCTCACCTTTTTATTCATCAGCCTCAACCAATAAGAGATGGGGCCAAGATAGGGTAGAGGTAGGGCAGCTGACTCGGGACCATAAAGCTGCTGTTCGGCTCCCAGCCATTCCCACATATCAGGATGTCCTGAGCAAGACACCTAAATCCCTAATTGACTCAGGTGCTGAGTAGCTGCCCACTGCTCAACCTGGGTGTATCCCAGGTGCGATAGGTTAAATGCAGAGAACCAATATCGTCATTGTATGGGAACATACAATGACGACACAATATAGCACTTATACTTAAGACGAGATCTTGCAAGGAGCTTCAGACGACTAAGGCTGAAGCATCCACGAAGAATGGATAGTAACAAATCAAAAAAATCTCACAAACCCATACTTTGTTCACAATGGAACATAGTAAATATTTTAAATGTTGAGACAGAAATTGTACCGTTTTCATGATTAAAATATGGTAATTTTAAATTTGATGGCAGCAACTCATGTTTTTAAAGTAGTTCCAGGTCCGTGTTTCTCACTGTGAAGTATCTCCTGTTTAGACAACAGTCCGCTGGAGTTTTTGGAGAAAATTTTGCCCCATTCTTGTCTGATGTAGAATTCTAGGTGTTCACGAGTCCTTAGTCTAAATTTCTGAGCCCAAGCATTGATGTTCTTAACAGAATCAATTCTGAAATATATTCTGAAACCATTTAACTTTTATCAACACAGTTTTTCGCAGACTGATGAACTTCCCGCCTGTCCTTACTTCTAACACAGTCAGCCTTTCTAAAAGGCTCTTTTTATACCCAGTCCTCAAACTGACCTCTTGCTAATTACCGTATTTTCCTGAGTATAAGTCGCAGTTTTTTGCAGATTTGCCAGTCCTGCAACTTATACACTGAAGCAACTTATATACATTTTTTTTCCATATTCATAACACAATTTTTGACTGACACTTTAAATATTCATTCATACAGACATGAACCAGAGTATACATTAACATTTGCAGCTGCGAGAGGGCCCTCTAGACTTTTGACAACTACCAGTAGGCATATATGTTGTTCCTGTACCACTACCTCCGCTGCCCCCCCGCCAAACATTGACCAATAAAGTGCATTTAATAATGAAAAAGTTAAACTGAAACACATCTTTGCTATAATGTCGAGCAAACAAATAATTGTTTTTAAGTGTTAGTCTTGTTACATTTCAAAGAACTGAAACGAGTCCTCCCATGCGTGATCCCACGGTCGCTGATCGATTTTTGGCACAACACCAGCCCACGTTTCCCGGGGTTCTGCGGTGATGTATAATAAACAGGACTTATACGCCAAAGCGACTTATATGCTTGTTTATTTTCTTTATCGTGATGCTTTTTATGACTGATGAGACTTACACTCCCGAGAGACTTATACGCCAGAAAATACGGTAATGTAATTAGTTACAAAATGCTCCTCACCTGTTTCCTATTTTTTCTACTTACTTGTACAGCCTTTTGCTGCCTCTGTCTCAACTTTAAAAAAAATATATGTTGTGTTAGGATTCCTGTATTTTGGCGCTCTTTTCTACCAACCACCTTCTGCGGGTACTGTGAGTGGGTGGTGCTGGGTGGCTTTCAGTTGTTCACCACAATGGCTGATTAACTCCTGCACTTCTTAAGGCTGAAGCCCCCAGTATACTCACGCGTAGGTCCGTTCATGCGTATGTATGAGTGTACTGTACGCAGAGGGTTCAGACTTCATACTCGAGTGTACACCCTGAGCGGCTGCAGTCAACTCCACAGACAAGGGGCATTTACCTTCGGGACAAATTGAGGTAGCCAATTGGTTATTTGCTGACACGCCTACTGGATTGAACGACAGGTCAAAAAAAAAAAAACGAGAGCAGGCAGCCTCAGCCGCAGTGGTGTTCTGTATTTATATGTTGTTAATAAAAAGATCTAAAAAAAAAAAAAAAAAAAAAAAAGGGAGCGCTGGTCCTGCAGCCCACACATCAGACCAGCCCAACAAGAAATCTCCAGACCCTCCCGCAGCTGTGCTGGACCTGAGTTTATAATTCACTCGTGACAAATTCTTTCATTTCTCACCATTTCAGTCATGGCATCCACGGAGGAGGAAGAGATCACTTGCCTTTCGGCAAAAAAAAACAAAACATGAGGGAACCAGCTGCATAAACATTCTGTCATCATTTCAGGACTCTTGGATTCTCACTGGGTTGTCCTTGGCCATTCTCCGACATACCTTGAGAGTGTTTACGGATCTCATCGGAGGGAACTGCTGATTATTCCATCCTTATCAGAACTCCTACAGTGCCTCGGGAGCGTCCTTGAATACTCTCACAACTCTCGTCGTTTCCCACTCTCTACAGAATGTTCTACGTCACCATGCGCTTGTCTGTGCGGGGTGTTTTTTTCATCATCAGGGTCTTTCTTCTCAGCCAAGAAGAAAGTGTTTGATAGAATTCTTTTTTTATGCCTCCAATTTCCTACATGTAATCAGTTTCATTACCTTTTTGTCTGTCTAAACAGATCTCACTTGTAAATGAGTCTTTGAGGTTCAATGTAATTTAAGTGTTTAAATTAAAATTTAAATGGGGAAATGGTGGCACAGAGGTTAGAAGATGGGTCTGTGATCGGAAAGTCACAGGGTCAACTCCTGGTACGTCAACATCAAAATGTGGGTGGAAAAGGTGAAACACCCACACCTGCCTCGACCCTCGTTCGCCCCACTCTGGGCCTCTGAGCAAGGCCCTTAACCCCCACCATCTGCTCCCTAAACAGGTCTCTCTTGAAAATTAGTTCTCGTGACTCAATGAGACTACCTGTATAAATAAAGGGTAAATGAAAAAAAAAAAATTAAGGTTGAACGAATGAATGAAAAATGTCTCCTCTAAGACGTGCAATAATCATCCAACCACCTTCAATAATCCTTCTCTCAAACTTGTTGTCCTGCACATTAACTACCGGTACTTACCAGGACTTCAGCGTTAGACGTGTAGTCCTGACCTATCATCCAGTAACAACCTCCTTTGTAAATATTAAGGATAGAAAATTGCAACTTATATTGCATGAATACCACAAACTCAACATCTACTGTCCTCTGCAGTTCTTCCTGTCCCTGCTTCACCTCTGTTCCCTAGTTCTGTTCCCTCCCTTCATTTATACTTTGTCTCCAGTGAGACTTTTTGGTTTCTGGAACTCTGAACCCTATGTACAATTTGTACTGACCAAAAATGGCATAAAATGCAAAATTGTATTTCTCCCCCATATAAATAATGGAACAAAAAAAAAAATCATAATTTGATATGTTGATCGCATTCCATTGTGAATATAATGTGAGTTTATGAGTTTTGCAGATCATTAAATTTAGATTTTATTTACATTTTTTTTAAATCTGTCACTCTCCATTAAAACAAAACCACTAAAAAGAGATTGTAAATGGGTACGCTTTCAAAACCAGCAGGAGGTCAAATAATTATTTTACTCACTGTAGATGTTTTTAAGTGAATGTAGCCAATGCGATTCACTTTGAAGCTACTGTATTGTTCAGTAAGAGAGTGGAGCTGGCAACCAGTACCATAAATGTGCTTTACATTTTAATAATCTGCATATCTGTCTCAACGATTTTCTAAAATTCATCAAGTTCTGCTCACAGTTTATAGAAAATTAAGATCTCTGAGTGACAATCACGGACAACGCTGACACGCAGCATGGACAAGAACATTTCAGCCTTTCCCTGCCATGCCTGCAGGTTATTATAAGCTATTTGCACATTGTGAAATCAAGTGGTAAGAAGAAATAAATCAAAGGAGGGCAAAACTCATAACATAGCATGAAATCTGACCAAAACTGCCCGAAGGAAAGGACAGAGAAACTCGTTAGACATATTTTAGTCAAAAAGTAGACAAAGAAAACTTATAAAGTGGGCTGTGAAATAACAATACACACCAACTGATCACGAGGGATCAGCAATCAACGTTTAATGAGATCAGGAAAAGAATAAACTTGAACTTTTAGATCACAGGATATCAGCAGCAAAGAGAAAAAAAACTATAACGAGTATCCCCTTTGCCTCGATAATGTTACTGTATAATCGGAAGAAACATAAATCTTTCATGAATGCAAGAAAAAAAAATGGCATTTTATATGCAGAGCTTATATGTGCGCGCTAGATGAAAACAAAGCAATAAGCGCGCTGCCACTCGATTTAAAATTCACGCTCTACATCCCCAAGCAAAAACCATACAAGGTGTTAGAAGAATGGTCTGAACCGCGTCACAGCGCAAGTGCAAAAGTTAGGAACAGCGGCATAAATAATCGTGTTGGTGTGTGTACGTGCACAAACAACCGTTAAACCCACCCACTGCCCAATCCGTGGTAATTCCATTTAAAAAAAAAAAAAACGAGCTGAAAACCTGAGAAAAGCCAGTGGCGAGTGGCACACTAATCAACTAAAGGCAACATCAGAAAGAATAGGTAATTTGAGGCAACAAAAAGAATAAGTAATTTGGGAGGCATGTACCCAAGTGGCCAAATTATTTATGCCTAATGGAACGGGGGTGTGCGCATTCATTTGCAATTAACCGACGTGCTTTATTACCTGTCAGTGGAAACGCTCACTAATGCGGCTGAGTCCCGCTCGGCGAATCCGTTGATTAAAGGCTGAGGTGTGGAGGCACTTCCTGCTGGTAGGAAAGGATGTTCGTACCTTTTCTTCTGGTGTCGGGCCGCCTGTACATTTAGGATCCTAACGAACATTTGGCCGATCTTTAAACCTTTGAAAAGGAAGAACAATCCTCGGATACAGTGTTCAGCAGCTCTTGGACAACCAACTTGGCTCCCAACAAAATGAACTGTTGAAGTTTCCGCAAGTCGTTGCAGATTTCTCCTTTCTCGTTTTTGAACAGTAAAAACACAGTTTGTACAGTTCTACTTTACCTCAACGCACTTGTTTATTTTAGGATCTATATACTTACAGTATTTTTTGCTGTATAAGTCACACCTTTTTGTATAAATATGCAAGTCCTGCGACTTAAACACAGAAGCAACTAATATACGTTTTTCCCCCCATATTTATAAACCAATTTTTGGCTGAGATCTGACGATTTCCTTCATTCTGGCATGGAAAATATTGAACACTACTATTTTCAGCCACTAGAGGGCACTCGAGTAATATGGCAAGCCAAGTGTTTCACTATTAGGTAAAAGTGGCTATTAATAAGACACTTGGCTTGCCATAGTAGCCACCTTCATCTCGCTCCTGAACTCCTGGAGTTAAATCAGCTGCATTTAGCCATGCTGCCCAGGTGAAAGGCAGCCGATTTGACCATTGAAGTGCATTTATTAAGGAAAAGTTCAACTGAGACGCACCTTTACTATAATGTCAAGAAAACAATTGTTTTTAGGTAGATATATTTTTAAATTTCGAAGAAATGCATAGCGAGTCATCCCTCTATGCGCTCCTGCGAATCGGCTTTTGAAATGCAGCTAATTTGACCGTCAAAGTGCATTTATTAAGGAAAAGTTCAACTGAGACACACTTTTACTATAATGTCGAGAAAAAAAATGATTGTTTTTAAGGGTTAATCTTGTTAAATTCTTGTTAAAGTCCTCCAGTGCACGCACCCGCGACCGCCATTCGGCAGCCAATCGATTTTTGGCACTACACCGGCCCACGTTTCCATGTGGTCAGCGGTGACGTAAAACAAACGCGACGCGTCAGCGGTGACGCATAATAGATGTGATTATTTATGTTATTTTCCACTTTATATGACATTTTTGGACTGATGCGACTTATACAGCGGTGCGACGTGTACGGCGGCAAGTACGGTATATGGGCTCTAAAGCCTATAGGGTTTTTCACTCTTTATTTTTGTCACAAATATAAAAAGTTGATCTTTTTTTTGTGTCAACAATGTTGATTTAACATGTGCTTTTCTTTGCCTTCACTTTGCTGCTGATAAACGGAACTTTTCCCATGAACACAGGGACTAATAAAGCTTTATTCCAGGGCTATTCAACAAAACTGCTCAGTGGGCCACAGTTTGTGAAAGCCAACAGCTCGGGGGCCGGACAACCAGCGATTAAAGTCATTATGTAAATAAACCAAGTACTACAATGATATGTTACCTTTTAATTTTGTTTCTTTTATTGCATTGAATGATAAATGCAATAAACAGAACCCAAAATTCAAACCCAGAACCACTCAAAAAAAAAAAACCATTTTAATGAAGTGGGCCAGTTGAAGTCACCCGCGGGCCAGAAATGGCCCCTGGACCACCAGTTGAACAGCCCTGCTTTATTCTATTAAGATGCACAACAACTAAAAGTTCAGTTCCTCCTGGTTTTATTTTTGCAGAAAGTTTCAGACATAATTCGGTGAAACTTCTACATTGAACTCGTCTTACAGCTCTGAATAAACCTTTATTGTCTGAACTTTTAGTGGTTTTAACATTTGGAAAGTCAAGTAAAATAGTTAAATCCTAACACTTCCTTCATGTTCTGTTTCAATCTAACGGTGGAGATAACTATGACCCTTTTTGAACAAAACCAGTCAGAATGTAGTCGTTCAAACTTCTTAAGATTTCTGCATCACCATAACCCAGTTTGATTTATTAAAATGTTAGAACTTTTTTAAAGTTAATTCACATATACAGCTGCAAGGCAGGGAACCTCAAACATTTTGGGTTCAGGGATCTCTTCATAACCCTCATATTTAAAAAAAATAATAATTTTCTTCAATTTGTCTCTTTAATACAATGGACATTTTTGTGTAACATAAATACTTAAGACCTGTTCTTTAATAGTGTTAATACAATTTTTATACTTTTAAATATGGGGTATTTTTCATTCAAGACAAAATAAAAAAGTAATAATTTCAACTTCCAAAAATTACAGTTTTGAGAAAATCAACATTATCAAAAGCTACTTTACAACTTTACCTATTCACATAATGAACATAATAAATGTATCGCCGCTTCTTCATTTAAAATTTTTTTTTTTAAGACTATTGAGGTTTGGAAAAATACATTAATATAAAACAATTCGCAAAAAGCAACGACAAAGTAGTTCCTAGTCATCTACATTTAAAAAGTTCTATTCTGCTGAAAATTCTTGTTCAAGTTGCATCACAAAATAATAGACTAATGATTTAAAGATATCAGGAACTGATTGGAGCCAATCTGATTCAAGATGGCTGCTGCTGCAAAACAGTCTTAGATGCACACAAATGGCTGCAATTCAGCTAGTTTTACAGATAATGAGCTAAAGCTTGATGTGGTAGCTGAGAGATGTCCCTGATACATGCAATATGAATTCTTTCAGAGGCCTTTAATTAAGAAGTAATATTTAGTGATTTTATCTAAATTACATTTGATCCATCCTGCCATCTTGGTCCAATCAAACTCTGAACATTTTGTATTTTTTCTGTGTTTGTTGTTGCTTCGCACGGCAAGGTGAAAACATGTTTGCATCAGCATCACTTGAGGATTCTTTCACTAATTTTAGCTTTTATTAGAACAATTTTCAGCTTCGTACCTCTCTGATTTCCCCTTTGGCTTTTGCAATATTCACCATGTATATGCAGGAGCTGAAGTGTCCTGTTGTTGCACTCCGAGTTCCTCGACTCTTCGAATAAGAGCGTTCTCTGAGGGAATACAATCTAAAATGTAAATGCCGCCTTCGTTGCTAAATAAAGCGTCTGCATTCCCCCGCGCGCCGCACACGGAGCTGTGCAGCCATTAAGGTGCAGCACAAAGACACATAAGGCCTCTAACGATGTATTCTTCTTAATTATATATATGAAAACCTTTATATTCCCTGGAAGGCCTAGTATATTTAAAGGAAGCAGAGTCCTGCCAACGTTTCTCCTCTCAGGGATCCCATACTTAACAGGAGATCTGCTCTTAAGGGAGCCTCCTCTGGGTACGCAGGCTGCAAGGAGCCAATCATAACCACAGTGGTGCCAACGCAGACCCCCAAACCGTCAGGCTCATTACATATATTTGAAGAGTAGTTTCTGCAGATGAGACATTTCTCCGTTAGCATCAATGCAACGGTTTAAGGAGGCCGTTAGATCATGAATGGTGTTCTGTATTTGTCGTTTGTTTCATAGAACAAGATTCCAAGTTTATGGTAAATGGACTGTATTTATATAGTACCTGTCGATTATTGCCCCTTTTCCATTAGTACCTGTAGTACCGGTACAGTACGGTTCGGTTCGGTACACGTTGCGTTTCCATTGTGCTTTCAGTATCGGTTCCAGTGGGCGGGGTTCAAATTGACGTCACACGCCTCTCACCAGCTGGTGGCGATTAGACGCTGAAACAGGTTTCATATACAGGGTGAGAATTTATTTTGAAGTTTCTGGTAAATTAAAAAGAATACAGATTATTAAAATGATCA
>NC_056520.1:14825255-14857073 GCF_014905685.2 Nematolebias whitei
AATCAACTTTTAATGAACTTTAGTTCACCATTAAATCTCTGATGAAGCAAATTCGACAAAAAAACATCTATATTTAAATTTTTTAGTTTTTCTTCATTTGATGTATTTGCACTCATTGTGTCTACTTTTATTGTTCAATTTAGCTATGCCGTTTTGTTTCTTGTTTACAGATTTTTTTGTTTTTAGCTTTGCTTTAAAGTTTAATTCTTGTTTTGTGATTTGTACATCTGTGGGTTTGAATAAAGTTGAACTAAAGGCCATATCTCTTCTTTAAACATGTTTGAGGGAAATATTCCTGAGAGATCCAATAATTGTGTCTTTTTTATGATTTTTCAGCTGAGTTAACTTTAACAGATTATTTAAGTCATACAAATTAAAACAGAATTTCATGATAAAGCCGGCATTGTTTATTTTTATTTTTATCTTCACTGAAATTTTTTTTTACATAAAATGTTTTTAAAAATCATTTCCACCCTCCGTGCACCAGACCAGTCTGCCGTGATCGGGGTTCGGCCTTTATGAGCACGCAAGGCCGGGATCCCGAGTCGGCATTAGACCATGCTGTTGTCATTGTGTTTAAAATCTTTAAAATAGGTCCAGCTGCTGCTCCGAGTTCCGAGAAATTGCAAATGGTGGATCGGTGTTATGAAAAGTTTCTGAAAGATCCAGTGACTCCGCCCCCTGACCAATCACTGACCGACAGTGTTCTGATGTCACGTTTTGTTACCTGCTTGGTCCGGTTGGAACCACAGAGACAAGGGTTCTGAAAACAAAGGACTGGTTCTACGTACCATTACTAATGGAAAAGCCTTGGAACCGTGCCGAGTGGAGTCGAGTCGTGCTGTACTGGTACTAATGGAAAAGGGGCATATCTTATCAAGATACTCAAAGCGCTTTACACTACAATATGTGCCCTCATTTACACATTCATACAGCACTCTACTAGATCTCTACAAAGAACAATCAGTGCTTTATCACATTCATACATCAATGGGACACAAATCGGAGGCAATGAGGTGTTCAATGTCTTGCTCAGGGACACTTCGGCATGTGACTGCTGGTGGAATCGAACCCCCAACTTTTGCATTGGAGGACAACTGCTCTAACCACTCAGCCACAGCCACCCAGTTTGTATGTTACGATTCAAATTAGAACTTCCATTTCGAGGTGTAGCATTCCTTGTTCAATTGCGTATCAGTCACCACCTTTCATGTCGGTGTTTTAGACTAAAATGACTGTTGAAAAACAAGAGTACCACATACAGAACATTATACACCCCTCGACAATCTATTATACAGCAATAAAGCAATCCAAAGCAATGGCCCAGAAAAGCAACAACCCTGTATAAACAATGGATCTTGATTTGTGACCATGACCTTAGAAATGGAGTGATGAAGGTTTACAGAACATGCTGTTTAGTGGTGGCACAAACTTGTGCTGCATCAAGTTTTGTTAAATTGTCTTGAATGAACCAGGGGGAGCGGTGGCGCAGAGATTAGAGAAGGTGGGCCTGTCATCGGAAGGTTGCCGGTTCAATTCCCCGTACTGACAACATAAAAATGTGGGTGATTTTTGATTCCGTTTTACGAATCATACAGCACAAATAAAACTAAGAATGCACAATATAAAATTGTGTTAATCTACTTGTTGAGGAGGAGGCAGTAACATAGTGCGGCAGTTACTCAGACTGTGAAAAGAGAGAGTAGCACTGGCACATTGTACAACAATTGTGCATGTGGCCCCGCCCGCACTTTGCTCTTATCGCAAGCGACATAATGGAGCTGGCAAATGTAAAAGAAAAGCTAAAAACGGGAGAACTCGCTCTACAAAGCCAGCACAGTGAAACCTGCTGATGTGTGTCAGGTGCATGCTCAGGTCCGACCAGCTGGTTGAAAGAGGTTAAAAAAAAGTCCCGTTAAGCGTCAAATGGACAACGGGATCATCAGTCATGTGCATCCGCTGACCGGCCGGTTGAAAGAAGTAAAAAAATGTCCCGTTAAGCTTCAGATGGATCACCTGATCATCTGTTGTGCGCGTCCCGCTCCACACCTTGCAGTCATCTGCGGTTGAGGAAGTACCTGCATCTACAGAAGGCGAAGCGAGCATCGAGTTCAATTAAAATAGCCTTGTTCTATATTTTTCCAAATAATTATGCTCTAAAAATATTTTTGTTTATCTGTTTAATAGCCTATCTTTAGTTGATTTTTTAGGCTATTCATTTTGTACGTTAATATCCATTTGGTGAAACAAGAAATCTTATATCTTCCTTTCTTTGAAATACATTTAAAAAATATGATGTCAAACTGATCTGCTTACAAAAGCAGTCAAAGATTAATAAAAAAAAAAGTTTTTTTTTTTTCCGGGTTCGGGCCTGTAATTACAATCAATTGGTCGGGTTGGGCTCGGAAAAAATGCCTACGGGCTCGGGCCGGGTCGGATTTTTTGGGTACGAATGCAACTCTACCTTAGATGGCAGCTCTCTGCTCCACACAGAGGGCTGTGGTAGCTCGTTGGTCTGTGGTTGCATCTGCAAGGGCATCCAGTGCAAAAACAATTGCCAAGTCTTCGTGTGAGTCACTTCATTGTTGCGACCCCCGAGGAAGGGAGAAGCCGAAAGAAGGAAAAAAAAACTTGATTGAAGTTTTCACAAGTTGTAGTCCGGACAAGTAAATATCTTGTTTTAACTTTGACCTTAATTTGTGACCTTGACCTTGGAGCTGGGGTGATGAAAAGTGCATGTAACACTCCACCTATTGATGATGCATACATGTATCAAGCTTTGCTAAATTATCTTTGGCAGATCAGAAGTTATAGCACATACCAGGGAAAATTTACAGATGTACATATAAACAGACAAATGGTGACTATACTATAATACTATAAGTCTGTAGATAAGTCTATTAACTATTATTTTAATGTATATTCACTTCAACACTTGCTCTTGCTGAGCACGGATGCTTCCCTCCTCTCCCTCCTCCGCTTTGCTTTGCTACTCTGTCCCGTCTGTAAACTGCTTCTGAGTCGCTCTCTACATATCTTCTGGGTATCTCTTGGATTCTCATTGGCGTTGTCCTTGGCCATTCCGCAACATCCCTCGAGAATGTTTATGGATCTCACTGGAGGGAACTGGCTGATTATTCCACCCTTATCAGAACTCCTACAATGCCCCAGAGAGCGTCCATGGACATTTTTACCACCCTTGCCATGCATCTGTAAAATTGACTGCGTAATGGCTAGTTTTGTATTTTCTTAGGTCGGTCGTCTATGGTAGCCATCTTGAATTGGGTTTACTCCAAAATTTAATCAGTTCAGTGTTTCCCCAAGGTCACCTGACTTGGCAGGGGGATCAACTCTTCGACGAGGAGGATGCATCAGATAAGTGGAGCTTTTTACACATTTCGGTAGGTAAGGCGCTTGGTTCTGTTGTCAGGGCAGGGTGCCCTCTTTGGATAATGGTAGGGGAAGCACTACAGTTATAGATGTATATCCAGGGATTATTTCCTGTAAGTTCCAGTAAATTGTATGCATGACATATTTTGGTAACGGGCATTTTTACAGGCAAACATGATCATCCACTTTGGCCTTCTGGTGGTGGTCAATAAACGGCAAACAGTAATAGATGGGTAAATTTAAAAAATAAACCCAATAAAAAGGTATAAAGAGATATGAAAATGAGCTGTAAACAAATTTTCCTTTAGATTAGGTAATGTTTCCACTTTGATAGAAGGCTTGCAAAGATGGCGCGTAGTTTGTACAGAAGGTGCCTGCTTCAAGATCACATATCTAAAGCGCTCAAAAGCAGTTGCTTATCACCCCTCCTAGGCCTTCTGACTCATCATCCAAGTCACCGCAGTGTGTAGTCAAACTTTAGGAGAGCTCCAGGGGTCCATCGGCAGGAAACGAGCGCTAATTGTGCTAATGAGCTTGTTTGGATAAGCCTTCATTTCGCCCTCTGTTCCCCCTCAGCGGCACAAGCGGCCATCTGACTCCCAGACACTTTCCAGGCACGCTTGGGACGGACCGGTTCCGACTATGACAGGTCCCAATCGAGGCTTGGTGCGCATTTATCACCAGTAATAAAAATCTCTGACGCAGAGGTCTTCACTCATCCATCATCGCTCGTTTAGGCTACAAGTTGAGCTGCGGCCTGACAGAAGTGAGGGATTATTGCTATTAGAGGAAGATCTTTTGTTTTGATGGCCCTTCTTAATGGGGTTGCATTAGGGGAAAATCCTAGGGGCCAGTTTTTGGGTGATTAAGCAAGCAACACATTTACAAGTCACTAATTGAGAGAACAATGCCAGAAACCTAAGGAGTGCCGAGCTGTAATGAACTGAGGCTCCCTGAACTAGCTTTAGCTAATGTTGCAGCTCGTGAATACACAAAACGCTCCGGCTGCAAGTGTAGAGGGACTCTCAGATACAGATGTGTTGGCTTTCATTTATTTGGAGTTACAGGGAGCGCACAATACCAGGCAGCAGTGGACGGGTTCTAGAAAACTGTTTTAGATGGAAATCAAACCCATTTATTAAGATAGCTAAAAAGAACGTTTGATTTTTGGTTTAATTTCACATTTTCTTTTAAAGACTTTTATTTTAAGAATGAGAAGCATCTCTAAAAGTTCAAGTTTCAAGTATAATCTGCTACGTCTGAAGTTTACAAGGCAGTAAACATGATTTTTACTGTATGAGCCGAGAAAGGTCATTGTTGTTATAAAACCTAATACAAAGCACGCCAAGTTTCCAGAAGTTCTTTAAAATTAAAGTGCACTTTGTTTTTGAGGCCTAAAGCCACATTTCTGGTTATACAACATTTATGAAAAAAAAAACAAAAAAAAACTTCTTATAAAAGTGAATCAATTCCTGTAACTTGACTAACTTCTAAACTGGAGGGGTGTCTTCTCACCAATAAACATTCCCAGCACTCATGTGATAGACTTTAGAATTTTTTTTCTTTAACTTTACGTGTTTATCTTCAAACCGTTTTTATTTTCAGTTTGACTTATGAATAACGATTGTAACATTTAAGAATCTAAACTTAAAACACAAACTTTCCCTGATTTGAAAGTTCTTACCAATACAAAAATAGTTATATAAAAATAGGCTTTTTCTTTTCCTGACCAGCTGAAATAATGTGTGTCAAAGTGGTAAACAAATAGCAATAGGACACTTTATACCTACACAGGGTGGAGGTCCTTTAAACAGCGCTATGCTTCAAAAACAAGAATGCACAATCCAAACAGAAGTGGTTCTAATTTTTGACAAAATCCACTGAAACTGAATGAACCACAAACAGTTCCTGAGGAAAAAAAAAAAACATTTCAGTCCCATCTATATATTAGATGTGATTTCTAACCTGAATGATAACATTTTAGAAAGCCTAAATAACAGAGCTGAAGCACAGCAGAGAGGGACAAGGACAAAATGTTTAATTGGATTTGTTTGCAAGGTTGCCAAGTTCTGATTTTAGTTTCTGAAAATGTATGACAATAGTTGCAGGTCAGTTGCGTGAACATCTGGAAAGAAATAATCTGTTTGAAGAGTTTCAGTCAGGGTTTAGAGCTCACCACAGCACTGAATCTGCACTGGTGAAAGTTACTAATATATTCTCATGGCCTCTGACAATGGACAGGTGTCTACACATGTACAGTACATACAGTTGATCACAATATTCTATTACAGAGACTTGAATATGATATTGGAATTACAGGAATGGCTCTAAATTGGTTTAAATCATATTTATCTGATATATTCCAATTTGTAAATGTAAATAATAAATCTTCTTCATACACCAAAGTTAGTCACGGAGTTCCTCAAGGTTCAGTGCTTGGCCCAATATTATTTACCGTATATATGCTTCCATTAGGTAATGTTATTAAACAGCATGGGATAAATTTTTATTGCTATGCTTATGATACACAGTTATATTTGTCCATGAAACCCAATAAATGCAATCACCTACTTAGACTACAAGCACGTCTTAAAGACATAAAAACCTGGATTACCCTAAATTCCAGAATGGCACTGTTCAAGGTGGCTGCAAGTTGGAGTAGCTCTCTTACAATCATTCTGAGATTTTGCTTTTGAAAACTTTAATTATTAATTTTTCTGGGTGTAAATCGCTTTTTTCGGATGATTACTTCCTCTGGTATCAGATGCTGTGTCATGGAAGGATTTTTATTTAAACCTTTTTAAATTTTGGACATTATGGTGCATAACCATAACAACAAGGTGATTTTCTACAACTGGGAGTTGCTGATTAACATCTCAAAAGCTCAAATAAGATCTCAACTACAGCCCTAATTCCAAAATTAGTTGAAAAGGAGGTGCCGTGGATGCATTACTGTCTACCTGAGGCTGTGCTCGAGTGCCTGACAGCTGAGATCTTGGAGGTAGCGGGAAACGCAGCTCGTGACAGCGGGACGACTTCTGTTGTGACTTGGTGCTATATAAATAAAATCAATTGAAATGATTTTAAGAAGTCAAACTCTTGAGCGCTCAAACTGGTTTTTTTTTGTACATAAAATGTTATTAATAACAATATAAATAATGTCCACAAAAGTCAAGCCTAGAGTTAAGAAAACACTGGTCACTTTTCAGATTTTAACAAACTACTTAAACTTTATGAATAGTTGTGTTGTGGACAAAATGTCATTTTCACATTTTTCTTAAACCTAAATAAGAAGTTTTGGTTCGTAAGCTTGTTAGTCACAAGCTGTTTATTTAACCAAATAGTTCAAACACAACAAAACTTTGTAAAATGCATGATAAATAAGTGCATTTTACTGTGAAACAAACCAACAAAAAAAAAAAAACCCAGTATAAAAGTAATTTGATAAAAGACCATTCTAAATACTGCAAATTATAAGCACTTCGGCTTTTGGCTGTTCCCTTCTTCAGGGGTCACCACAGCGAACTAACTCATATGAAGACTTGGCGATTGTTTTTACACCATCCTGACTCAACCACAGACCACCGAGCTACAACAGCCCTCTGTGTGGAGTAGAGAGCTGCTATCTAGGGTGCCCGGGGGAAAGGATGGTGGGGGTTAAGGGGCTTGCTCAAGGGCCCAGAGTGGGGCAAATGAGGGTGGAGGCAGGTGTAAGTGCTTCACCTTTCCCACCAACATTTTTCAAGTTATGGATCCAGAGATTCGAACCGTCAATCTTCCAATCACAGGCCCACCTGTAACCGCTGCGCCACCACTCCCCCTTACAAGTAAATACAAGTATTTCCTTTACTTTTATTAAAAAAGAAGAAGAAAACAGCTTTGAATAAACTGACAAGTGAGATCTTATTTTCTATTGTTTAATTTTAGAAAAGGAACATATCTATAATCCTAATTCTTTTAACTTCTGGGCAAATAACACTCAGGCTATTGCAGTAAACGATTACCGTACTTTCCGCTGTATAAGTCGCATCAGTCCAAATATGTCTAATAAAGTGGAAAAAAAACATAATTAAGTTGTTTCGCCATATATGTTGCATTTATTGTGCATCACCGCTGACAACCTGGAAATGTGGGCCAGTGTGCCAAAAATCAATTGGCTGCCAAATGGCGGCTGTGGGAGCGTGCACGGGAGGACTTTTAACAAGAATTTAACAAGATAACCACCTAAAACAATTATTTGTTAGATCAACAATATAGTAAATGTGTGTCTCAGTTGAACTTTTCCTTAATAAATGCACTTTAATGGTCAAATCAGCTGCATTTTGCCTGTGCGATGCAACGAAATAAGCTGGTTTCATGTTTGCTCCTGGAGTTCCGAGCGAGACGAAGGTGGCTCAGTATGGCAAGCCAAGTGTCTCATTAATAGCCACTTTTACTTATTAATGAGATACATGGCTTGCCATATTGCTCGAGGGCCCTCTAGTGGCTGAAAATGGTAGTGTTCAATATTTTCCCTGTCAGAATGAATGAAATCGTCAGATCTCAGTCAAAAATTAGGTTATAAATATGGGAAAAAAACAAATTAGTAACTTCTGTCTATAAGTCACAGGACTTGCAAATTTATGCAAAAAAGGTGAGACGTTTACGGCGAAAAATATGGTATGATTACCAGAATCCTTTGTTGGTTTTGTATGACTGTAGAGGAAATAAACCCCAAAACGTTTCCCAGATCATGTGAAAACTTTGTTCTTTTGGTGTCATTTGCTGCTGATTAATGAAACATGCTCTGATCCATCAATCAGTGCTCGTCTTTGTTCACACTGAAGTGAAATCAGGTTAAGCAGCTTGTGTTGCTGCACTGTGAAGTCACATTTTACAGCAGATGTGCAGCTCAGGTTGTTGTGTGTTGCCTCGTGGCCTAATTAAAGAGTGAGGAGGGGAGAGATGGAGAAAAAAAAAAAAAAGAAGCAGCAGCCAAATGAAGCTGCAGTCACCTGAGATGAAGGACACATTCTCTGTGCCAGGAGACGATTCACATTTGATTTTTTATTTATATTTCTGTGACGTGCAACACTCGAGGAGAATAAAAAAAAAAAAAGAAGTGGGTCAGCGAACAGATTCGCAGAAGTTTGAAACAAACGTGTTGTCTGTCTCTGTCTGGTTAAACATAGTTTTGTATCCTGCTCCCCCGTGCATATTACTCATTAAAAATGTTTAACAACATTTTAATTGAAGAATTAATTACCTTCGTCTGGGCAAAACCCTCCTAAACTTCATCAGGGGACACATAAGTTGTGAAAAGGAGTGGGTGGTGGTTGCCGGCGCAGGGAAATTACATCAGCGGCAGGATGGGGTTCGCTGTGAGTCGACGGCGAGAAGTAATCACGCTGGTGAGTAAAGCGCTACGATGTTCCTCTGAAGCTGTGACTCTGAAGCTCGCGAAGACCCTGCCAGAACAAACACTGCCTTTAGATTTGATTAACTTACTGCACAGACCTTAAATGCCTTAGCTCAGGTGGCCATCTTGGATTTTTAATTTGCAATCAGAGTCTACTAGGGGTTGTTCTCAGCTACCAACACACCGAATTTAAGCTAAATAGCTCTAAAAACCTTTGAGTTGTAGCCATTTGAAATTAGCTTTGGTGGCCATCTTGAATTTTTGAATTCAGAATGTGTTGTGCATCGTTACCAAATTTCAGCTCAATACTTTAAAATAGCTGAGTTATTGTGTTTTTCCCCTTTTAGCTAAGGCGGCCATCTTGGATTTTTACTTTGCATTAGGAATTTCCGTTCAATACCTCAAAGAATGACCGAGTTAAAATTTATTTAGAGTTTTCTGAGGTAGCTGTGGCAGCCATTTTGAATCAAAATGGCTGCAAAAGTTAATCAGTGTTTTGTTCGGAGACCTCGTCACTCTAGGCCATGTGACCTCGCTGTGGCATCTAGACGCTGTTAAGAGTTCTGTCTCTCTGCTAACTCAAACACAAGATTCATGGGCAGTTAACATTCTCAGGCACAGTACCGTACTTTTGCTGTATAAGTCACACCTTTTTGCATAAATTTGCATGTCCTGCGACTTCTATGGCAAAGCGACTTATTTATGTTTTTCCCCATATTTATAACCAAATTTTTGGCTGAGATCTGACGATTTCATTCATTCTGACATGGAAAATATTGAACACTACCATTTTCAGCCTCTAGAGGGCCCTTGACTAGTATGGCAAGCTAAGTGTCTCATTAATAAGTAAAAATTGGCTATTAATGAGACACTTGGCTTGGCACAGTAGCCACCTTCATCTCCCTCCTGAACTCCTGGAGCAACCATCAAATCAGCTGCATTTAGCCGCACCGCTCAGGCGAAATGCAGCTGATTTGACCATCGAAGTGCATTTATTTAGGAAAAGTTAGACAGACACACCTTTAATATAATGTCGAGCAAACAAATATTTGTTTTTAAGTGTTAATCTTGTTAAATTCTTGTTAAAGTCCTCCCGTGCATGCTCCCACAGCCGTCATTTGGCAGCCAATCGATTTTTGACATATCATTAGCCCATGTTTTGGGTTGTTATCATTGACGCATAACAAACGTGACACTAAAGCAGTGACGCACAGGCCAGTCATGATAAATTTTACTGGGCGATTGTCTCAAAAATTTCGATAAGCGAAAATATTGGTTGAAATTTGACAATAATTAATAATTATTGTCAAATTTAAGAAGCGATGTTGGTTAACATCATTTCAGTGTAATACCTTTTTTGACCACCGGATGGCAGTATAAGACAGTTTGAAATGAAGTATGGATAGTGAGGGAGCGAGCAGCGTGTCTCTAAGAAAACTGAGAGGGAGGCCACTTGACGTGACATGGGCTATCACTTTTTTTCGGTTCTCAAAATGGCGGACGCTCGGTGTGGTTTGAACCCTTTAGCATAACATTTTTTACACAAAGCTTTTAATTTAAAAAAAATCAGTAAACAAGTTCTCAGGTTCTTTTTGCAAAAATAAACAACTTTTTAAACAAAGGCACGAGTTTCAACCATGAATTTTGGATCTTCGACAAGTCAGATGTTTATTCTCGAGGTCTGTCTGTTAGCTTAGCTCATAGCTTAGCTTCTTAGTTTAGCTGCTTTTAAGGATCCAAAAAACATTAGATGGTTAAAACACATTTTAAAGAGAAAAGAGAAAGGGAGAGGTCAGTGAAGAGCACCGAAGTTGAGCCTTTTGTCATCCAATGTCTTCACTAGAAACAGAGACACGAAGAAACAATAAAGCCGATAAATGAAAATGAGGTTAATTTTCATTTATCGTGCGATTGATTAAATGTTTATCGCGACAGGCCTAGTGACGCATAATAGATGCAACTTATATGGTGAAGCAACATATTTATGTTTTTTCCACTTTATTAGACATTTTGGGACTAATGCAACGTGTACGGCAGCAAGTAGGGTAGTTAAAACCATTCATGAACCTTGACCAAAACCCTTTAATAACAGTCGCCGATATATTCTAAGTGATTACAGCTCTTGTAGTTTTAACTAGTAGTTTTCAAAATAAGACGATCTTATTCTGAAATTCTAATGCGGAGGATTTGGATTCCTTCAAGGAATGTTGAGCCTTTATCTTGACGCCGTGCTGTAATACATAAAGTCCTTCCAGAGTTAAGTGTTGCACAAATTACAACATTGTTTGAATTGTCTGCTGCGTAAATAACCTGACCAAAAAAAAAAAAAAAAAATATATATATATATATATATATATATATTATTTTTGAAAAGTCCATCTTTTGTTAAAAG
This sequence comes from Nematolebias whitei, assembly GCF_014905685.2. NCBI lineage: Eukaryota > Metazoa > Chordata > Actinopteri > Cyprinodontiformes > Rivulidae > Nematolebias > Nematolebias whitei. The sequence goes on from NC_056520.1 coordinate 14,836,436, forward strand.
GAGCCAGTCTTCATTAAAGACTAAGAGCTCTTGTTTTAAATGTTTAGACTGACATCAGTGTTGTTCTAATCAGCCTCTTTTGTGTTCCTCGGAGCTCGAGCAGCTCTGAGGGGAAACCTTGTGACTTGCACCTCTCCCCCTTCCTGCTTTTGTCTGTCTCCTCTTTCCCTCCTTGCCTCCCATTTAGCCCATGCATTTGATTAGTTAATTGCCCCCCCTCTCCCCCCCCCACCCCAGTCCTCAGGTGGAGGCAGGGCGCGAGGGCTTCTCATCCAGCCAAGCTGTTCTTTTGGAAGGGAAAGGAGGCAGCTGTGTTTACAGCCCGGGTCCTGGCGTACATTTAGCAGAATCTATTATTCATATCGCTCAGTATCAGAGCGAGATCTCCAGCCACCTGTCTCGCTGACAAGCTCGCCCCCTTTTGTGGCACTTTCCGTTCGGAGCAAATTACGCTCGTCTTGATGAATTGGGTTTTTATGAGCTGCGCTGTAGCGCCTGGGCATCCTCGAGCCAGGGACCATCAGGGGCCCCCGGGAGATTTCTTCCCAGTCAATGGGCAAACGTTTGGAAGAATTTAGAGCCGGAGACGGAAGACGAAGAAGTGCATTGTGGGTTTTACCTACAGCTCGTGTCTTTTGTTTCCATCTGTCGCCAGTGTTCTGTGATGTTCTTACACCTGTTAGTATTCACGTCTTTAATGTTGTTTAGCTATCCGGCTCGAACGGAAGCAGAACTTCTTTAAGGGTTTCTCAGCTACCTGACAAGTCTTCTGGCAAACCCACCTCTCTCTGACTGCGTGTGAACATTTTTAATTAGCAGGGAGGTGCGTTTACTCCAAGATAAGCACCCCTGATATAAGTTAGGAGACAATCCATAATTTATAAAGATTTTTGCTTTCATCTTCACTAGTTTGCATAAAACTAATTACTTCATAAATGGCATTCATTACAAAGTGCTTTTTTTTCTTCTTCTTCTTCCAGACAGGCGCCCAGCGACCCAGTGTTGCTCTGGGACTGGTTTGCATGCAAAGAAGCGAGGTAATGATGAGTTGTTAGATGCTGTGTCAGGGGCAGACCTGCCTGTCTACGGTTGTGTTCGACACGCATTTTAGATTTCTGCAGAGAAAGCCTCTGTGCCGAGTTGCGATTGTGCAGGTAAATCACTTAACTTGATGCAAAACCAACAGCAATAGATGCAGTTTTTGATCAAATTCAAGTTCAAGTATCTTTATTGTCATTACCATCACATGTGATACATGAAGTGGAACGAAAATGTTTACTCAAGGTCCCAGTTGCGCACACACACACACACACACACAAAAAAAATATATATATAAAAAGAAACAGTATACGTATAATGCACTCAACGAACGCTAAACACTAATAATGTAAAATAATATGGTATATTAAACAGCAGCCCGAACTTGAGTCTGCAGTGAGTAGATGGGTATGAATGAATACGGCAGCATGAGATCAGCAGCATACAATTAAACATACATCAAGTACTACTTAGTGATTTCAAATGCATTTTGTATAGAGATGTGTACAAACACAATAAAGCTCATTTAAAGCTTTAAAAAAAGGGTTTACAGTAGTCCCTTGATTATCGCAGGGGTTACGTTCCACATACCAACATGATAGGTGAAAAATCGCAAAGTAGGAACGTTATATTTATTTTTGTATTTACAGTATATATATATATATATATATATATATATATATATATATATATATATTTTAAGGCAAGGGCAGCACAGTGGCACAACTGGTAGAGTTGCTGCCTCTCAGCGAGCAGGTCCCCGGTTCAAATCCCAGTCCGGAAGCCTTTTTTGGTGGAGTTTGCATGTTCTCTCCGTGCATGCGTGGGTTTTCTCCGGGTACTCCGGTTTCCTCCCACATACCAAAAACATGCATGCTAGGCTGATTGGTAACTCTAAATTGTTCCTAGGTGAAAGTGAGAGAGTGAATGGTTGTTTGTCTCGTTTGTCTCTATGTGTCCCTGTGATGGACTGGAGACCTGTCCAGGGTGTATGCCACCCTTTGCTCAGTGATTGCTGGACATGGGCACCGGTGACCCCCATGACCCAAAATGGAAGAAGCGGGCAAAGGATAATGGATGGATATTTTAAGGCTTTATAAACCCTTCCCACACTTTTGCAATGTTCTAAACTCAAACCTACTTAATTTTAGCAACATACGACTGTACAGTACTGCAACTTTTTACTCACCAGCTCTGTAGAGCAGCAGTTCGGTTCCGGTCGGGCTCGGTTCCAATTCAGCAGACCTACCCTGCAGCGATGAAGCCCACCGCCCCGTTCAGGTTGATGTACATGTAGATAATTGAGCTTCAGGACTATTTGAGACTTTCCTGCTAGTTATGTGAGATTAATATCATAGATTTGTGTTGCAAAACATTCCCTCCATTTCAGCAGAAAGCAGTGGCCCGAAGCCCTGTTGACTACTGGGTAATGAAGTACTTTTGACTGGCGTTACAGTATAGGCTTATTGAAAGAAAACTACAAAATGGCGGTGCATGTCCAAAGTATTTTTTCTTTAACTTTTTATCCCTTACCGTCCCAATCACCTGAGTAATATTAAAGTTGACAATCGCATGTCGTGTACAATCTTATGTTGGAAAACTGTAAAAGAGCGAATCCGCGCAAGTTGAACCGCAAAGTAGCGAGGGACTACTGTATTTCCATTACAAAAGCTCAGTTTTCTGTTACAGAAAATAGAGGATAGAGTTAATCATAAAACAACGAAGGAAGTCCTTTTTTTGGGCATGGGCACAAAATTTTCTTTAAGACCTGAAGAGAGAGGAAAGTTTACTTCCATGAAACATCTGGTTTGTTCTGATTGGTTGGTTTTAGAGACCTGACCATGGCTCCGCCCACCATTAAGTATTTGCTCAGCTTTTTAAAATGTCAAAGCGAACCTTTGGTTGCAAAGCTAGCACAAACTAACAATCAATACTTTTGAAAATCATGTTTGTAGTTTAAAACAAAATAAAACTCTAAATTAATCAAAATTCATGCTCAATAATCCAGGTAAAAATCCAACTAAGTTCAGTCAGGTCATCTGGATGGTTTCTTTTTTTGTTGAGACATTTCGTCCTTCATCCAAAGGACTAAATCAGTCCGAGGAGCCACAGCAAACTCAGTCCTGTAAGTGGTGCACTCACATAGTGGGCCAAACAGTTTTATGGTGATAAGATGGTTTCTGGAGTCCGCCCTTTTCCCTGTCAACTCCTTTGAGGCAGCCATAGTCAAAGTTAATTAGTATTCCATATCATACCACTTTATTTATAAAGCACTTAAAAACAGCACCAAACCAAAGTGCTGTACAACAAAAACAAATAAGCAAAGGACGCAAGATAAAATGCGTACATCCAAATGAGCATAAGAACTAAATGGCTAACATTATAGAATACCAAAAAAAAAAAAGTTGTAAAATCAATCATTAAGGTAGATAAAAAAGGTTAAATCACGTCACCTGGACCAGTTTCTTAATGTGAGAAACGTTTCATCCCCCATCCAGCGGACTTCCTCAGTCTATGGCCTGCCAACCAAATCGGTCCCATAAGTAGCCTTCATTGTTGTGTTTCAAGCAAACCTCAGAAACAGCCAGAGGACAGCCAAGGCCAAAGTGGTTCAGAAAATGAACAGAAAAAAATATAGAGACTGAGGAAGTCCTCTGGATGGGGGTTGAAACGTTTCTCACTTAAAGAAACTGGTCCAGATTACACAACTTAACCTTTTTATTGTTATCCACCTTAATGATTGAGCTTGCAACCCTTTTTCTGAACCACTTTGACCTTGGTTGTCCTCTGATTGTTTCTGAGATTGGCTTGAAACGCACTACGGGACAGATCTTGTTGGCAGGCCACAGACTGACGAAGTCCTCTGGATGGGGGACAACATGTTTCTCACTTAAACTGGCCCAGATGACACAATTTAACTTTATTATTATAGAATACAGAATACAGACACATTAAAATCAACTCACACAGTGTCAAAAGCCTGGGAATAAAAGTGAGTTTTTAAACGTGACTTAAAAACAGTGCGAGAGGGAGCCTGCCTGACATGCATGGTTTGACCACTTTGACTATGGCTGCCTCAAAGGAATTAACGGGGGAGAGGGTGGACTCCAGAAACCATCTTATCACCAGCAAACTAGTTGGCCCACTATGCGAGTAAGCCACTTATGGTACCGTTTGTTGTCGCTCCTTGAACTGATGAAGTCCTTTGGATGAAGGGCGAAACGTCTCAACAAGAAAAGAAACTGTCCAGATGATATGTCTTAACTTTGTCGAACTTTAAATTTACTTTATATTAATACACAAATATTAGGTGATCAGCAAACATTAAACCAAGAGCTACTCAGAACTCAAAGGACATTGTTATACATATATTTATTTTTTGCATTTTCATATGTTTTTGTAAAATCTATCTGTTAATAGCCAGATTTTAAACACAGATCATGTGCAATCAATTTGCGCTCTGAGTTTAAGTTGGAGAGGACTCTCAGCTTCTACCACACCAACTGTTAGCTCATTATCTGTAAAAGTGGCTGGGATATAGCCTTTATTGTATTTAATACTTTTTTATTTTTAGCTGTGGTGACCATCTTGAACTGTTTTGGTTATAAAAGTTAAATGGTTGAAGATGTTTAGCCATGGTTACTTTCTGGTAGACTCATTAAAATCCATGCAGTGACATGAGATATTTTGCTAACAGTACAAACAAACGCAAACAAAGACACAGGGAACAAACCTTATCGCTAACCATATTATAGCAAACCAAAAAAGCTGCTGGAAGTATGGAATATGGGATTGTGAACCGACAGCAAACCTAAATGCAGAACGCTTGACAAAAACAACAAAATTAGTTGTTTTTTTTTAATTAACAATGCAAACAGATGGGGGAGTGGTGGCGCAGAGGTTAGAGAAGGTGGGCCCTGTGATTGTAAGGTTGCTAGTTCGACTCCCTGGACTGAAAACATCAAAATGTGGGTGGGAAAGGTGAAGCACCCACACATATGGGCCCTTGAGCAAAGCCCTTAACCCCCACCATCTGCTCTCCTGGGCACCCTAGATAGCAGCTCTCTGCTCCACACAGAGGGCTGTGGTAGCTCGGTGGTCTGGTTGCATCAGAAAGGACATCTGGCATGAAAACAATTGCCAAGTCTTTGTGCAAGTTAATTCGCTGTTGCCACCCCTGAAGAAGGGAACAGCCAATTTTATTTATTTTTTATTATGAAGATAGATACAATTTAGAACATTTCATTACTATACAACTTTTCCTCAACAGAAAACCCAATATTTTTATAATTACAGAGGTATGCACTCTTTACGAAAAGGGGATTGCATTTGTGTGGGGATCTCTTCGTCGGGGCCGCCAAAATGTTAGTTCCGGCCCTGGATGTGTGTATTTTGTGGCAGGTGTACAGACGCATTAGGTGTCATTAAAAATATATCGTTTGCACCATTTACCAGCTGATGACAGGGGATCACAGAAACAAGACATCAGCAGCAACAACTTTAGTTTAGACAACTTGTGGCACACCAACCCCCCTAGAAAAGTGTCTAAATAAACATGCTGGAGCACACTGCTGCCTCCAGAGTCTGTTTTCAATTCCCATTCCATTAAAGTGTCCCCGCAGGAGCCGGCAGGGTTGGGTACGGGGTGAGGTGCACGCACATAAATCAAAGCGGTCCAAGGAATTGTAATCCTCGCTGAACATTTTGGACTGATTGATATAAATAACATTGTCCTCGCCATCTGTCCAAAGAGGGACCTTTCCAGTTAGTGTTGAGCGGCACCGGCAGAATAATTAATGAATGGTGTCCTTTGTGCCGGTAATAAAGAGGAGACAAATTATGTTATAATCCAACTGCTGCTCGTTTGTCACAGCCAAATAAAATGTCAAATAAAAGTGAGGGGCCACAGTGTTTGTTTAATGGAGTGCAAGCTACCTGCTCAGGAGCCTGACAGCAGGCTGGGACGGCTGTAAAATAATAAATATGAAGATTCAAGTCTACAGGAACCAACTCCAGCTGACTGGTGATCATGTTCCGCACGTTTAACAATTCTCTTCTTTAATATCTACATGTTTGAACATCCAGCAGAAAAATATCCTAGTTACCCAAACAAAGCCTGAAAATCTGGGCAGAGTTCTCAGAATTGATAAGTTTCTGGAATTAAAACAATTGTTACGTTGCTCTAACGAACAGGAAAAAAATAAATAAAAATAAACAACAATCTTTCCCAAAATTCTAGAGAAAATAGTTGCAGGTCAGTTATGTAGTAATCTGCAAAAAAAAATAAAAAATCTGTTGGAAGAGTTTCAGTCAGGGTTTAGCGCTCACTACAGCACAATCTGCACTAGTAAAAGTCACTGGCAATATTCTCATGGCCTCTGACAATGGACAGGTGCCTATACTGGTCCTGTAATGGACAGGTGTCTATACTGGTCCTGTTAGACCTCAGTGCTGCATTTGATACAATATTGTACTATAGAGACTTGAATATGATATTGGAATTACAGGAACGGCTCTAAATTGGTTTAAATCATATTTATCTGATAGATTACAATTTGTAAACGTAAATAATAACTCTTCTTCATACACCAACGTTAGTAATGGAGTTCCTCAAGGTTCACTGCTTAGACCAATACTCTTTACCTTATATATGCTTCCATTAGGTGGAGTAAATAAACAGCATGGGATAAATTTTCATTGTTATGCTGATGATACACAGTTATATTTGCCCATTAAACCCAATGACTCCAATCAGCTACTTAGACTGCAAGCTTGTCTTAAATAAAAACCTGGATGACCCTAAATGTTCTGCTTTTGAACACAGACAAGACTGAGGTTTTAGTTTTTGGACCTGAGCATCTTAGGAATAAATTTTTCAGTCTTTCTCCCTCCTTAGATGACATTAATCTGTCCTCCAGCTCTAATGTTAAATATCTTGGTGTTATTTTTGATCAGGACATGTCTTTTATCCCCCACATTAAAAACGTTAGAACCGCCTTCTTCCACCTGCATAATATCACTAAAATTAGAAACATCTTATCTAAAAATGATGCAGAAAGACTGGTTCATGCGTTTGTCACGTCTAGACTGGACTATTGCAATGTTTTATTATCCGGGTGTCCAAATACTTCTTTAAAACGTCTTCAGTTGATCAAAAATGCTGCTGCCAGTCTTAACTGGAGTTAGTGGGAGAGTTCATATCTTTCCAGTTTTAGCTTCTCTCCATTGGCTCCCTGTCAAATCCAGAATAGAACTCAAAATCTTACTTCTAACCGACAAAGCCCTCAACAACCTAGCTCCATCTTATATTATTCTTATCTTATTGTTCCATAATTTCCTGACAGAGCACTTCACTCTCAGACTGCAGGCTTACTTGTGGCTCCTAGAGTGTCCATAAGCAGAACAGGAGGAAGATCTTTCAGTTATCAGGCTCCTCTCTTGTGGAACCAACTTCCGGTTTCTGTCCACGAAGCTGACACGTTGTCCAGTTTTAAGACTGGGCTTAAGATTTCCTTTTTTGATAAATCCTATAGTTAGGATTGACTAGTGATGTGGCTATAGGCTTAGACTATTGGGGGACAAATTAACCTAACTTCTTAAAATGAATTGTTACAATTGAATAGTTTTCAATTGATACTATTTCTATCTTAACATGCGATTCTTGACCTGCCATTGTGTATCTGTTCCTTTCAAACCCAGCCAGTCGAAGCAGATGGCCGCATGTCCTGAGCCTGGTTCTGCTAAAGGTTTCTTCCTCATGAGGGAGTTTTTCATTTCCACTATCACCTTCATGCTTGTTCAAGATCAGAGTTCTGTGATGGCGTTAAACTCAAAGCAGTCTGCTCCTCAGATAAATAATGTTAAATTATTGTTTTATATATGAATGTTTCTGTTTAGTTCAGTGCCTTGAGATGAATCCTGTTGTGATTTGGTGCTATATAAATAAACTGAACTGAATTCAAAGTGAATTGAAGCCCGCCGAGCATCTGTATGCATCACCTCAAACATCTGCTCAGGTATTCATAACCTGAGGTGGAGGTGAGATTGCTGTCATTGATCGACAGAAACACTTAAATTGAATTTGTATCCCTCATCTCACCTTCGGTGGAAAACCTGTTGCTGTCATAACCGAGCTCACAGCCTGAACCCTGAAGTCGAAAGCACAAACAGGAACGCTCAAACAGGAAGTAAGGGGAGGGTTGGAAAAATACACTTCACTGTTGTCAAGTCCAAGACCAAACATTTATGATTCAGAATCACATTATTTTCCTGTTTTATAAATGTATTTATTTATTTGTACATACTTTGCAATTTAACTACTTCTGCCTACTTTGTGCAATTTTTTTTAATTTATTTTTTATTTACCCTTTATTTATACAGGTAGTCGCATTGAGCCATGAGAACTCATTTTCAAGAGAGACCTGTTTTAGGGAGCAGATGGGGGTTGAGGGCCTTGCGCATGGGCCCAGGGTGAGGCGAATGAGGGTGGGGGCAGGTGTGGGTGCTTCACCTACCCCACACACATTTTTGATGTTGTCGGTAACGGGGCTTGAACTGGCGATCTTCTCAGGACTACCTTCTCTAACCTCTGTGCCACCACTACCCCATTTATCTACCGAAATGTTCATATTAGTCAAAATATGTTAACTATGACTTATGATTTTTGTAACTTTCATAGATTTTTAACTTTATTTAAAACATTTTCTCCATGAATGAAATATGTGGAGATCCCTTACATTATTTTAAAGTCATTGTTCTCTCAAATCTACTTATTATTTTGTCTCCTTATGCTACTTTTAGCTACTGTTCTTCCACTTTTAGCCTTTAGCAAGGTTTTGGCTACATAAAGTTTCTAGCCAACATTTTCCTGCTTTTAACATTTTGCTACTTCAGCCTTTAGCTATTTTTTTTTTTTCACTACTTTTAGCTACTGTTCTTCCACTTTTAGCTTTTAGCAAGGTTTTGGCTACATGTAGTTTTTACCCAACCTTTTCCTGTTTTTAACGTTTTGCTACTTTCCACCTTTAGCCAGCCTTTTGCTATTTTTAGCTATTTGCTACTTTTAGCCTTTAGCCAGCTTTTTGATAATTTTAGCAGATCTTTCGCTATTTTTAGATTGACTGTTGTAATTTACATTTTAGATAGTGGTTTGGTAGTTTTAGGATTCAATTAGTGTGGTAATTTTGGCCTTTAGTTGGGTTTGCTCATTTTAGCTTTTAGCTAGAGTTTTGATTGTTTTAGCTCTAACTACTAACTGATTACTATTAATTAATTGGAAATTTGTCACTTTATCTGTGCTTCTGATTTTTTGCCTTTAAGCTGCTGTACTCATACCCATCTACTCAGAACAGACTCATGTTCAGGCTGCTGTTTAATACACTGTATTATTTTACATTATTATAGTTCAGAGTACATATTAGATCCTTGAATACAATTCCCTTTCTTTATAGTTTATATATTTTTGCTATTTTGGGGTGTAACTGGGACTTTGAGTACACAATTTCATTCCACCTCATGTACCACAGTTGATACGAATGACAGCAAAGAACCTTAAATTTTGAACCTTAAAAAGAAAACAAACACCTGGATAGCAAACCTGCGTCAAACCCAAGGTCAGAGGGTCAACTATGGCTCTTGTTAACATTTCATCTGACCCCCAAGTTGATATATTTTAAAAGTAAAAAAACTATTTTGGATTCTTATTACGCTTAAAAACTGAGCATTCTTGACTGTTAGACAACTTTAAAGCTTTGAAACTTTGATATTAGTTTTGAATTTCTCAGTAATTGTTGATTTTGATGCAGAAATGAGACTGATCAAACTCTTGTCGAAGAATCTGCAACCAAGAACTTATGTTGGCTATCTGTCTGGACTGAAATGACCTTTGGTTTGAAAATTTTTTTTATTTTTGGTCCCCTTTTGTAACGGAGTTCGACACCCTTGCCTTAAAGGAATGTATATGGTCTGCTGCCTTCAATGTGTTTTTATTTTCAGATTTACAATGAGCTCATCCTTGGATGAAAAGGATGAAGTAATGTCAGGGTTTGGTCAAACCTTCTGACATTACGCTCAATCTCATGGGAAAACTCTGAATACTGCATCTGTTGATCATGTACTACCACACCAAATTTCAACCCATCTGTAAAATTGACTAGATTATAGTAATTTTTGTGGTTTTTCAAGAAAATGTGGTGGCCATCTTGAATCAGGTCGACTTGCGAACTCAACAGACTATCAAACCTGCATGATCACTCAAGTGATGAGCTAAAGTTGATGGTTGTTGTTTGGTATAGCTGCTAAAGGATCTGCTTCAACTCAAGCAGAACGTCTTTGACCGGATGACGTGAAATGATCTTGAACTTTCAAAAAGTTTCCGATATCCAATGACAAAGGGAAGACGTCTCGGGCTCGGTAAGGAGAGTTGCGAAACATCGCCTCCAGGTCCATCAATCACCCTCCAAATTAAAGACGAGGTGAAGCTTAGGCTTCACCGGACACATCTGACATCAGCCTCACATCTTGCCGTGATGAGGACATCACCCTGATTCAAAGGAGGCTCTAGGTACGCTCATTCCACCCACGTCGGCGTCTCCACGGGGCTTGCATTATCCCAGGCAACAAAAGGAGGAGCCGCTTTGTGCGATCAGCGCCATTCTGTACATATTAAACAGCGCAACATCCCCAACTCAGGTTCATTTTAATTAGAGGGGAATTTGATCACCGCCGTCTCCCACAGGCGCTTTTGATGTTAATAAAACAAGCTGTACCTTCAGACATAAAGCAGAGCTCTGAGTGAAGGCCAGGAGGGAAAGAAAGAGGAGGAGGAGGAGGAAAAGTTCCCCCTACAAGCACAAACTACAGAAGAAGATGCGCTGTCATTTTGGAAAAGAGTCAAATCGTCCATCGCATCACTACCGTACACCATCTCACCACCTCATAATAAACATCTGAGGGTTTCAGCCACTAACGTTAATATAATTCAAAGATTACATTATGATAATCTGGGTCAACAGGAAGAGCAAATGCTAAAAAAACAACAATTACATCTTCTAAACCATCTATATACAAGCGAATGATGTTCAGTTATAAGGAACTCAGGTGAACATCCCCTTTTTGTCTCATGCGCTCCTTGTGGTGTGGCAGCGATTATTAGTATGCCATTATTAGTAATCTCATTGAGTCACGAGAACTCATTTTCACAAGAGACCTGTTTTTACTCATTTTCACAAGAGACCTGTTTTTGGGAGCAGATGGTGGGGGTTAAGGGCCTTGCTCAGAGGCCCGGAGTGGTGCAAATGAGGGTGGAGGCAGGTGTGGGTGCTTCAGCTTTTCCACCCACATTTTGATTTTGACGGTACCGGGAGTTGAACCAGCGACTTTCCGATCACATGCCCATTTTCTCTAACCTCTGCGCCACCACTCCCCCAAACAACAATGTTCACTCAGGTCATCTGGATGGTTTCTTTTGGTGCTGAAATGTTTCATCTTTCATCCGAAGGACTTCTTCAGTCTGAGGAGCTCACCAAACCTCGTGCTCAGGGCTCCTCGAACTGAAGACATCTTTCGGATTAAACATTTCGACAACAAAAGAAACCATCCAGATGACCTGACTGAACATTGCTGGAGTTAGACCTGGGTTAACGAGCATGAACGTTTGTGTTTTGAACCAGTTTGGCATGGTCTGCCTTGGGGGAGTTGAAGGAGCAGAGGGCGGGCCCCGGAGACCATCTTATCACCAGCAAACTGTTTTTTTCCACTCTGGGAGTGAGCTGTTTGTGGGAATCAGTTTGGTTTGAGGGGCTCCTCAGACTGAATAAGTCTTTTGGATGAAGGATGAAACATCTCCGCAACAAAAGAAACTGTCCAGATGACCTGACTGAACATTGTTGCATCTCAGTCTAAAGCATTGAATGTCTAGGTCTAAAAACCTCCCAAATGATAAATAATAATATATATTTTTATAAAACTGCTTCAGATCTATCCAACAAAGTTAAGTCAGGTCCTTTGGATGCTTTCCTTTGTTGCAGAGATGTTTCATCCTTCATCTAAAGGACTACTTCAGTCTGAGGTGCCCACCAAACCTCAGACTCCGGGCTCCTCAGACTGAAGAAGTCCTTTGGATGAAAGATGAAATGTCTCAGCAACAAAATAAACCATCCAGATGACCTGACTGAACATTATTGCATCTCCATTTAAAGCATTGAATGTTTAGGTCTAAAAACCACCCAGACAATATATTAAAAAAAAAATACTGCTTCAGATCTATCCAACAAAGATAAGTCAGGTCATCTGGATGGTTTCTTTTTTGTTAAAATGTTTCATCCTTCATCCAAAAGACTTCATCAGTCCGAGGAGCCACAACAAACTCAGTCCCACAAGTAGCACACTCGCATAGTGGACCAGGTTTATTTTTTCCCATTAACTTGTTTTCACCAGGACACACTATGGGAGTGTGCTGCTTGTGGGACCGAGTTTGTTGTGGCTCCTCGAACTGACGAAGTCCTTTGGATGAAGGACTAAACATTTGAACAAAAAAGAAACCATCCAGAGAACCTGACTTAACTTTGTCGGATTTTTTTTTAACCGGGATTATTGAGCATGAACTTTCATGCTTCAGATCTACTTATTAATTTTTTCAAGTGTACTCCAGTAGATTGAATCAAATGTGGGGGCAGCAGCTGAGGTGGGTATAAAACGGGACAAAGCAGGTACAATGTGAACAGAGGTAGGCCAAGAAATGTGCACGACCAAGAATACAATTCTGCAAGCTCTGTGCACAACCATAGGGAATGTATTTTTTCTTGCAACCTTGAGTCGCCAGCTAGTCTTCAATCACTGAAGCAGAATGATAGGCTACCTTAAAGTTTTTCCGTATTAGCTTTTTAAACAAACCCGTTCGACAAAAGTGACTCAAGTTTTTCTGAAATGAAAGTGCATTTCGAGCAAAACCAAAAAGTTGGTATAATGGTTTCAGTAATTGTCATACTCCGTAATAAAACTCCTCACCTCTTTAGTGCCCACTGTAAAGGCCCGGAGTGTTAAAGCATTTGTTTTTATTTTCTCAATAAATGAAGTGAACGGTCATCTGTCCCTGAAGTGAACGCTCCATCTCTCCCTTGCCTTCAGGCGGGTCGTTATATGGCCAAACGAGCAATGGAATGAGTAAATAATTCAACAAATAGATGAATAAGTAAAAAGGGGTCGGACTGTGGTTAAACAGAAAGAGGGGGAGGGTGTTCAGCTGGGTGGGCCACCTATGGCAGAAGGAGGGCAGCTTTCTCTCTGTGAACATGCACCGTCTGTACAATCCTGAACCTTGGCATCGGGACAGGCATCTGCTACCAGCTTTTCTCTGCCAGTTCACCGTAGATACACAAACATCTGCTTCCCTCCACACAGAAAAAAAAAAAAAAACAGACGTGCAGCACTTGTCAGGTCTGCATTTGGCCATCTCGCCTGGCCCCTGCTCGTTGGTTCTTTACACAAAAACCTTAATGCATCCTGTCAAGCCATTAGGCGGTGATACGATCAGCTTGCAGGCTCCCATTAAGCCATCAGTGTCCACCTGTGATAAAGGCGACCATTTGTTTTCTTAAAGCCTACTTAGTGTCCGTTTAACTCAATTTGTCAGGAAATGTACAACAATTTCCTCCCCCCATGGTCCTGAAATCTGGTCAAGGTTCAAAAACTCTGAAGAGAGGGAGGGACGATTCCTCTTTTGGTTTTGTGAGGCAGAATATTCAAATGAGGGGATTAAATTGCCTCTCGTGTTGACGTATCGTGTTGCGCGAGCTTCGAGAGGTGGTCTGTGTTTTCACGCTAAAAGCTGATTTTTGGACAGCAGGGGCAGGAGCTGGAGGTTGTTTTGCCTCCATTAGCCTCGATCCATGGACCCCGCTCCCCTCTCCTGATGTGACAAGCACTCTCCACCCAGCCCCACCGTTATTACCGGCGCACATGCCACGCCGCCAGAGCAAAGCCATAATAACACCTTTTAACACAACATTGTCCCCCACGATCACGAGCACACATGTCGAATGATCCACCCCCACCTCCTCACTCACATCCCTTGTGAGGACACCTAACAGCCACTGGAACATCTGTTAATGTTTTCTATACAGATACACCATTTGTATTTTGGAAAATAGGGGGAGGGACATAATGATCCTTTGATGTGTTGTAAACCCAAGCATCTAAATCAGCGATTAGCTCGAGAACTAGCTGGTAAAACAAAACAAAACTAGGAGCTAAGTGCTGGCACTGGTGTACTTTTCAGTGTCCACGAATGGCCCTTCTTTCCCGGTGGTGGGTAGACAGGAAGTGGTAGCGACAGTGATGACACTGTCGACATCTGTCGTGGTTGGAGAGCTCAGAGCGCAGGAAATGGGGTGTCAAGGCGCGTGCTTGTTGGCCATTATCCTGGCATCCTAATGAAGTGTGGGCAGTTCTCAAAAGGGGGTCTCTGGATGGCATGTTGAATGCACGGATGGGCAGAGGCGGCGCACACACATGCACGCCACAACTTTCCCCCTTCAAACCCTCCCCCTCTTCTGCCTGGATCCCATCTGCCCAAGTCGCCGAACTGCACCCAGCGGACGAAGGCTGGCCGGGAGCGCATGCGCCACACAATTTCCTATGACAGGCTAACACGGGGCCATTAGGCAGCTCGTGTGATTAGAAGCGAACAAGTGTCCTCTCGGCATGGATTGTGCCTCACGCTAGGAGACTCTGCACCGTCATCAATATACCTGCCCCTAATGGTCCTCGCACCACAGATCAAATGGTTTTATCCAGATTCCTGAAGGGCCTTAGGTGCCTGTCTATTGACACAAAGGACAGAAAATACTCCCCCTGGTTAAATCTATTTCCACAACATTTCAGCACAAGATGTCCCCGAGTGCACATAATCATACATCAGGATGGCAATTTATAGAAATCCACGCAAAGATGGTGTTTAATATTTGAAAAGGTCAGAACAGTGTCTGCACCCAACAGGAGGGACACTGCAATCGTTCTGAACTAAAATCAACTAAAAAATGACCAGACAAAAAGCCAAACAACTTAATACTGCTTTCCATACAGATATTAGTATTGTATAAATGAAATAATCCACACTTTTTATCTAATTTATATGCTTTTTCATTAGGATATTATTTATTAAGGTAAGGACACATTGACATTAAAGTAGGAATAGTTGAGGGAAAGCATTTCACCTGTTAAGATAGTGAAGTTAAAGCTGTTTTGGTCAATCCTTAAAAGTATAATAATGTACATTCTTACGTGACGTAATATCCCACATGATCTGTAAGCAGCTACTACCACACCACTTTCTGAGCACATTATCTGGAAAAATATGAGCGTTAGAGCTATTTGTTAAAGAATACAGTAAATTAGCCGTTATAACCATTTGGAATTGAGTTGACTCAAAAAGTTTACCAGTTACAATGTTTGCTTTCTTCAAGTTTCATTGAAAGCTCTTCGATGAGTCGTGAGATATTTTGCTAACAGTACAATGGTACTTTGTGGGAGGGGAATAATGATAATAAAGATGAATAGATGCCAAAAAGTGATTTAATCTGCTGTCTAAACTTAATACAACTTTTATGCCATTGTTTAAAGTAAGAAATAGAAAGCTGAATGCTAATTGCATTAAACAATGTCTAAATGTGTGTAAAGAAATGTTCAATTTGTTCAAATATTTACTCATTTTATTTTTTTCGAGTTGCATAACTACTGCTAATAAAATGACAAACCTTAATGTAAAGAGTTAACTTTTGCAAGCATGCATATTTCTCTTTCCAAGGTTAACATAGCTCTAAAATATACAGATGACCTATAGTCACCTAAAAAGTTATTATTGCTTTTAATCTGTGTTTAAGTAAAGGAAAAAGGTTACATGGTGGTAGAGGCAGTAATAAATCTGGGGAAAAGTGAAAGATATAAACACGTAGTGAAATCCAAGTGGTTAGAACGTTTTGCTTCTCTCTCCACACAAATGATCCCTCTTCAGGTAAAGAGCCTCTACTTACTTGTCTGCCCATAACTGTAATGGGCTAATGTGCTGAGTAAATGTAGCACTACAGCCCTGAGTGCTTCATCAATACGTCCAACTGATGTGGGACAGAAGGGGGATTATCACGAGCGCCAGATGCTAAGCCACTGAAACTGCACACAATCAAGTCGGCCCCTCAGTGCATACTGTACTGCAGTCTCATGCTGTTGAGCTAAACATGGACAGCAGACATTATTCACTGAGCTAATTCTTTACATGCTGACAAGGGGAGTCAACAAGGTCACCGGTAGACAGGTACAGTATGTATAAGGAGTCTTCACACCGCTGTTAAAATGCCAGGTTTGCAAGCATTTAGAATTTTTACTGTGACATATTTTATACCCTCCCTTTCATCCATTTATTATCTTACACTTGTTATGGGGTTGGGTCAATGGGGAGACAGCTTGAGCAGAGAGGTCCAAAACATATTTCTCAAGCCACCTCTTTCAGCTCTTCTGAGAGGAGCCCAAGATGCTCCCAGGCCAACCGAGAGACAGTCAGTCCAGCTTGTCCTGGGTCTTTCCCAGGGTCTCCTCCCAGTTGGACATGTACAGAAAACTTCACTTGGGAGGTGTTCAGGGGTCATCCATACTAGATGCCTAAACCACCTCAACTGGCTCATCTAGATGTGGAGGAGTAGAAGCTCCACTCTGAGTCTCTACCAGATAGAGACAGTCAGTCCAGCTTGTCCTAGGTCTTTCCCAGGGTCTTCTCCCAGTTGGGCATGTCCAGAAAACTTCACTTGGGAGGTGATCAGGGGTCAGCCATACCAGATGCCCAAACCACCTCAACTGGCTCATCTGGATGTGGAGGAGTAGCAATTCTATTCTGAGTCTCTACCAGATAACTGAAATTTTCATCCCATCTCTAAGTGACAGCCCAGCTACAGAGTGAAGAAAAATTATTTTGACCGTGTGTGTCCACAATCTTGTTCTTTCAGTCACTACCCAGAGTTTGTGACTGTAGTTAAGAGTAGGAACATAGACCAACCAGTAAACTGTGCATTCCACCTTTCAGCTCAGCTTCCTCTTCACCACAATGGACTGGCACAGAGTTTGCAATACTGCCAATCCATCTGTAAATTTCTCAGTCAATTATTTCGTCACTCATGAACAAACTGTACATCCTTCCATCCATTATCTTTACTAGTTTCTTCCTTTTCCTGTCACAGGGGTCACTGGTGCCCATGTCTAGCCATCACTGTGTGAGAGGCAAGGTACACCCAGGATGGGTCTCCAGTCCATCACAGGGACACTGAGACAAACAACCACTCACTCTCTGACTCACACCTAGGGACAATTTAGAGTTACCAATCAGCCTAACATGCATGCTTTTGTTCTGTGGGAGGAAACCGGAGTAGCTGGAGTAAACCCACGCATGCATGTAGAGAACATGCAAACTTTACACTGAAAGGCCCCTGACCGGGATTTAAACCAGGGCCACCTGCTCGCTGAGAGGCGGCAGCTTTACCAGCTACGCCACTGTGCTGCCCAACTGTATATGTATATGCATATATATGTAGCTACTGTATATGTTCATTGGTACTCCTCTGCGCACACAGACTTATGTTCGTGCTGCTGTTCGGCGTATTGTTTTTGTAATACTAGTGCTTAGCATATGTTTACTTATACATTTTTCTTAGTTCATATTTTAGACTGGTTTTGTCAGTATGGGGATGGCATTTTTGTAATCTCTAGTGTTTTAAAAATATTATCCTGCAACTTAGCCTCATATTCTTTGTTTGTGTTCAATTACAAACACTGGTTGAATTTAGCGCCTTAAGAGACAAATTAGTGCAGGCAGGTTAAAAAAGATGTTCAGTGTCCCTGTTAGTTTCTGACAGGAAAATAAAAAGCAGGTTAATCTTAATGGATGGATGGACGTAGTTGTTCAGGGACTGCAGTTGCTCGTATGGGATCAGGGTTCTCTTTTGTTGCCCCGTTACCTCCAACAAAGATGTACCAGTAAGTATGCCTGTTTACATTTGTCTGATCAAAGCCAACTCAGTCACAGAGTCAAATCCTACAGTCACATTCTTCTCCCAGAAAAATCGGCTTTGGAACCAGCAAGAACCATATACTTTATACGAGGCTTGTCAGCATATTGGCCATCACTACTGTAAGTCCTGAAGGAACGATGCATCTTAGATACCATTTGTCTACCATTTTTATTGGCGAAAACCACAGCCAATACACTGTACTGTCAGCCGTCCGACCACGGCACCCTTCCGGTTCTTTTCATTCCCAGGTGGAGGAAACTCACATAAACTCAATAAAATTAGGCAAGGTAAATTCTTTTTACCATTTTATGTCGATAAGGCAGGAAAAATGACATGCTCAGCGCTGAGGGATCTGTCCGACCCGTCGTAACCCGGAAGCGAAAGCCCCATGCAAAATAACGCCCCAGCTTATGTTGGCCCTTGGCTCCGTCCTCACATCCAGGCGGGCATAGCCTATCAGTGTATCAGTGGGGTGACTACAGTATGTGTCACCTCACCGGTCTTATCCATTTCTGATGGTGGATAACTATAGGGTGAAGTGCAAATCTAAGTGTTGGAAGCAAGCAAAAACAAAAAAAATGACTCATTTTCGGGTGTTGACCCTCGGATCACTCGTGAGCAGCTGAGACTGGTCTGATCTGGTCCGAACCAGGTTATGAGTCAGAGTAGACCAGACCGGGCCTCAAGCAAGGTTAAACTTCTAACAGTACTGTATTGTACATGAAGTTCTGTTTGCCTAACATCCTGGTAAGTGCTAATGCCACATATTGTGTAGGGACATATTTTTATTAACCCTGACCAGCGCTATTCTAAAAATATGTTTAGTGCAGGAACAGGACTGTAAAACAAAATACCAGAATACCCAAAGAAACATGGTAGTGGCAGCATCATGCTGTGGTTTTTCCCCCTGTTTAAGGGGGAACTGAGGTTTCAGTCAAAGTGAACGGATTTACCAGAAGCTCCAATGATAAAATAATAAAATAATTACTGTATATTTTTGCGTAAAAACTTCCAGGCAAAAGAGCTGAAGATGAGTTTCACTTTTCAAAATCACTCCAAGCGCACATCCACATCACCAAAAAAGGTTTTTGGATGTTATAGCCAGAGTCTAGACGTAAATCTGACGGAAAATCAGAGTGGTGAACTGAAGAGGGCTGTGCACAAGAAAAGCCTTCCCAATCTGACAGATTTTGAGCACGTTTGCGAGGAAAAGTAGACAAATATTACCAAGCTGTGGAGCTGTCAATCTCCTACCTAGGAAGACTGAAGGCTGTATGTAATTAAATGAGAAGGTGCTCAACAAATAAATAGTTTAAGGGTGTACACACGTATTTTTCTGTTATATTTTTCCTTGCAACATAATATTACTTTTTATTATACAAATGCAAATTAAATGAGACAGTAAAGGTGGTAAAAGTTTCTAACTGATCATGAATTTATTATTTTGCATCACAAAAATTCGGCCTCTTAAGACAGGCATGTATGTAGACATTTTTTGTGCTTCGTCGTGGACCGGAAAGACGGTAAATACCCTCTCTCCATTCATCCATGTATGTTGTGACCACAATAACTTGCTGCCATATATGTTTAAACATTGTGAGCTGGATAACTTCAAAAATAAACCATGGGCCAAATTCCTTTTAGGTGTGTGGCTGGGTCTAAGCACAAGAAAGTTTTTTTTTCTTAAATGGGTTTGCCATGTCAAAATCCAAGATGTCCACCACCATATATAGTTTTTATATTGCTTAAAAGTATTGTTTTCACAAATTATTGGTGTGGTCCATGATCAGGCTGTGGTAGCCAAGGCTACCAATGGCCACCATTGCACCTGGTTGTGGATAAATTTGCTGCCTTTGCTCATAAGGATCGGTCACTCTGCGCTGCCTCGGACAATCTATATATATATATATATATATATATATATATATATACACACATATACACACACATCTATATATATATATATATTTTTTTTTTTTTTTTTTTTTTAAAGCTGCCTATGTTGTTCCACACAGTGCAACTCCTACCCACTTGAATGTCTTGCACTAAAAACATTAAGGTTTATTTGCATTCCCTGTTCAATTCCAGTCCAGAAAAAAAAAAATCTCAAACACTACAAACATTCACTATTCAAACCCTTCAGTGACTGGGTACGTTGGTGCACCACTTGTTTAAACTTGTACAGGTAAAATAAGTTCAAGTTGCTGTCTAAACCTATTTAGCAACCAAAACTATTTTACATTTATCATGAAAGACCAGCTTTGATTTACAAGGTTTAGGCAAAAACAACTTCTTTTAATTTTTTTCCACATATTAATGCATTTAAGTGGGGACGCTGATTTAATTTTCATTTAAACTGAACTTTAAATGGGCCTCAACGTTCAGGAAAAACTTTCAGAATTTCATAAGTTCTCTGAGTTTCTAAATCAAGAGAGACAGTTTTTTGCTTCTAGAGGGCCACAATGACAAACAATATATATACAGTGTGTTTGTGTGTGTGTGTATATATATATATATATATATATATATATATATATATATATATATAT